>NC_089232.1:63939532-64265735 GCF_963924675.1 Phocoena phocoena
GTCGTTCACAACCAGCAAACACTGACCTCTTGGGAAGCCAGAGGAGGTAGTGGATTTGGGGTGGCAAGCTCTCTTTGCTACAGTTTTTTCTTCTGATGTAAATCAAATCCAAATTTAGACTAGTTGAGCAAGACGATTTTGCAGCTGTTTGGGCAACATTATGGCCAGAAGGTCTGATTCAAAAAATTTTTTAAAAATGTTTAAAACCTGTTTGGCAAAAGCAGAGGTGAAAGTCAACAGCAGCAAGCTCCTCACAGACGCACGAGGTGCTACACAAGTAACTTTCAGCGATGTTTTCCAGGCTGGACCCAAGCATACACCTGCATAACAGAAAAACAGAGAACGTGTTCAAAGGCTGGGAGCCGAAGGGAACAAAGAAGGGCCTTTTGGGAGAACTGCAGCAGCTGCTTGCAAAATAGCCTTTCCTCTGAGCCCCAGGGAAGACAGGAATGAAAGTTCAGCTCATCTGCTCCACTACTTGGCGCTCTCTTGGCCTCAAGGGTATCCACAGTCCTCGGGACTAACTCAGGGCTTCAGCGGAGACCAGTGAAGTGAGAGGTGGAGAAGACTCCCCATTATCCTGCCACAAATCCTTTCACGTCCCAGTCATTTTAGATAGGGGGCTTCTCACCATTTCCTGCTGATCAAAAGGTGACTCCAGGCTCAGACATCTTGGTCAGAAATTTTGTTCCCTAAGTTTTTCCCTGAGTTTTCCTTCGCTTGGTTTCACTTTTCAATTTCCATCTAGTCCCCAGAGGCTGCCCTAAACCATGCTCCTTCTCGGGCGTGCTCAGGACTATTTACGGGTGGAAGTCTTATGCATCCCTTAATTGTCTGTCAGTCAAGCTATTAACAGGGACTGATACATCATAAATGTCAACTGTGGGCCATTCATAAAACTGAACACGTATATAGTCCTTTCCCGCATTCCGTCAGTTATTTTAAGGAAACACTCTTTTGTTCTAAAGTACTGTACCAGCTGGGACCCAGCCTTCCACATAGCTTTGGAAGCGTGTCCTTTGGGCCTGTGTTACTCTCTTCCTCACTCTCATGTACTCTGCCTATTCCAGAAAGCTTGCTTCTAGAAAACTGATAGTGAAAGCATCTAGAAAAGTGACAGTGGTTGCACATACGCACCAAACCCCCCAGACTTTTAATTCAGATTGAAAGAAAGAGCCTCTATTTTTGGTGTATTAGTTTCCTATGGTTACTGTAACAAGTTATCACAAACCTGGTGGCTGAAGGGTCAGAACCTAAAATCAGTTCACTGGGCCAAAATCAAGGTGTCCGTCAGACTGCACTCCCTCTGGAGGCTCTAGGGGAGAATCCTTTTCCTTGCCTTTTCCAGTTTCTAGAGCTGCATTCTTTGGCTTGTGGTCCCTTGTTCCATCTTCAAAGCCAGCAGTGCCACATCATAGTTCAAGGTCATATTTCCTTCCTCTACTGAGTCAAATCTCTCTGTGTTTCCCTCTTATAAGGGTGCTCGTGATAGCATATAGACGCCACCCTGGTAATCCAGGATAAATTCCTCATCTCAGTCTCCTCAACTGGATCATATCTGCAAAGTCTCTTTTCACACAAAAGGTAACTTTCATAAATTTCAGAGATTAGGACCGAGATATCTTTGGAGGCCATTATTCAGCCTACCACATTGGCAAATGCATTTGCTATGTATCTGAAATGCTGTTCAAGAAAGGTGCTGCTTCCCTGGGTTCCTGCTGCATATTACAAATCCGGGATAACCCACTATTTTGTAACTGAGAAAAAAGGAGTAAAAATCTAAGCATAATCAGGGCAGAAAGCCCTTCAGTGTTGATTACAGTAGGGCCTCACTAAAAACAAAACAAAGAAACGAAAACCTCCATTTAAGCATACCAGGGGTCTAGGTTTGCAGGCACCACGAGAAGAACTTGGAACAGTCTCACAAGCAAAGATCACACTCCAGGCTCACTCCTAACACGTGCAAGCCCAGTGCAAAAGTACAAGTGGAAGCCCCCCACATAGCATGTGTCTAGAATATTAAAAAATACAAATCAAGATTACATTAAGTAAAATGTGTTCTCTCCTCCTACATTGTCCAATAGAGCTTCACAATGACATGAAAGCCATACTTGAATTTAGGAAATTTGGCCTTCCCATGTTTTGTCAGGAAACCCTGAGGGGGCGTGTAGAGAGATCGCCACAGCCTCCAGCGCCTTCTCTTCTCACCTCCCACAAGCACTTTGAGGGGCTCACATCACCTGCGGACACTCCAACCCACACCTCCTAAGCTCCATCCCCACTTCCCCATAAAAAGCTGCCCATTGGCTGCCCCCAGGCCCAGGGTCATTTCCTCAGCAGGATTACCTGCCCTTAGATGAGCAAACAGAGAAAGAGGACTGTGCAGGCCCTGGCTTTGGGTCATTTGTGCAGGGAAGTCAGGGTTACAGATACCCAGCTCATGAACTGGGACCATGCTTCTCTGGGCAAGAGCTATTTTTTGTCGTGTTTTTAAAATGTCCTCTCCACTACGGATCAATACTTTTATAAAATGCAACTTAAATGTTTGAGAAGTGTCAAACTGCTATAGAAAGCACTGAACACTGACTCTTATTTAGCTCATCGTGGACCAGTAGCAAACAGACCACACTGTGCATACCACTGGATGAGAAGACGAACATAGGTGTTCTACGCTGCATCTCAAATCACCACAAACTTAGTGGCTTACAACAACAGATATTTATTATCTGGAGTTTCCAGGGGTCAAGAGTCCAGGCATGGTTTACCTTGGTCTTCTGCTCCGGGTCTCACCAGGCTGCAATCGAGGTATTAGCCAGAGCTGGGGTCTCATCCGGGGCTCAGGGTCCTCTTCCAAGGTCACTGGCTGTCGGCAGAATTCCATTCCTTGTGGCTGCAGAACTATTAGCAACTTGCTTCTTTAAGGCCGGTAGGAGAATCTCTCTTGTCAGGAAAGGCTCAGTCCCCCTTTTAAAGAACTGGACCTAATCAAATGAGGCCGAACAGGAACAATCTCTCTTTCGATTAGCTTACAGTCAACTGACCAGGAACTATAAGGATCTCTTCCAAATGCCTTTTCCATATAACATAATCTGATCACAGGAGTGACATCCATTATATTATTAGGTCCCACCACAGGGAGACGGGAAGATACAGGGGGTGGGAATCGTAGGTGGCATCTTAGAATTCTTCCTACCACAGTGGACTGAAGATGGTTACATCCTGTGGCCCTGTGGACTCTTCGTTTCAGGGTGAGAGGAAGGCCAGAGAATGACCTTTGGAAGCTCAGGGCCTGGGGCAGAGGCCCCTCACCCCCGAGAGGTACTGCATGCCCCATCATAGCTTAGGATTAGAACTATGTCAACATTCCCTTCAGAAAGCCCAGACTCCAATGCTGAAAGACTCTCCTCCATTCATTTGCTTTCCTGCCAATAATTCTTGCCTCCCCCTCACCTTAGTAGTGCTTATGGACAGACAGGTTTTTCACAGCTGTATTAAATCCATATTTTGTAATTCTGGAGTTACCAACATTTGCTTGCTTGGAGATTGACATATTATCAGTAAACACCAGAAAGCTCCAATTCCCTTTCTATCTGGAGCTGAGAGTTCATCTGGGCTCCTTGTTTACATAACTGTGCATTCCTAGAAATTACTGCAGGCTCAGCCTAGGAACATCATTCTGATTCAACGCATGGGAATACTGCTATACAGCCCATGAGATTCTAATGCAAAATGACTGATTTATAAACAAGCTAACAGAAAGTTATACATGCAAGTGAGTTTTGACCTTCAATAGAGTATCCTCAGAAGACCATACTCTAGTACTAATGAGACTGCCATTGCACAAATCATTTTTTGGAATTCCTCTTTGGGAAGAACCTTCAAACACCTGTGGCATACTCTATTTAATAACCCAGTGGTGACAAATCTTCACCTATTGATAGTGAATTTAATTGGGGGAAGAGTCATGTCATTCAGATCCAAAGGTCATGATCAATTAATTTATAGGTAATCTAACTGAATTAAGAAAACAAGGTACATATAAAAGTGCTTTTCCCAAGTTGCTCAAAATGTAAATGTACTCCCATTTAGTAGCATGTACAATGACCAAATAATTGCAAATAAGATCACAGCCTACCAGAGTGACCATCTTGAAGAATAACATAACAATTAGTGCGTTATAGGTTATGAAGGGGGCTATCACATACATACCTATGAAATAGAAAGTGGAAATATTTTTATGACTAATTACCATTAAATTAAAGAAGCTGAGGTGCACAGCATGTGTTTTCACAAGATCTCACAGCTGGTAAATGACAGAGCCATCAAGCACAGGTCTTCAAACCCCCAAATCCAGGGGTCTTACCATGAGACCAGGAAGGACAATTATATAGCACTTGTGTTCCCACCCTCCCCACCCAGGTTCAGGGCAGACTTTACAGTAGATCAAGGTACTGTTTTCTGCTGAGCAAGATTCAGCCTCAGAATCCCCAACATAGCTATTTAAGGAACCAAACCAGTGAAGTTGGGGTACTCAACTAATTTGTCCTTTTGCATTATACCATGTTGAAGAGGACAGCACTCATTTGAATGCACAATTTCCGGTATGTTTGTTTAAAAATTAGAGTTCTTATGTACCTGAATGTTCATTGCAGCACTGTTTACAATAGCCAAGACATGGAAGCAACCTAAATGTCCACTGACAGATGAATGGATAAAGAAGATGTGGTACATATATACAATGGGATATTACTCAGCCATTAAAAAGAACGAAATAATGCCATTTGCAGCAACATGGATGGACCTGAGATGTCATACTAAGTGAAGTAAGTCAGACAGAGAAAGACAAATATGATATCACTTATATGCAGAACCTTACAAAATGATACAAATGAACTTATTTACAAGACAGAAACAGACCCACAGACTTAGAGAACAAACTTATGATTACCGGGGGGAAGGGTTGGGGGAGGGATAGATCGGAAGGTTGGGATTGACATGTACACATTGCTATATTTAAAACAGACAACCAACAAGGACCTACCGTATAGCACAGGGAACTCTGCTCAATATTTTGTAATAACCTAAATGGGAAAAGAACTTTAAAATGAATAGATATATATATATATGTATAACTGAACCACTTTGCTGTACACCTGAAATTAACATTGTTAATCAACTATACTTCAATATAAAATAAAAATTGAAAAAAAATTAGAGTCCTTACTTATTATTAGAGCCACATAATATGTCAGTTAATTCTTTGGTTCTTAGTATTTATTCCAGACCATGAAACCTAAGGATTGATTGGGACATAGAAAAGCTAGGCATTCTCCATAGTTACTACTCCTCTTCAGAGATCCTCTAAAGAGTTATACAAGCCTGCCTAAACAAACAGACACATCTCTGAAGATATTCTTGTTTCCCTAAGCTAATTATGTCTCCAGTTGGTTCACTAAAGAGCCACGGCCCAACATGGAATCCATAGCATACAAAATGGCATAACTACCTGGCCTTTGGAATTTTAGGCCGTGACTGTTTCTACGTACACGTTTGTTTAAATTGTTTGGACTTCCCTGGTGGCGCAGTGGTTAAGAATTCACCTGCCAATGCAGGGGACACAGGTTCGAGCCCTGGTCCAGGAAGATCCCACATGCTGCAGAGCAACTAAGCCCGTGCACCGCAACTATTGAGCCTGCACTCTAGAGCCCATGCTCCACAACAAGAGAAGCCACTGCAATGAGAAGCCCGCGCACCGCAATGAACAGTAGCCCCCGCTCAGTGCAACTAGAGAAAGCCTGTGCACAGCAACAAAGAGCCAACGCAGCCAAAAATAATAAATAAATAGGTATTTAAAAAAAATTAAGACCGCCACATTGTTTAGTAGAAAGAAAAAAGTTATAGAACTTATAGAAGTTTAGATAACATCAACGACAAACCAAATTCCTATAAATTGAAGATTCTGCTCCTAAATAACTAGCTGGTCAAAGAGGAAATGAAAACCACAATCACAACGTATTTAGAAAATAAAGAAAATGAGAAAATTGCATTTACAAATTTAGGCATACAGACTTAAATCCTGTTAAGAGACAGATTGAAAGGCACACTGTTTCCACTTTTAGAGTAAGAATGAGCAGTGACCTATGGAGCACAGCATCATTTTCACTTGACTTTGCTGGTTGTTTTATCCCAGAAGTCAGAAAACAGTAACTGAAGGTGGGTGTGTCCTCCTCAAGAATTGGGGGTGATCTACTTACAATTATTCCTTTCTTACTTTTGTAGCACCTCCATCTTTCCAACCTCAGCTGTCCTCAGTGGTAGCTGGTTCCAGCACCTCCTCATTAAGAAGAGTCAGCACAGGGAACTATATTCAATATCTTGTAATAACCTATTGAAAAAAAGTGTGTGTGTGTGTGTGTATCTGAATCACTCTGTTGTATACCTGAAACTAACACAATATTGTAAATCAATTACACTTCAAAAAAAAAAAAAAAAAAAGAAGAAGAGTCAGCTCCTGGGACTCCCTAGTGAATATGAACTTGTCCAGCAAGACTGGTGCAAAAAAGACCACAAAACACCGTTGTGTTCAGAGCTGCTGCAAAATAATGCCAACACGGAGAAGAGGACAAATCCAGAAAGCCACAGAGAAGTGGAACCAGCGCCCTGGTGTGGCCTGAGTGGAGCATGCCTACTTTAGGACTTGTTATGCAAGATAATGAATCCCCTCATGGCTCAAGCCATCCTGAATTGGGTCCGAGGTTTCTTGAAGCTAAAAGCACCCTCACCAACACAGCATCCCAAAGCCTCTTTGTTACTGAGAACATGTACGCCTGGGAATCTTTGCTATAAACCATCCTATTTCCCAGAGGTACTAGCCAAGGAATTCTTCCACAAATCAATGAAATTCTCAGTCTTTGTGGTCAAATGCCCTCTGTCTACCCTCTTCTTTTCCTTAGCTTTATCCCCTTAGACATCTACTCAAAGACACTCGGTACACTGAAATCACTCTAGCAATACCAAAAGCTACGTGTTGCTGATTGGAGACACTAGAAGAGAAACAATGCTGTGAACTAAAGCATGTTTCCTAGTGTTATTGAATAACACAAAAATAGGACCCACTTAGCCATATACCCCCACTGCGTAATTCATCATCTGGTTGCTTTGGGAGTGCCAAAGTGCTTTGGGGGGCTTTCTGAGCACTTCTTTCCTTTCCATTCCTTTCCTTGATTGCTTTCAAAAGAACCAAAACCAAACAAAGCATGTTAATTACTAAGGGGTATTCATTATTTTGTTCAAAGCCTCCAAGCTCGAAAGAATCAGAACGATTTATTTTCTGAATTCACTTACCAGTTTCCAAACCAGCCAACATAGGGACAATCTTTAGTACTTGTTGAAATTGTTCTTTCACTGTAAGCTGTACTGCCCCTGAAGCAATGGGATGAATGCAACAATGAAGTCTTTTTCAAAAGATGTGCATATAAGATTGCTTGGGAGTTTGGAAGCAACTTTATTCTAGGGAGCCCAGTAAATTCCAAATTAACATAAAGGTGAAATTTTCCTTGCCTACCCCAGAAGGATAATGCCCCCTGCTTTGTCAATTCTATAAATTGTATATATTCATTTTTGTCCTAGTAGATCCAGAAAAGTATAGAGAGTACTAAAACCAACATCCATATAGTAGCCATAATGATTTAACAAACGCTAACATTTTGCCATATTTCTGTCAAAACCAATTATAATGATGGATATCCCTACTTGACTCATGAAGTAAATTAAGCCAAGAGTCCCATTTCCATTTTTCTCTTTAAGGGACATTTACAATGAAACCTTTCAATTCTGAGCCTTTGCAACCATGATTTCAAAACAGAAGAGACATGGGTTCAGAAATAGACCATAAATATTCCAAATGGGACTTCAGCAGGGTTTCACTGCTACCTAGAGATGGGCTATTGCCAGTGAGGGAGTCTGCAGGGGATATTAACATGGGACATTTAGGAGAGATTAAACGTTCTGTAAACACCCAAATGGCTAGATCTGATGATCAGGAGCTTCGGGGAGCTTCGAGTCTAAAGTTACTCAGGTCTATGCTTTGTTGATTTCCTTTAACACATACATACTCCGAGATTTCATTTTACAAGCATCTTCATTTGACGTAACATCCATACACAATCTGAATTGCAGAAGTTTAGAAACTAAACTCCTATCTGTCCCCCTATTTAGTTAACACAGATAGTCACATCTAACCATTTTGAGTCTTGAATGACTTTCCTTTCTTCCATATATGAACATAATAAACTTCTCCTCGGCTCCCACACCAGCCATATAGTCCTGCTGAAATTTCTTTTCAGAGCATGTATAGGTTTTTGTAGCTCTTTCCTGGTTTACAACCATCCCAGAATAAAAGCAGAGTTCAAAAAAGGGTTAAACACAGTAAGTTGACAACTACAGACATACCTAACAAGAACTGTCTCAGTGATAATCTACATCCCCAGGCAGGAAGAAAGCAAACAGCTGCTTACTGATCTCACTTTAAAGCAAAAGCATGCAGTTTTCCCTCTTTAACACTAAAGTCTCATAACTTGAAGAAGCTTAAAAAATTAGAAATCCAGTTCTGGAAATAGACAGGGATGATGGTTACACAACACTGTGAAAGTACTTAATGCCACTGAATTGTACACTTAAAAAATTATTAAAATGATAAATGTTATGTTCTACTACAACAAATTTTTAAAATTAGAAATTATAAAATAAATAATAGTTGAAAAATACATCAAATGAAATTGTAAAAAAACTAACCTTTTATCATGACTTTTGGGCAAACAGAAAGACTTTTAGAGTTGACAAGATACAAATCTAGGTAGAATTTACAAGTACTACGTGTACCTCTATTTCTGAAACACTCTGTGGATTGAGGTCCACTCGTGCTTTTCCCTTCCTAAACCAGAAAAAGAACAGGCTATCTGATGATTAAAACTATAACAGATTCCAAATTTGAAATATGGTTTTACTCTGCTTCTGGATAGGACCCTCTCTTCTGTTTTCTCCTATCTGGACTCTCTAGTCACAGGCATCTGATCACCCAAGTCCACATAGCATTATTTGATATTTTTAAAAATTCAATTTTAATCTGTGTTAGGTCATACTTATATACTTTGATATGCTTTTTTACTTTGATGTGTTTGCTCTACAATGTGTTGATCAGGTTACTGTGAAAAAGCCCTAACAAAGTAATATAAAAATTTTGTTAGACATTCAGCGTCTGTTTCCCAAAATCCACTAGTAAAGGACTCAAAAAAGGTAAAAAGGTGATCCACCTCATTTTATTATAATGTTTCATCACCTGGGAAATGTGTGCCTTATATGCCCCCAAAATATCTGACTACAACCAAACAGAAAAACAAGCCATTAGAACTTATCTCTGACATGGCCTTAGTTTACAACCAGCCAGTATATGATGAAAGTTTATTCTCCTTTTCCACATAAGTTATTTTTCCAATCGAAAATTGTTGCCAGCTGTTGTGACCCAGATGTGTTGGCAGCCCATGCTATGAAGGACCATTTTACAGGTGATGAAGCCCTCAGACAATAAAGTTTACACAACTTGTATACAGCTGGTCTTGAATACAACTTTGGACTTCTAACACCACCTCCTCAAAAAAAGACAAGAAAAAGAGCAGCGATTTCCTGACACTTCACTTGGGGCACAGTTAAAAGGGGATTTCAGTGCTGTAGGCTCGCATTTATGTACGCCCCGGGCTTATGAAGCAAGAGTAAGATAAATTACCCAGTTTTCCCCCGCCCCTTGAGAACTCAGCCTGCTTTAACTGGAAATCACTCTGGACCGGTAAGAAAATGATCAGAAATTGTCCCTAGGATTTAGCTTCCAGGAGAGGTAAGTCATGATGTCTGAATGAGCCCGAGTTGCCTTGCATCTTTTAGTTTTACATTATCCCATTCCAGACTGCACCAACTTCATTCTCCTTCTCATTTAAACAAAAGGTCATTTTTATTACATACAAGTTGCTTGTAAAATTAGTCCTAGATTACCCTTCATGGGGAGGGTATAGGAAAACCAAAGCAAGGGATGATAATCTGGTTGACTAACTTTCAGGTTTTCCTAGGACAGCCTCAGGCAATTTAACATATATCAGGTGCTTCATTTTTTTTTAAACATCTTTATTAGTGTATAATTGCTTTACAATGGTGTGTTAGTCTCTGCTGTATAACGAAGTGAATCAGCTATACATATACATACATCCCCATATCTCCTCCCTCTGGCATCTCCCTCCCACCCTCCCTACCCTACCCCTCTAGGTAGACATAGAGCACCGAGCTGATCTCGCTGTGCTATGCGGTTGCTTCCCACTAGCTATCTATTTTACATTTGGTAGTGTATATATGTCCACGCCACTCTCTGAATTCCTCCCAGCATACCCTTCCCCCTCTGCGTGTCATCAAGTCCGTTCTCTATGTCTGCGTGTTTATTCCTGTACTGCCCCTAGGTTCTTCAGAAAATGTTTTATTTTCTCTTTAGATTCCATATATATCTGTTAGCATACGGTATTTTTCACTTTGTGACTTACTTCACTCTCTATGACAGTCTCTAGGCCCATGCACCTCACTACAAATAAATCAATTTCACTTCTTTTTATGGCTAATATTCCATTGTATCTATGTGCCACATCTTCTTTATCCATTCCTCTCTCAATGGACACTTAGGTTGATTCCATGTCCTGGCTATTGTAAATAGAGCTGCAATGTACATATCTCTTCTTGAATTATAGTTTTCATAGAGCATATGCCCAGTAGTGGGATTGCTGGGTCATATGGTAGTTCTATTTTTAGTTGTTTTTTTTTTTTTTTTGGTGGTACGCGGGCCTCTCACTGTTGTGGCCTCTCCCGCTGCAGAGCACAGGCTCTGGATGCGCAGGCTCAGCGGCCATAGCTCACGGGCCCAGCCGCTCCGCGGCATGTGGGATCCTCCCGGACCGGGGCACGAACCCGTGTCCCCTGCATCAGCAGGCGGACTCTCAAACACTGCGCCACCAGGGAAGCCCTGGTTTGCTTTTTTAATTCAGCTTTTGAGCTTGAATCTTTTAGAAAGATACAATTATTGAAAACCAAGCTGACAAACAGGCAGGAACAGCTACATAATTTCTGGGGCCCAGTGCAAGATGAAAATGCAGAATCCCTTGGTAAAAAATAAAGAATTTCAAGATGGCGACAGTGGGTCCATAAACAGAGTGTGGAGCCTTTCTAAGCACTGCACGGAAGTCACAAGCCCACAAAGCCAGCCCTGTGAACAGGAAGGCATTGAAATATATCTTGCAAAGAGGGGGATGGGTACCATGAGCCCTCTAATGAAGTATAAGATTTAATTTTGAAACTCTATAATTGTGCCCGGGATGATCTCAACCTGTGAGAGGAATATTTTGATGGAGCTCCTATTTTTATTTGGATAAATTTAGCTTCTGTCCTAGAACAGGATGTAATTGAGAAGGCATACAATCTTGAATCCTCTAAATTTGGGGAACCATTCAAAAGAATCACAAACAGACACAACTTACTTGACAAGCTGTGTCATTAAAATAGTTGTCAAAAAAAAGGTACTCTGAATAGAGGACAAAATTACCTGAGAAAATATTTGGACTGAATTATTTCTACATTTCAAAATTTTTTTAAATTAGAATTAAGAATAGCCTTTATTTAGCAGAATTGCTCTTGGCTTACCAGGTACTTCATCACTGGTAAAGAGTATTTTCTCAATGAAATATATAGTGCTCTGTAGAGAAGTCAATTGAAGTAACAGCATTTTCAAATTTATTAAACTTAAAATGCAGGGAATTTTGTGGAAAAAGTTAAAAAGTATAAAACTATTGAAAACTATATTCTGCAGAAGAATATGATGACAGATAGGCAAAGAAATTGATTAAACTACCTAAGTACCTAACAAGAATAATTATTCTGCTTAAATATTTTTTAATGGAGACCTTAAAGATGGTGGAAGAGTAAGACATGGAGATCACCTTCCTCCCCACAGATACATCAGAAATACATCTACATGTGGAACAACTCCTACAGAACACCTACTGAATGCTGGCAGAAGACCTCAGACTTCCCAAAAGGCAAGAAATTCCCCATGTACCTGGGTAGGGCAAAAGAAAAAAAAAAAAACAGAGAAAAAAGAATAGGGACAGGACCTGCACCAGTGGGAGGGAGCTGTGAAGGAGGAATAGTTTCCACACACCAGGAAGGCCCTTTGTGGGCGGAGACGTGGTGGGGGGTAGTGGGAGGGAAGCTTAGGAGCCACAGAGGAGAGCACAGCAACAGGGGTGCAGAGGGCAAAGTGGAGAGATTCCCACAGGGTGGATCAGTGCTGACCAGCACTCACCAGCCTGAGAGGCTTGTCTGTTCACCTGCCAGGGTGGGTGGGGGCTGGGAGCTGAGGCTCCAGCTTCACAGGTCAGATCCCAGGGAGAGGACTGGCGTTGGCGGCATGAACACAGCCTGAAGTGGGCTAGTGCACCACAGCTAGCTGGGAGGGAGTCCAGAAAAAAGTCTGGAACTGCCGAAGAGGCAAGAAACATTGTTTCGGGGTGCAAGAGGAGAGAGAATTCACAGCACCGCCTAAACGAGCTCCAGAGACAGGCGCAAGCCACAGCTATCAGCGTGGACACTAGAGATGAGCATGAAACACTAAGGCTACTGCGGTAGCCACCAAAAAGCCTGTGTGCAAGCACAGGTCACTATCCACACCTCCCGTCCCGGGGGCCTGTGCACACCGCCACTGTCAGGGTCCCGTGATCCAGGGACAACTTCCCCAGGAGAACGCACGGCGCCTCAGGCTGTGGCAACGTCATGCTGGCCTCTGCCGTCACAGGCTCGCTCCACATTCCATACCCCTCCCTCTCCGTGGCCTGAGTGAGCCAGAGCCCTTAATCAGCTGCTACTTTAACCCCGTCCTGTCTGAGCAAAGAACAGACGACCTCAGGCCACCTACATGCAGAGGCAGGGCCAAATCCAAAGCTGAACCCCGGGAACTGTGCAAACAAAGAAGAGAAAGGGAAATTTCTCCCAGCAGCCTCAGAAGCAGCAGATTAAATCTCCACAATCAATTTGATGTACCCTGCATCTGTGGAATACCTGATTAGACAACGAATCATCCCAAAATTGAGGCAGTGGACTTTGTATGATTTTGTCGGTATAGCTTTGCTTTTACCATTTGTCCTAGGGTTCTGTCTGTCCGTTTTCGGTTTCTTTGTTTGTTTGCTTTTTTAGTATAGTTCTTTAGCACTTATTGTCATTGCTGGATTTATTTTTTGGTTTGGTTCCTCTCTTCTTTCTTTCCTTCTTTTTTTAAATTACTTTTTAATTTTTTCTTCATTTTTAATAACTTTTATTCTAATAACTATTTTATTTTATATTTTTTTCTCTCTGTCTTTATTTATTCTCTCTTTTCTTCTGAGCCATGTGGCTGACAGGGTCTTGGTGCTCCAGCCAGGTGTCAGGCCTGTGTCTCTAGGTGACAGAGCCAAATTCAAGACACTGGTCCACCAGAGACCTCCTGGCTCCATGTAATATCAAATGGCGAAAGCTCTCCCAGAGATCTCCATCTCAATGCTAAGACCCAGCTCCACCCAACGACCAGCAAGCTACAGTGCCGGACACCCTATGCCAAACAACTAGAAAGACGGGAACACAACACAACCCATTAGCAGACAGGCTGCCTAAAATCATATTAAGGTCACAAACACCCCAAAACACACCACCAGATGTGGTCCTGCCCACCAGAAAGACAAGATCCACCCTCATCCATCAGAACACAGGCACCAGTCTCCTCCACCAGGAAGCCTACACAACCCACTGAACCAACCTCACCCACAGGGGGCAGACACCAAAAGCAATGGGAACTATGAACCTGCATCCTGCAAAAAGGATACCCCAAACACAGAAAGTTAAGCAAAATGAGAAGGCAGAGAAACACACAGCAGATGAAGGAGCAAGGTAAAAACCCACCAGACCAAACAAATGAAGAGGAAATAGGCAGTCTACCTGAAAAAGAATTCAGAGTAATGACAGTAAAGATGATCCAAAATTGTGGAAATAGAATGGAGAAAATACAAAAAACGTTTAACAAGGACCTAGAAGTATTAAAGAACAAACAAACAATGATGAACAACACACAATGATATTAAAAATTCTCTAGAAGGAATCAATAGCAGAATAACTGAGGCAGAAGAATGGATAAGCTACCTGGAAGACAAAATAGTGGAAACAACTACTGCAGAGCAGAATAAAGAAAAAAGAATGAAAAGAATTGAGGACAGTCTCAGAGACCTCTGAGAGAACATTAAATGCACCAACATTTGAATTATAGGGGACCCAGAAGAAGAAGAGAAAAAGAAAGGGACTGAGAAAATATTTGAAGAGATTATAGTTGAAAACTTCCTTCATATGGTAAAGAAAAGAGTCAATAAAGTCCAGGAAACAGAGAGAGTCCCATACAGGATAAATCCAAGGAGAAACACACCAAGACACATATTAATAAAACTATGAAAAATTAAATACAAAGAAAAAATATGAAAAGCCTTAAGGGAAAAATAACAAAGAAGGGAATCCCTCAAGGCTAACAGCTGATCTTTCAGCAGAAACTCTGCAAGCCAGAAGGAAGTGGCAGGACATATTTAAAGTGATGAAAGGGAAAAACCTACAACCAAGATTACTCTACCCAGCAAAGATCTCATTGAGATTCAATGGAGAAATTAAAACCTTTACAGACAAGCAAAAGCTAAGAGAATTCAGCACCGCCAAACCAGCTTTACAACAAATGCTATAGGAACTGCTCTAGTCAGGAAACACAAGAGAAGGAAAAGTCCTACGATGCCAAACCCAAAACAGTTAAGAAAATGGTAAGAGGAACATACATATTGATAACTACCTTAAATGTAAATGGATTAAATGCTCCCATGAAAAGACAGAGACTGGGTGAATGGATACAACAACAAGACCAGTATATATGCTGTCTACAAGAGATACACTTCAGACCTAGGGACATGTACAGACCGAAAGTAATGGGATGGAAAAAGATATTCCATGCAAATGGAAATCAAAAGAAAGCTGGAGTAGCAATTCTCATATCAGACAAAATAGACTTGAAAATAAAGACTATTAGAAGAGACAAAGAAGGACACGACAAAATGCTCAAGGGATCAATCCAAGAAGAAAATATAACAATTGTAAATATCTATGCCCCCAACATAGGAGCACCTCAATAAATAAGGCAAATGCTAACAGCCATAAAAGGGGAAATCAACAGTAACACAATCATAGTAGGGGACTTTAACACCCCACTTTCACCAATGGACAAATCATCCAAAATGAAAATAAATAAGGAAACACAAGCTTAAATGATACATTAAACAAGATGGACTTAATTGATATTTATAGGACATTCCATCCAAAAACAACAGAATACACTTTGTTTTCAAGTGCTCATGGAACGTTCCACAGGATAGACCATACCCTGGGTCACAAATCAAACCTTGGTAAATTTAAGAAAACTGAAATCTTATCAAGTATCTTTTCCAACCACAACGCTATGAAACTGGATATTAATTACAGGAAAAAATCTGTGAAACACACAAACACGTGGAGGCTAAACAATATACTACTAAATAACCAAGAGATCACTGAAGAAATCAAAAAGGAAATCAAAAAACACCTAGAAACAAATGACAGTGAAAACATAATGACCCAAAACCTATGGGATGCAGCAAAATCAGTTCTAAGAGGGAAGTTTATAGCAATACAATCCTACCTTAAGAAACAAGAAACATGTCAAATAAACAACCTAAGCTTACACCTAAAGCAAGTAGAAAGAACGAAACACCCCCAAAATTAGGAGAAGGAGAGAAATCATAAAGATCAGACCAGAAATAAGTGAAAAAGAAATGAAGGAAATGATAGATCAATAAAACTAAAAGCAAAGATCAATAAAACTAAAAGTTGGAAAAAGAAAAAATAATAACCAAAAAAACAACTAAAAGTTGGTTCTTTGAGAAGATAAACAAAATTCATTAACCATTAGCCAGACTCATTAAGATAAAAAGGGAGAAGGCTCAAATCAATAGAATTAGAAATGAAACAGAAGAAGTAACAACTGACACTGCAGAAATACAAAGGATCATGAGAGATTACTACAAGCAACTATATGCAAATAAAATGGACAACCTGGAAGAAATGGACAAATTGTTAGAAAAGCACAACGTTCCGAGACTAAACCAGGAAGAAAGAGAAAATATAAACAGAACAATCACAAGCACTGAAACGGAAACTGTGATTAAAAAATCTTCCAACAAACAATAGCTCAGGAGCAGGTGGCTTCACAGGCAAATTCTATCAAACATTTAGAGAAGAGCTAACACCTATCTTTCACAAACTCGTCCAAAATATAGCTGAGGGAGGAACACTCCCAATCTACGAGGCCACCATCACCCTGATACCAAAACCAGACAAAGATGTCACAAAGAAAGAAAACTACAGGCCAATATTACTTATGAACATAGATGCAAAAATCCTCAACAAAATACTAGCAAACAGAATCCAACAGCACATTAAAAGGATCATACACCATAATCAAGTGGGGTTTATCCCAGGAATGCAAGGAGTCTTCAATATATGTAAATCAATCAATGTGATACACCATATTAACAAACTGAAGGAGAGAAACCATATGATCATCTCATAGATTCAGAAAAAGCTTTCGTCAAAATTCAACACCCATTTGTGATAAAACCCCTCCAGAAAGCAGGCATAGAGGGACCTTACCTCAACATAATAAAGGCCATACATGACATACCCACAAGCCAACATCGTTCAGAATGGTGAAAGACTGAAACCGTTTCCTCTAAGATCAGGAAACAAGGTTGTCCACTCTCACCACTATTATTCAACATATTTTTGGAAGTTTTAGCCACAGCAATCAGAGAAGAAAAAGAAATAAAAGGAATCCAAATCGGAAAAGAAAAAATAAAGCTGCCACTGTTTGCAGATGACATGATACTATACATAGAGTATCCTACAGATGCTACCAGAAAACTACAAGAGCTAATCAATGAATCTGGTAAAGTAGGAGGATACAAAATTAATGCACAGAAATCTCTTGCATTCCTATACACTAATGATGAAAAATCTGAAAGAGAAATTAAGGAAACACTCCCATCTACTGTGGCAACAAAAAGAATAAAATACCTCGGAATAAACCTACCTAAGGAGACAAAAGACCTGTATGCAGAAAACTATGAGACACTGATGAAAGAAATTAAAGATGATACAAACAGATGGAGAGATATACCATGTTCTTGGATTGGAAGAATCAACATTGTGAAAATGACTCTACTACCCAAAGCAATCTACAGATTCAGTGCAATCCCTATCAAACTACCAATGGCATTTTTCACAGAACTAGAACAAAAAATTTCACAATTTGTATGGAAACACAAAGGACCTCGAATAGCCAAAGCAATCTTGAGAAAGAAAAACAGAGCTGGAGGAATCAGGCTCCCATACTTTAAACTATACTAGAAAGCTACAGTAATCATGACAGTATGGTACTGGCACAAAAACAGAAATATAGATCAATAGAACACCCAGAGATAAACCCATGCACATATGGCCACCTTTTTGATAAAGGAGGCAAGAGTATACAATGGAGAAAAGACAGCCTCTTCAAGAAGTGGTGCTCGGTAAACTGGACAGCTACATGTAAAAGAATGAAATTAGAACAATCCCTAACACCATACACAAAAATAAACTCATAATGGATGAAAGACCTAACTGTAAGGCCAGACACTATCAAACTCTTAGAGGAAAACATAGGCAGAACACTCTATGACACAAATCACAGCAAGATCCTTTTTGACCCACCTCCTAGAGAAATGGAAATACAAACAAAAATAAACACATGGGACCTAATGAAAATTAAAAGCTTTTCCACAGTAAAGGAAACCATAAACAAGATGAAAAGACAACCCTCATAATGGGAAAAAATATTTGCAAATGAAGCAACTGACAAAGGATTAATCTCCAAAATATACAAGCAGCTCATGCAGCTCAATGGAGAAGACCTAAATAGACGTTTCTCCAAAGAAGATATACAGATTGCCAACAAACCCATGAAAGATGCTCAACATCACTAATCATTAGAGAAATGCAAATCAAAACTACAATGAGGTTATCACCTCACACCAGTCAGAATGGCCATCATCAAAAAATCTACAAACAATAAATGCTGGAGAGGGTGTGGAGAAAAGGGAACCCTCTTGCACTGTTGGTGGGAAGGTAAATTGATACAGCCACTATGGAGAACATTATGAAGGTTCCTTAAAAAACTAAAAATAGGGTTTCCCTAGTGGCGCAGTGGTTGAGAGTCCGCCTGCCGATACTGGGGACATGGGTTTGTGCCCCGGTCCAGAAAGATCCCACATGCCGCGGAGCAGCTAGGCCCGTGAGCCATGGCCGCTGAGCCTGCGCGTCCGGAGCCCATGCTCCGCGACAGGAGAGGCCACAACAGTGAGAGGCCCACGTACTTAAAAAAAAAAAAAAAAAAAAAATTACACATAGAACTACCATACGACCTAGCAATCCCACTACTGGGCATATACCCTGAGAAAACCATAATTCAAAAAGAGTCATGTACCAAAATGTTCATTGCAGCTCTATTTACAATAGCCAGGACATGGAAGCAACCTAAGTGTCCATCAACAGATGAATGGATAAAGAAGATGTGGCACATATATACAATGGAATATTACTCAGCCATAAAAGGAAACGAAATTGAGTTATTTGTAGTGAGGTGGATGGACCTAGAGTCTGTCATGCATAGTGAAGTCAGAAAGAGAAAAACAAATACCGTATGCTAACACATATATACGGAATCTAAGAAAAAAAAACAAAAGTTCTGAAGAACGTAGGGACAAGACAGGAATAAAGACACAGACGTAGAGAATGGACTTGAGAACACAGGGAGGGGGAAGGGTAAGCTGGGACGAAGTGAGAGAGTGGCATGGACATATACACACTACCAAATGTAAAACAGATAGCTAGTGGGAAGCAGCCGCATAGCACAGGGAGATCAGCTCAGTGCTTTGTAACCACTTAGAGGGGTGGGATAGGGAGGGTGGGAGGGAGACGCAGGAGGGAGGAGATATGGGATTATATGTATAGCTGATTCACTTTGTTATAAAGCAGAAACTAACACACCATTATAAAGCAACTGTACTCCAATAAAGGTGTTAAAAAATATATCAAGAAAAATATTTTTTAATGACCACATCATCAACATTAAGAAAGTTTTCAAATTGTCTTTAATGTACAGAGATAGATGTTTAATTTCTTCAAAGGAATTTTACAATTGAACATAGCTCCTGAATAGAACCATTTTATTGGTCTACCAATATAAGACAACAATTTGTGGGTCAGGTAGTAAATCTTTCAGAAAAAGTTATCATTCTAATTGTTTTATACCCCTTTCTGCTGTCAAGGTATCTTGATTTGGATGACATATGGTTATCCTAGTAATGATAATACTGGCCACCGTTTATTAAGCACTTGGGGTGAGCCTGATGCTTTGCAGGCATGAGCTCATCAGACCTGTAAAACAGGCCTGTAAGAGGCAGCACTGGATCAACCAATTTAACCACTGAGGAAACTGTGCCTTAAGGTGGTTTGGCCACTTCTCCAAGGTCACATAGCTGGGAGAGGAGCTGAGCCCAGGCCTCCTCTGACTCCCAGACGAGTGTGAACCATCCATTAGATGAGTTCACCACAGATTCTGATTTTAAAAGGACACTTGCCCAAGGAAGTTTCCAGGCACGAACCCAAGATCTCTGATGTAACAGCCAAAAACCCTGCTGCCTCTAAGGATGACTAATCTGTGGTGTTGATCACTGCTGCTTGACTCATATTGTCACTTTCTGGCAGTTAATAAGGTAACAGAAAACTCCATTCAGTCCCCAACATTTATTTATTTAACATCTTTATTGGAGTATAATTGCTTTACAATGGTGTGTTAGTTTCTGCTGTATAACAAAGTGAATCAGCTATACATATACATATATCCCCATATCCCCTCCCGTTTGCATCTCCCTCCCACCCTCCCTATCCCACCCTCCCTATCCCACCCTCCCTATCCCACCTCTCTAGGTGGTCACAAAGCACCGAGCTGATCTCCCTGTGCTATGCAGCTGCTTCCCACTAGCTATCTACCTTACGTTTGGTAGTGTATATATGTCCATGCCACTCCCTCACTTTGTCACAGCTCACCCTTCCCCGTCCCCATATCCTCAAGTCCATGCTTTAGTAGGTCTGTATCTTTATTCCTGTCTTACCCCTAGGTTCTTTATGACCTTTTTTTTTTTCTTAGATTCCATATATATGTGTTAGCATACGGTATTTGTTTTTCTCTTTCTGACTTACTTCACTCTGTATGACAGACTCTAGGTCTATCCACCTCACTACAAATAACTCAATTTCGTTTCTTTTTATGGCTGAGTAATATTCCATTGCATATATGTGCCACATCTTCTTTATCCATTCATCTGTTGATGGACACTTAGCTTGCCTTAGAAAACTACAAATAGAACTACCATACGACCCAGCAATCCCACTACTGGGCATATACCCTGAGAAAACCATAATTCAAAAAGAGTCATGTACCAAAATGTTCATTGCAGCTCTATTTACAATAGCCAGGACATGGAAGCAACCCAACATTTATTAATTACCAACTCTATCCGTGCAAGGCCCTGTGGAGACACAAAGGGAATGTGATCTGGCTCCTTCCCCCCAGACCTTTCCCTCGAGTGAGGAGGAAAGGGGGAACATGTGTGATTTAAGACCGCTGGGGTGACGTGCTTTCACCTCCCTTCATCCTGCAAGGGCGCTCCCCTGGCAGAGTTTCATCCTTTGGCCTACCAGGGCAGTGACCTATCCCCCTCTGTCCTCCCATCCTGAGAAGGCCACGGCTGTCTGTATGTCTGGAGAGAGACAGAGTACTGGAGGACAGTGACCAGTGGGGTTGAGTTTAACCCTTCCCAGCTCTGAAGAGTATGAGGGCTTGTACCCTTGTCACAGATGTGGAAGTTTCTAGGTCAATCTCTACTACGTGTTAGTGCAGACACCTCCCCCAAATACTGAGCATGGATGTTTGAAAAAGGCAGAAAGTGTGTATCAAGCTTTCTGGCAGAAAAATCTCCTTAATTTATGAAAATTCTTCTTGCTATCATTTCATTATAATTGTGTACAATGGACCTGTATCTTTATTTATAAACAAATAAAGTCGAATAGTTGCTTGGATAACTGGCCAAAGAAATTTATTCCAGAGACTTAACAAGTCAGGAGCACTTATTTCAACTGTTCACCCCAAAACTCAGGATGTTGCCCAGAACAGGTGTGCTTCAACATATATGATCTTTACCTTCTGAAAGGAGACACGATACCATAATATTTATAGACCAAACTACAGTAATCTAGTTTAGGTATGGATCATCAGGATCTTAATCCACATCCTCTGAGTAATCAGAGCAATACTGTGCTTCTTAGGTTGGTACTTTCAAAATTCCACTATTTATTCTATCTCTGAGTAGCTGTTCATGGGGAGAAGGCACAAAGTGGGATCCTTTGAGTGGGAGACTCAGTACCTCCTCTTTGGTGTCCTCCACCGGCCTTAGCTCAGTGTCAGCCTTCCAGTAGGTTTCCAGCTATTACTAAACAAACACAACTACTGATAATGTCACTGATACCAACTTGTCCTTGGCACACTGAGAAGGGCTTTCTTGAAAAGTTATTATTAAAAGTCTGCCTCCAAATCTCTCTTCAGGGGCAGGATAGTACAAGATGGAGTTCTTTTATGGCGCTGGCAAAGAGAATTTTAGGAAATTCCCTTTAGCAGCTATAAGGAAGAGTAGAATCCGTTGCCTTTTTTTTTTTCCTTTCTCCCAAAATAGCAATTCCTGAAGACATAAACAGATCCCCTTCAATGGCCTAACACAGAAAAGGAAACAGCTTTTTCTAGGGCTATCAAGCCATTCACATTTGCCTGCGTTTGATGTGGTTCACACGTGGGGCGGATGAGAAACCTATCAATGTCTCTGCTTTTGATGTCCCCCTTCCTCAGAGCCGTAATAGTAATAGTGAGCACAGTAAATGCTGTGATAGCACTGATCAGATTCCCCGGCAGTGCAGAGGCTCACAGCTGAGTCTGTCCTCAGGCCTTACCCTTGGTTGCAGGGAGCCACCCTGCCCAGAGTTACACCCCTCCCTCAGAGCAGCCCCATACAGCAACTGGTCGATGCAGGGGTACAAAGGCCTAGACAGCTCTAAAGGGCCATCGCAGCTCCCGGCAGGACCATCTGATGCCTCCTGTTGCAATTGCATCATAGTTCACCTTCTCCTTCTGCCCAGTCTTGTGTCCCAACTAGCTCATAAGTGTGGATCCCTTGAGTGCTCCCTGTCAACAACCTGCATGCAGATCTCCATCTCTCTGCTTCCTGGATAACCAGACCTAAGACACTGACCACAACAGGGTGCCTGTGACGGACGTGTTAGGCACTTCATATACTTTGTATCTAGCCTGTGCAGCATCTCTACCAAGTGGGTTTTATTACTTTCATTCTGTAGGTTATAAAACCAAGGCTCAGAGAGGTTATGTTCCTTCCCTAAAATCACACAGCAAGTGAGCCACAGGTCAATGTTTATAGCCAGGCTTTCAAGCTTAAATACCACATAATTTACTACATTCATGGCCCTATGCTTGGTGCTAGTGTTTCCAATCAGAGATATTTTTATGAACTGTAATTTTCATTAAAATAAAAACTGTATTTTAAAGGTGAATAGAGTATAACTATAAAGGAGTAGCACAAAGGAGTTTCTTTGTGGCAACAGAATAAGTAAGGTGTGTAGTTTAGTGACAATAGCACAAATGTCAGTTTCTCAGTATTCATAATGGACTATGATTAGGTAAAACATTATCACTGGGGGAAGCTGGGTGACGGGTATAGAGTAACTTACTCACTGTACTATTTTTGCACCTAGTTTTGATTATAGAATTATTTCCAAATAATGTTAAAATTTTTCTAAAGCAAATAAAGGAATGCGACATAAGAGATTCTGATGTCCTAAGAGAAATATTCCTCAAAAGGGACTTTAAAAGGTATCTCACAATAATTGCTAAGGAGTAATATTAATCAGTTATCAATAAGAACGTAATTTAAATTTTTCTATGATTCACTGAGGGTCGAGTCAGCCCTCCAGGGGCCAGCTTCCCTGCACTCAGCTGGCTTTAGCCTCCCACCATGAGAATCCAAATCCCTCCTGGACCCCTGAACAAAGGGATCACAGCACCACCAGCATTGTCCCCGCAAGGAGTCATCCACGGGCAGGTGTCCTGGGGTCAGCCCAGCCCCTCCCGGGGTGAACTAGTCCATCACATCTATGGTGGCACTGAGATGTTAAGGATGAAGTACAAGTCAGTAGATGGAGGAAGACGATGAGTGGGATGGAATTAGTATTGGGAGGAGATGGGGAGGCGCCTGTAAAGAACCAGACGTAATATGCTGGCCAAGTCCCATTTGTTAATATGTCCTCCCATCTCACCAGAAAAGTCTTTAAGTAGCAGGAAGCTGTCATGCTTGTGGTGGCACTGACATGTTTTCTAAAATTCCCATTTTTACTTGAAGTTCAGATTTTATCTTTGGCCACACATACTGACTGATATTCTCCTTGATATGACAGGCTCTCTTTATGCATTTTCAAGAAAATGTCTGCCAGACACCCAAGTCTGAATAACCACCGTCTGCCTGTCATTTGTTCCTTCAAGTTAAAATGGTATTCCATGGAAAAAACAGCTAATTCAGCTTGTAAGTCATTCGTACAAGTGCTTTTCCTTGAGACAGCCATCCTACTTCTGTGTACTTAAGAAATGCTTTATGCATACTTCCTATTTGGTATCTCAGAAATTTAAAAGTACATGCATTCAAGGGTCAAAAATTAACAAATTTTCCTCCCTAATCAAAGGCATTCTTAAGTGAAACTGGCTTTTTTTTCTTTTTAACTAGCACATGATGGTGAAAGATCCAATGTCCAGTAGTACAGTTTGGTGTCACTGCCTCGATTTATGATAAGCAGCCTCGGTTTCACTCACTGTTGCTTTTGTACCATCAGTGCAAGTGACCCCAAAGTAGGAAAGGGAGATAGTGTCTTAGGGGGACTCCCCAGGGTTTGCAGACCACACTTTGAGAGCTATTGTAGCGTGATGGTCGGGGCAGCGATGGGGATGGTGTTTTATTACAAACAAAGTAGGTACTCTGGTCCTTTTGGGCTGAGACATGCAAGAGGGATGGAAATTTTGTGTGAGAATCAAAGGAGGATGATAGATTAGGCAAAGGGAACAGCACGTGCAAAGGCACAGCAGGCGTGTGGCACACAGAACCTCGGAGAACTCAGTGTTCACACTGCAGGCAACTCACAGCTCTTACACCTTTAGAGTTCATAATCCAAGAATAAAAACCCACCTATTAGCATTTAACATACGTCTGGTGTGGTTCTAAGCATTCACTTAATCTTGGAAACAACTCTATGGCATTGATGCTATTATTATTATTTACTTTTACAGAAGAGGAAATGAAGACGTTAAATAACTCACAGCAGATTCCACAGCTAGTAAATGACACAGCCAGAATGGAGCACAGATGGCCTGACTCCAGGGTCGGCTATGACAGACCACTTCTCATGGGGAAGACAGATACTATCTTCCAGTCTGGGAAATCCCAATTGACAGACCCAGGCCACATGTCCATCCCTGGGACCAATGCTGTGAGGGACATACACCCACCTCCTCCGGGGATGTCTCCAATCATGAAGGACACAACACAACGGACACTAGACAGCACTGAGAAGGAATGATCTACAACGTGTCTTCCTAACAGAATGCTGGACAAAGGCAGACCCCAAAGAATACATCCTGTGTGATTCCAGTTATATAAAGTTCAAAAACGAGCCAAATAATTCTGTGGTGTTATAAACCAGGATTGGGCTCACCCTCTGGGGGTGGTTAGTGACTAGCCTGAGGCGGGAGAGGGGGGCGTGGCATGTGGAGAGGATGGTAATGCTGTTTCTTGATTGGTTCCATCCACTTCATAACAATTCATTAAGCCACACACTTGTGCACCTTTCAGTGAGTTTATTTTTCACTTTTATGAACTGTTAAATTTCTATTAAGTCTTTAGTGTACAGAAAATTAGAACTGGGTGGAAAAAAAAGATCCACAAAGAAATTTATTTAGCCAGGGTGGCGAATGGACTTCTTAGGATGAATAAAGGATTTATGCCCCAAATCCTAAAGGGTCCCTGGAATAATAGTGAAAACCTAAGGATGAAGGGGCATCGTGTTTCAAATGGTTTTAACGAACGTTTGTTCACGTTTCACTCATTAGCATTATAAAGCCAAAGCAAG
This sequence comes from Phocoena phocoena, assembly GCF_963924675.1. NCBI lineage: Eukaryota > Metazoa > Chordata > Mammalia > Artiodactyla > Phocoenidae > Phocoena > Phocoena phocoena. The sequence continues at coordinate 63,965,039 of NC_089232.1, forward strand.
GGTCCAGGACACAGAAGCGTCCTGTGCAGGTGCCAGCTTTTTCCAATTAGGCCACAACTGCAAGGGCTCACGGGCTCCACTCCTTCACTACCAGCTTGGGGGTGGGTGGGCCTTGGCTGGCTGGCCGGGCAGAGGTGTGGAACGCCCTAGCTCCCTGTAGCTGTCACTTTCCTGTGAGCTTCGCTGCGTTTTCTAAGTGGTAGATGGGCTCTCAACCCAGGCTCCCTCCTTGAGTAGATGTATCTCACACTTCCTTCAATGTTATTTGAAATTTCAAAATTAATTAAATATTATGACAAAAAACAAAGCAAAGTCACAGGACAAAGTGCTGCTTTGTATTCATGCTGCCTGTGCAGCCTCCACAAAGCCCCAGAGTGTGCACTCCACCCTCCTCACCACTCCCCTCACCCCTTTGAGAAGCCTCGCTTTATAAATTACAAGCCTTTTCATTTCCTCCAAGGTTTTTGACGAGAGGTTTGGGGATGCGGCCACCAGGTGGACGCCATGCGTTTACGAGCTCACGGTCTGGCTTCCCAGAGGGATGAGGGACTAAAGAAGCAGATGAACCTACTTTGTTTCTAATAAAACCACAACTCATTACTTATTGAATAAGCAGCACTTCACGGTAATAGCTAATATTTATTGGATGCTTCCCATGTACACACAGTGTGAAAGAGCTCCCTGTGCATCTCATCACTCCATTCTTCCCACAACCCCAGGAGGCAGGGGAGCATCACCATCTCTGATTTATGGCCGGAAAAACCCAGGCTCACGAGGACTACATGACCTGCCCAAGGTCTAACAACAAGGAAGACAAGGATTTGAAACGTAGATCCCAGTCAAGCTGGCCCCAATGTGAATGCCTGACGGGCAGGCCATGTATGTATGGCAAACTGGAATTTGAACCCTTTTTGTTCAACTCCAGAAGTTCCATGTGTGCACCTCTAATTATTAGAGTAACTGATGATTACTTGGGCCCAAGTGCTGATCAGTGGGTGAACATGACACCTAAGGACCCCCCCAACCAGAAGGAACTGACTTCAAGAGAGGGGGAGACCAGCTAGGTGACCCCTGATCCCAGTTCTATCCCAGGACCTCGACTGTCTGGGGATGAACTGTGTTGGGGATCCTTATGGTGGGGCCTCTGAAGTGGGGCCTCTGTCTGGGCTTGGATATTAAGGACCCAGATGAGTGAAAATCACATGGCTGCAGCACCATTGGGCCCAGGCCTGGGGGGGAACCATCTACTACCCCCCATCACCACCCCTGAGAAGCGGCTGTTGTGCAGCAGGGGCTCACAGGCACACTATGCAAAGCCACAGGCTTCTGCAAAAATCCCATATGACAGCAAGGCTGATCCCCCAGCTCCCAGCCTCCAGGATGGTGCTCTGGCCAGTCAGCACTGGGCCTGGGCTGTGCACAGGGACCACAAGCCCCACGGTCCATAGCAGTGCCCAGCCCTTCTGCAGGCTCACTGGGTCCGGCTGGAGCTCTGACTTCGGAGATGAGACCAGAAGGCTGTCCCAGGAGAGGAAAGAAGGATGTACTTACACGGCCCAAGTTAGTGAATGGTGGCTCAGAATACTACTAACTTGATTATTAAGAGAAATATGACCTTCTCTGTGGCCTAAGATAATGAAGGGGGATAAACAGTGACCCCATATTTATAAGTGGATCACTCAAAATGCATTAATGGACACATGAACGCCCTCATCCAGCTCCAGGAGAAGAAGCTTGAAGCCAGCTCTTCTGATTCACACAGAGGCCAGGGGTCTCTGCCGCTCGAGGGTTGTCACGAAGCTGCAGCTGGTCTCCCCATAAATGAAGAGCCTCACACTGTAACAGGGACCAAGGCGGCAGCATCCCTCAGTGCCATGGGGCCCACCCTAAACGTGGCAGAGCCTGCTCCCCTGCTGGGGCACTGGCCCACCCCAGCCCCTCCCAAGCTGCAACCTGACTTCAGAACACTGGGTCAGGATGCATTCAAGGATCTGTCATCTCTGGACAGTCCTCTTCCTTCCTTCTAGTCCTTTGGATCTCAGAGAAGGGAGCCTTCTGGAACAAAGGAGGGATCCCCTCCCTGAACCCAGGGCAGCCACGTGCATTGTCTTAAAGGGTCGCTCACAGCCAAGTGGAGTCTCCTTTGTGACCTCTCCACTCAGAACACCAGTTCACACACGCTCCTGAGAAGAGGGCTAGTTTTGCATGGGTCAAGTTAGAACCAAAAGGCAAACACAATTTTGCCACGTGCCAGCTTCCTGACACACTGAAACTGAGATTTTAAAGAAATGAACACACTAAGAAACAACTGAGTCACTTTCTCAGATTTTCAGCCATTATAAATCATGGCCTAAAACTAACAAGTGTGTCTTTCTAGCTCCTTGCTACTCAGAGTGGTCCCTGGGCCAACAGCATGGGCTTCAGGTGGGCACCTGTTGGAAATGCAGGATCTCAGGCCCCACCCAGACCTACACATTCAGTATCCACCTTTTTACAAGATCCCAAGTGGTTTGTGTACACATTAAATCCTGAGAAGTGCTGCTCTGACTCGCCCAGAGGCTTTTTTCTCCTGGTCAGAGTATTTTGCCAGACTGCGGCCACGCACACTGTCAGATGTCAGAACGCATCCTGCCACCCCACATGGCCGCAGATCTCCACAGATAATCCTTTGCCTCTTGCATGGGAGGCTGACCATTTCCTGCACCCCATGAAGGTGCGCCCACTTTCCTAGCTCCCTGTGTTCCTCTCGTTCCCCCCGTGCCTCCCCTGCCCACCCCCATTCTATCATGATGTCATATCGGCCTTCTGATCACAGCCCCCCCCTGCCCGCCTGAACGTTCAGCTTCACCCCACCCTCACTGCCTACTACATGGTGTCCAGTCTCCCTGGCCTGAGCTTTACGGGTGGGTTTATCATGCCCTCTTCCTCTCACTACACTCCCCCCACGCCCTGAACTCCTCCCCCTTCTTTGCACATTGCTGCTGCCTGCCTTCAATACCCTCCACCACACCTCTGCTAATCCAAAACCTCCGTGTCCCTCACACTGGCTAAAACACTTCTGGGTGGCCTTTCCAGCACAACACAATCTTCTCTGAGCCACCCAGTGAGTTTCTTCTCACCCCTGTCCCTTTCCACCTTCTATTTAGAGTTACTGACATACACGCCTCCCATCCCGCGACACGTGAACAATTTAAAGCAGGGATCCTGCCTTATTCATCATTGCTTCTAACGAAGATGTCAACACACAGCTGAAGTGATCAGACAGTCAAACCTCAAATGTGGAACACATAATTCAACCCCCCTTTGTTTTCCCAATCTGTATACTTATAAGGAATCTCAACTATTATGACCATATTTAAGATACCGTTAACAAATTGTCTTTATGGGAAATATCAAAATTTCTTTAAATGGGGCTATCTTGGAAAATCTAGATTATCCGATTCCTGATTAGACATTCAATAAATGGTTGTTGAAAAATGAATGAATGAGAACAGATTATTTTCCCTCAGTAAAGTGATGTGTTCATCCTTAGGTCTCCAGTCTGGGTAAGCTACACAGTGAATTTTGAGATGAGACAAGCATATAGTTTAACTAATGGCCTGATGAAAGCAGGAATTAAGAGAAGTTTCTCCCTCAAGGACCCATGTGACATCACTGTGAAGTAACGAGGCTGATCCCTGCGGGGCTGGTGGAATCACCTTGTCGCTGTGTGGTCACACACATTCCCATCAGACCTCAGGATTGAATGCGCTGACTACAGACTCCTTTTCCCAGACTGAATAAAGCGCTGCCAACATCTAAGCTGCCGCTGAAAACTAGGGCAATTTACAGGCAGTGGAGTGAGTTCCTATGGATGAAGGAGTAAGATTCAGCTGCTGGGGGAGTGGGGATGGAGCAGATGCCGGGAATGCAACCACAGAGCTCTCTATTTCTGGCTACATTTGCCTTTGCAACTTAAAAGTGATAATATTTTACCATGACCCTGTAGAAGAAACTTTTGTGTTGGGGTTCCATGGCATAGAGTTACCTATATAAGGGGAAAGGAGGCTTCTAGACTGGCCTAAAGCAGAAATAGCTGGGGTTCAGGTCTCTTCCCTTGGAACTAAGCTGAGGCTGGTTCCTGACCTGGAGAAATGGCTGAGATGGATCACTGTCCGTGTCTTGTAAATATTTCAGAGCATGGGGCTGCCTGATCAGCTTGAACACTCCTGTGGAAAACTCAGAAAACCACAATTGGCCCACAAGTGTTAGCAGACAAAAATATCAGATTTCAAAGTCACTAAAATCTTAATAAAATAATGAAGTGGAAAGTATTGGCTCTATCCATTTTTTTTTCCTCAAAAGACGATTCTTAAGATGCTAACTTCTCTTTTTAAACAAAGTCATAAAGCTTTAGCCTTATCTTAGGAGAAGATCTCCTGGAAAGAGGCAATAAACAAAACGCCTTCAATATTTTGTCATTGGAAATTCAGCTAGAAAAGCAAAACTCAAGCAGTTTTAGTGTTTGGTCACTGAATAGACTCTGGTTTTGATTATAAACACCAGAGTTTCTAGATGCCAAATGTATCCAGAGCTGGGGCTGAGCACCTTCGCAGAGTTTGCTTTCAGAAGCAGAGAGGAGTGAACCTGGGTGCATATCCTACCTGTAACCAGCTACCAGCAAATAGAGGTTCTGCTTAATTAGTGAGTAATTGTTTCCATTAAAACCTTAATGGCATTCAAATCAGCTAAATTAACAGCTAGAGAAACAGCCACAACTAAATTACATTCCACTGTTTCCAATTAAGTTGGAAGGCTTGGGTGCGGTAACCACTAACATTATAAATGAGGAGTCTTTGCCAAAAATGAACTCCTTCAGTTTTTCTCGGACCATTAACAGCCTGGGCTAATAGAATTAGCTCACTGAATGTGTGCAGGAGAACGGAGTTAAGCAAGCCATTTAAAAGCATTAATTTATTCATGGAAGCATTTCACGCCAAAGGCTGTGCTAGGTACAGGTAGGACTTGAAATGTGAGGCTCAGATGGGAAACCACCACGTAAGAGGAAAGCAACGTCTCTTGTTTACAGTTTCCATTCCCAATACACTTAAGGAATCAGTGGCCTTCTGAAATCAGAGAAAAACTATCAGACTGGCTAATCACATTGAACCCTCTGGCTCCTCTGCCGTTGCTGGTAGCTTGGGGTTACTGAGGTCAAAATAACTATGATGTCAATATTTATACAGCAGTTTTCAAAGATTCGTATATCCTCCAGTCTCTAAGAGAAGCATGATATTTAGGGAAAAGTTTAGAATCTTTGTAGTAATTGTAGCTTGGACATCCATTAGGAGGCTGCCAGCAGACTTAACTGCAAACCTAATTCGTGATTTTAGGGGCTCTGTGAAGTCTCTGATGCTCACAAACCCATTACCTTCCTGCTGGTATGTGTCCAAAACCGTACTATTATAGATTCATGGCTTTGCACTGAGATTCCTATTTAAGATCCTCTGCTGGAGAGACACTTGGCTATCACTATCTGCAAAGGACTTAAGCACGCCTGGTACTGTGGAAATTTAAAGAGTGAGGTAAGTTTTGGGCTCTGATCTTGGCATCCAGCTTATCCACCCATCCTTCCGTAAAGTTCCTTTCTTTCTACTTTGAGTCTCAAGGCTTTGAAATATCTCCTTTTATCACATTAAAGATCACATCTCTCAAGTCCTTGGTTTGTACTAAGGTGTAAATGACTGAAACCAATTTAGTGTGTAACTTCTTCAAGGGACTTTTGCATTTACTGAGATTCAAAGCCTGAACATAGAAAAAGCTCCAGCAAAAGGAGTTTCTGGAAGCAGCCAGCTACATGCTGAAAATCGTCTGCTCTTTTGTTCTACACGCAGATTTTGCAAATGGTATATTTTGCAAGGTATATTATTATTACTAATTCAATCTCTTTACTTGTTATAGGTCTATTCAGATTTTCTCTTTCTATTTGAATCAGTTTGATAAATTCCTGCCTAGGAATTTATTCATCTATTTAATTATTGTTATACAGTTGTTCATAGTATTTCTTTATAAGTGTTTTTATTTATATAAGGTTGATAGTAACAACCCTTCTTTAATTCCTGATTTTATTAATTTTGCTTTTCTCTTTTTTCTTTGGTCAGTCTAGCTAAAAGTTTGTCCATTTTGTTGATCTTTGCAAAGAGCCAGCTTTGGGGTTTGTTGATTTTCTTTATTATTTTCTATTTCATTAATTCCCACTCTAGTCCTTATCATTTTCTTCCCTCTGTTTGCTTTAGATGTAGCTTGCTTCCACCCCACCCCCACCCCCGGTGTTTCCCCCCCCACACCTGGTGTTTTAAGGTGGAATGTTAAGTTAATTATTTGAGATTTTTCTTTTTATTTATTTATTTTTGGCTGCGTTGGGTCTTCGTTGCTGCACACAGCCTTTCTCTAGTTGTGGCGAGTGGGGGCTACTCTTCACTGCGGTGCACGGGCTTCTCATTGCGGTGGCTCTTGCTGCGGAGCACAGACTCTAGGCGCGCGGACTTCAGTAGTTGTGGCACGCGGGCTCAGTAGTTGTGGCTCATGGGCTTAGTGGCTCCGCGGCATGTGGGATCTTCCTGGACCAGGGCTCAAACCCGTGTCTCCTGCATTGGCAGAAGGATTCTTAACCACTGCGCACCAGGGAAGTCCCTCTTTTTTTTAATATAGGCATTTATAGCTATAATTTTCCCTATAGGCACTACCACTACATCTCTTAGCTGCATCTCTTAGGTTTTGCTATGTTGTGTTTTCATTTTCATTCATCTCAAAGTATTCTCTAATTTCCCTTGTGATTTCTTTTTGACCCACTGGTTATTTAGGGGTGTGTTGTTTAATTTTCATACATTTGTGAATTTCCCAAGTTTCTTTCTGTTACTGATTTCTAAATTCATTCCATTGTTGTATGATTTCAGTCCATTTGAACCTATTGTTTTATGGTCTAGCATGTGCTCTATTCTGGAGAATATTCCATGTGCACTTGAAAAGAATGCATTATTTTTTAGGTGGAGTATTCTAGAGATGTATGTGAAATCTAATAAGTTTATAATGTAGTTCAGGTTTTCTATTTCCACAGTGGTTTTCTGTCTAATTGTTCTGGCCCATGGTTTGATTTAATCAATAGAAGCTGTGATGGTTAGTTTTATAAAACAATTTGACTAGACCTCAGTGTGCCCAGATAATTGGAAAAATGTCATGATGAATGGATAAAGAATATGTGGTACATATATACAATGGAATATTACTCAACCATTAAAAAGAATGCAATAATGCCATTTGCAGCAACATGGAGCTGGAGACTATCACACTAAGTGAAGTAAGTCAGAGAAAGACAAATACAATATCACTTACATGTGGAATCTAACAAAAAAATGATACAAATGTACTTATTTACAAAACAGAAACAGACTCACAGACATAGAAAACAAACTTATGGTTACCAAAGGGGAAGTGGGGGAGGGGGAGGATAAATTGGGCGTTTTGGATTGTCATATACACACCACTATATTTAAAATAGATAACCTACTGTATAGCACAGGAAACTCTGCTCAATATTCTGTAATAACCTAACTGGGAAAAGAACTTGAAAAAGAATAGATATATGTGTATGTATAACCGAATCACTTTGCTGTGCACCTGAAACTAACACAACACTGCAAATCAACTATAGTCCAATAAAAAATAAAAAAAACCCCGTTATTCTGGGTGTGTGAGGGTGTTTCATAATGAGATTAACATTTGAATTAGTAGACTGAGTAAAGCAAATTGCCCTCCCGAATGTGGGTGAGACTCATCCACTTAATAGAAGACCTGAATGGAACAAAAAGGCTGAACAGGGACTTCCCTGGTAGCGCAGTGGTTAAGAATCCGTCTGCCAATGCAGGGGACATGGGTTCGAGCCCTGGTCCAGGAAGATCCCACATGCCACGGAGCAACTAAGCCCGTGCACCACAACTACTGAGCCTGCGCTCTAGAGCCCGCGAGCCACAACTACTGAGCCCGTGTGCCACAACTACTGAAGCCCGCGCACCTAGAAGCCCGTACTCCACAACAAAAAAAGCCACCACAATGAGAAGCCCATGCACCGCAATGAAGAGTAGCCCCCGCTCACTGCAACTAGAGAAAGCCTGCGCACAGCAATGAAGAGCCAACACAGCCAAAAGTAAATAAATTAATAATAATAATAAAAGGCTGAACAAAAAGAGAGAATTCCTTCTGCCTGTTTGAGCTGCAACATTGGTCTTTTCCTGTCTTTGGACTCAAACTGAAACACTGGCTCTTTTGGGGTCTTGATCTTGCCAACTTTTGGACTGGAACATAGATGACCAGCTCTCCTGGTTCTCAGTCTTTTGGACTCAGACTAGAACTACATCATCGGCTCTCCTGGGTTGCCAGCTTGTCGACTACAGATCTTGGGACTTCTTGGGCTCCATAATCACATAAACCAATTCCTTCTAATAAGTCTCTATATTTAAATATATATATACCCTATTGGTTCAGTTTCTCTGGAGAACCCTGACTAATACAGAAGTGACATTCTCAACCAAAGGTTGAGACAGCCTGGCAGTTTTCCCTCTTGCACTTTTAGGAGTCCTGAGATACCATATAAAAAATCCGGCTAGTTTGCTGGAGAGACCACAAGGGAAGAAGAGGCCCTGACATCAAACAGAGAGTGAGAGAGGCCCAGATATGATGGTGGACCAGTTGAGCCTCCAGATGACTCTGGCTATAGACAGCATCTAATAGAAACCACATGAGACATTCCAAGTGAAACTAGCAGAAACTGCCTAGCTGAGTCCAGTCAACACACAGAATCATGAGAGATAATGAAAGTTATACAAAAAGAGACAACCAAGAAAAAAAAAAAAAACCATCACAAATGACCGTTATAATTGTTGTAGCCACATTTACCGAGCTTTTTGCTCTTTACTGCTTGTATCTCAGACTTTCCATTTAGAATAATTTTCCTTTTCTGTTGGTGGCAAACTACTCTTTTTACCTAAAAATATCTTTATTTTACCATCATTCTTGAAGAATATTTTCACTGGGTACAGAATTCTAGGATGGCAGTTGTTTCTTTCAATACATTATAGGTATCATTTCACTGTTTTCCGGCTTCCATTGTTTCCATTGAGTCAAGCGTCACTTATTAATAAGTAATCTGTTTTTCTCTAGCTTCTTTTAAAACTTCCCATTTGTTTTTTATTTTCTTTAGTTCTGTTGATGTGTTTCATGTGAATTGATTGTTGTTATTGCTTTCTCTTGCTTCATTTGTTTATTCATCTTATTACTTACACTTTTTATTTTTTTTATTTTTGCAGTACGCGGGCCTCTCACTGTTGTGGCCTCTCCCGTTGCGGAGCACAGGCTCCAGACGCACAGGGTCAGCGGCCATGGCTCACGGGCCTAGCCACTCCACGGCATGTGGGATCTTCCCGGACCGGGGCACGAACCCACGTCCCCTGCATCGGCAGGCGGACTCTCAACCACTGCGCCACCAGGGAAGCCCCACTTACATTATTTATTATTAATATTTATGTATCTTACTTAGGATTTATTTGCCTTCTTGACTCTCCTACTCTTTTTAGGACCTATTCTCTGTTAAACCTTCTTGCTTTAGCCTGTGTAGTAATGAACACAGTGTGTTATTGGCAGAGAAATAAAATAGACCAATGGAACAGAATGGAAAGCCAGAAGTAAACTCGTAATTTTATGAACAGTTGAAATATAATTGAAGTGATAGAGCAGAACAGTGGGGAAAGGATGGATTTTACAATAAATAATACCAGGGAAACTGGATATCCATATAGGAAAAAAATAAATTTGGAGACTCACATCACACACAATTCCAGATAGTCCTAAGGAAACTTTTAGAAGATAATAAAGGAGAATATCTTCTCATTGTGTTAAATTAGGAAGCATAAAATTTGTTTCATTTGAGGTGATGCTAACTTTTTATTCACTTGGATAATATCTGGTGTCTAGCAGATCACTTAATTATAAAGATATCTTAATTTTTTTAAAAAGATTTTTAAAACTATGGCTGAACAATTGTGTGTCCCATGTATATAATTTTTAAAAATACAAATAGAGGGGCCATTTTTTATTTTCCTGCCCAGCACCTATTCCCCTTCCTGGTAACGGATGCCTGAATGCTTTTAGAGAACCTCCCGCCTCAGACCCTGTATTTCGGTGGAGCTGACTCTACCCTCACTTCCTGGGGTGGGCATCGTTTCCTTCTGGCCCACAGTTATAAATTCAGAGGTGGGAATGTGACCCAAGTCAAGTTAATCAGATATGTATTTTTTAATTTTAACAAACTCTTATGTAGTGTTTACAATATGCTTGGCCCTGTTCTAAACACATTACAAATATTAACACATTTCGCATGTGTAATCCTGTGGAAAAGCATAGGCTACCATCAACCACTGTACTGATAAGGGAGCTATCGTACAGAGAGGATAAGTAATTCAGCCCTGGTCATACAGCTGGTAAGGGACAGAGCTGGGATGTGAACCTGGGCAATCTGGGGGGAGAGTCCATGCTCTTAACCACTATCCAACATGCCTGTTTTATTTGAGCACTTAGAAAGGAGGCATCCTCTCTTCCACTGGACATGAGCTGCGGGGTTGAAACTTTGGTGTAGACAATGCAGGTAACGGCAGCCATCTTACCACCAGGCGGTTAAAGACTACCTGAGAATGGGGTCAACACAGAGAGAAACTAGGTCCTGATGACCTCACCAAGTCCCTGGTTGCAGTGTGCATGAACATCTACCCCTGGACTTCGTAGTTCCATGATCTTCCCCAGCAGCCATATGGATGCACATAGATACATTTCCTCTCCATAAACAATCTTAGTGGGGTTTTCTATAACTTGCAACCAAAAGTCTTGCTCCTAATAGAACTAGTAAAGGACTTGAGTTATTTTGAAATTATTCTGATTGAATAAACTGTATTCTATGTAATTGTGGCTTAACTCCAGGACTGAACCACGTAAGGCATGGCTTTAAAAGCATTAAAATAACGTTACAAGCACCTGCTCAAGACATACATTGGCTTTAATCCCAATGGAAAAAGTCCTACGAGGTAAATGCCTGTCTTAGACGTTGAGATGGACATTCGCATGTAGGAAGCTTCTTTGGGGAGTGCTCTCTGAAGCAACACCTGTTAGGGAGTGAGGAGACAGGACGAGGCAGAGGGAGAGGCTGAACACTGAGGAAGTCACAAAAAAAGGCCACAGCAGATCCCATGGGAATTACAGAGCTGGGACACATTCAAGATTGCCTTGAGCTGAGGTAAGAGTGCTGGGCCTTTGAACCCCTGAATCAGCCCAGGCCACTCTGGGAGAGATATAACTTTGGTCCCTTGGCCATGGCAACACCTGGAAGGGACTTGGCAGTGAGGGATCAGCCCCTGATACCCTTAGTAGTTGGGGGAATGAATGCCTTAGTCGGGAAGGGTGATCTGAATGGTGCACTACATCCTCCGTTACAGCTCTGACTCCATCAGTCCTTAGTCATTACTGTCCTTATTTTACAACCTGGATTCAAGTCCTAGTCTTTCTGGCTCCAAAGTCCTGTCGTGTCCACTGCACATCCCTGTTACCACCACTGTCAGGCTGGTGATGCATTCTGGGAAAGCTAAGACCCTGCTTCTGTGTCCGGCTTCAAGGGCAAACATGCTTCCATCACACTCACAGCTGGAGTTCATCACTGGAAGATATATTCTACCAAGTAAAAAGATGTAATTACTGACAAATACTACTACCTCTCACCATTTCCCAGGTAGCCTATTAAGAAAAGGTTCATGTTGGGTAGAAATTTACAGACAAAACGATGAGGGCAAAACACTTCATGGGAATCTTTCTAGCCATACCAAGCACAAATAAACAGAAAATGTTTGTACACTTTGCCAACTAGCTCAGACAGAATTTAAGGAGGAAAAGTTATTAGTTAAGGTTGAAAGGAAATTGGCAAGAAATGTGTATGACCTGAGGCATCTTGGCTCAAGAGCAGCACTGAATGTCCTTAACGATTAGCATGCTTACGCTACAGAATGACTGTTTCCCCCACTCTTCCCAGCCCTACCCAGACATTTTTTCCTACTTCTCTCTCTTTTCTCCGCCCCTGCTCACACATCCTTAGAATCTGGCATCTTGATAGGTACCATGCTGGATATCTATGGTGTGTCTGCTCAGTCCTTCTTCCTGAGATCTGCTCCTCCCTTCACTCCAACCAGGGAGAGGTGGGCTGCCTGCCTTCAGAGGTGTGCACCTGACCTTGCCCTTCTCTGGAGTATTTTGGCCTGGGACCAAAGAAAGAGAGGCAGTTCTCTTTTAACAGTGAAGAGTGAGACGCAAAGCCAGGCCTCTTGGTGACTGTTTTCTTCTGTGAGAAAGGAAGAGGTGAAATAGGGTGTTGGTGGCACGCCATTCCCTGGTTCCAGGGGCCCCCAGACCAACCACAAACTTGCCCCATTGGAGATTGGTTATATGAGCCCTACGTCTGCCCCTTTGTCCAAGCTAGTCAGAGTTGGGTTTCCGTCCTCACAGTCCTAATACATCATAGACTCATAAAAATAGGTAGACCTTTGAGAGGATATCCAACACAGCCCTCTCCCTCCAGGCAAAAGTATCCTTAAAATAACAAAGGTGGCTACCATACTTAAGACTCTCCATGGAAAGAAACTCCACTTTTTCTTTCATATCCTTTAAATTACGTATTTCCTTATTTGTCTCTTATCTACATGTCTTTCAATCTTCCTCTCTAGAATGGATCCCTGATTCTCTATCAATCACCTGAGGTCACCAGGTAGGCTCAGGAAGAACCACTGAAACCTGACAGGCCCTTGTTTGCATGGATCATGGAGGGTGAATCTGTTCCTCGGTTTCCGTCCACACAACTCTCACGGTCTTCCCTTAGAAGATGCTCTTATTCAGTGCCTACGCTGCCCAAGATAGAACCTCATGGGAGCCAGGCAATAAAATCATTTAATTAGCTGACAATAGAAAACAGGCACTGTTTGTATCATCAACCTTCTTTTACTTAAACACAGCAATTTCATTGTCCTGTGGCTTTCTTCCCAATATGTTTAAACATTCTGCATAAGACCTAATTCCATCCCTTCTTTTCATGTTGATTTTTTTTCCACCTTCTTGGAATCTCTTTAGATACTTTAATCTTTCTCGGAATGTAGAGTCCAAACCCCAAAATGATGTGTGGTGAAGCCTTGAGCAGTGGCAAGGGGAGCAGGGAGTTATTTTTCAACTGCTGTATGAAGTTATTATGCCAGGCCATTAATATATCCGAGGATCAAGTTTGAATTTAAAATAACATGGTGACCTTTCCCTCTACTCCCCTAGGACTTTCAGAGTCAAAACATGTGCCCTGCAATCCCTGACAATCTCTCAGGAGATGAGTCCCAACTTGTTCATAAAATGGACATCACAGCCATGAGTTCATATCCAGTACAGCACTCATGTCTCTCATGCTATGACAAGTGATTGGTCTAGTATATTCCTCTAGAGGCCCACTAAAAGCCCAGGGCTCCTCAGGGCTTTTGATTTTTAAGGAGATGTTCTGGGAGCTTCTGACAGGTTCCTCATTCTTTGGGGACTAGCCAGAGTTGGAACAGACCTGTTTAAGCAGCTGTGATCCCAGGAACGTTAGTTCATAATTTCCATCCGGTTGAGCATTTTTGATACATCTTTGAGTATTCTTTCTGTGCCAAGACCAGGCCCTTCCCTGCTTCAGGAAAGGAAGGTTTGGGCACATGAAAGAGATGTAGGTGTCCACAATCCTTCCGTCAGTTGCACCCTTACTGGTTTCCTCCACCCATAGGGGTGAGGGGGCTCACAGCTGTCAAGAAGCTAAAGACAGTTCAGCCAGGAAGGCTGGGAGTAGACTTTGGCTTAGGCAGCAATGTGATTAGGTCCTATAACTATAGGACCTAATTCTGGTAAAAGTAGTCAGCAGAGAATCAGGGGTGGTTTGTTTGTTTGGTCCAACAAGCTACTAGCAGGTTAAAAATGACTGAGGCATGTGTGTATTTGACCGCCATTAACAAACCTACAACAACAAACTCCTTTAGGGACACAGGAAAAGAACAGTGGGATCAGTGCCAGTCTCAAACTCCCAAACATTTCTAGTCCAGAACGGAGAGGAGAAATGAAATCTATTTTAGGGGCTTTGTCAATGACCTTTTAAAAAAGTAATACGTTTGATTTCCCACTTCGATTATTTATCTAAAGAGAACCTAGGTAGGTGTGGTAGCACAGTAGCCCAGAAGACTGTGTGGCATGCTGGGCTCTGGGAATTGAGAACTCCCTCTTCCTCACTCTGACCTCTGCTACTGCTGCCGCCAAGGTCTAGGAACCTTCATCATTTATTACGTGAGTTCTCTATAATTGGAAACACTTTGGAGGAAACTTTTCCACACTTAGAAAGTCATTAACCCTGAGTCTCTAATATGTACGTTCTTCCATGCCCTTACTTTATGCACTGAAAGCCTTATTCTCCAGAGTGTTCATTTTGGCTGTAGTGGAACTAGGGAGACACAGGGACAGTCCCCCTTCCCCAGGGTTCTGGTCCCTGGGGTGGGGACGGTGCTGAAATGCAGACCTAAGAGAGTTTCTTAAGTTCTGCTGCAAGTGGCACACTCTGCCCCTCTTGGAGGGCAGGATGGAGATGAGGGATGGGCTGCTTTTTCAAGGGTCTCCAGAGGCAGACCAGCCAGGCGCCAGACCCACTCCACCATGCACGAGCCGTGTGATCCCCAGCAAGTAGGTTAGCGCTCTGTGCCTCCAGCTCTTCACCTGTCAAATGCGGGAAACAGCGCTGGCGTGTATGGGCTGTCCAGAGGACTAAATGCGTTAGCACGCATGAAATGTCTACTGCTTGCTCCCTGTGAGTGCCCAGCTCAGTGGAGTCATCGATTACATTTTTTTTTAGAGATACGGAAACATGTTAGAGAAGTCAGGGACTTGGTCAAGGCTCCACAAGGATTAGGTGACAAAACCGAGCATGAAACTTCAATCTCTTCTGAGTCTGGGTCCTTTATGACATAATATACATGTATGTGTGGGAGAGAGAGATGAGATCTCCCCCACTGAACTCTCTACTTGAACATATTTACAGTAGAATAAATAGTTCAGCACCTGGATGTGCCCTGGACCTCGTCTTGGTCAGCGGGTAGAGTCACGGGGAGCTGCCAGGCCTGGCTTCATCCAGAGCTGTGCTGCTCAAGCTGGAACTGCACAGGAATGCCCTGGGCTCTTGTTAACATGCAGATTTTGATTCAGGTGGGTGGAGTGGGGTCAGCAACTCTGCATTTCTAACAAGTTTCCTTTTTTTTGTTTTTGTTTTTTTGGCCGCACCATGCAGCATGTGGGATCTTAGTGCCCCAACCAGGGATTGAACCCGTGCCCCCTGAAGTGGAAGCGGAGAGTCTTAACCACTGGACCGCCAGGGAAGTTTCCAAGTAGGGCCGGTGCTGCTTCTCTGGGAACCACACTGCAGCAATGTTTTTGAAAATGTTGGCCAGCAAATCTGCTTTATCCTGCACCTTCCTGCTGCTGTCTCTTTGGTTACACAAGCTGCCTCCAGTCTCCCCTCACATCCTGAGTCTGAAACTCTGGGTCCGTCTACGTTGCTCCCCAAAGCACCAGAGCTCCTGAGGCCAATTCCCCCGCTGCAGTACGGCTGGGTCCACCCGGGAGGGCTGAGTCCCAGAGTTCCCGTCAACAGCCCCAACCTGGGGGCACTCTGCGCAGACACCGTGGGGACTGCTGCGGATCCACGTGGTCTGAGACACCTCTGGGGCACCCTCGTGTTTATGGATTCCAAAGAAAACGAATTTTCACTGTGGGGCTGAGCACTGGGGGTGGCAGGGAGCGCGGGGGCTGTGGAAGGTGCCTGGTGAAGGGGTCAGCTGCCTCTCCCCAACAGGCCCCGGGGGCGCTGGACCCGTCCATTCGAGAACGTCTGCAGCCCTCATGTCCCCTCTCCCACCCACAGCAATACAAATCATGAGCCTCCCAAGTTTTCCGTCCGGTGCCACCTGGAAGCCCATCCCTCAGACAGGACACCCTTCAGGACATAAAGAGGAAGTGACATCTGACACCCTCTGTGGAAATTCCAGGTCGTGGTCAGAGAGTGTGAGAGACACACTGAGAAGTATGAGTGTTGCCATCTGGAGTGTTTGCTCACGGGAGTGGAACAATCCCAGGCGCCCAAACACCAGACAGAATGGAAAATTCTATCTTAAAAAGGTCTTTCACTGTGAGTTTTCCATGACGTGACCAGCTTTTCACTCAGTTGTTTTTCCCGGCAGATACCAGGTAGGTTTCGACAAAACCGGAAGTGTGGGGAGTGACACCCTAGGAATTAGGACTTTCTCTTTCCTCCCCTCTTCAGGACACACTCTTATTTCCACAGCAGGCAGTATTAGCGGCGAGTTTGCCACTATTTTCACCACTTTAGAACTAGCTCCTTCTCTGCTGGGGATTTTCCATGGTGATATAAATCTCTAGGCCTCATACTAGCAAAGTATATTAATTGCTACCTCAGTTAGAACAAGTGAACTCTGGAAATTCCCACGGCCTTGGCCAAGACCTTAATGGGGTGGGTTTTTTTATGTTCTGGATTCTCTTCTTTCCATGCCAGCCAAAAGCAGGCTTCCCTGGCACAGCACAACACCCCTTCAAAATATAAACCCTCTGGATTGGAGGCCTCTGTTAAGCCTGCCTATTTAGGCCCTGAACCTAGCAGGAGAAGATGCAATGCATAAAAATAAACAGAGCAGGAATGTCATTTATTAAGTGACACCTGCCAGTGTTGGGGAAACTTCCGGTTATCAGATATCTGAGAATGAGGTCAGGTCTGGTCTCTCCAGCTCTTGTGATCAGGACACTGACTCAGAACCAGAAATCTGACCGCTGGGCAGTGCCTGCCAGAGTAGGAAAAGTACAGCCAGGAATCAAACTTGGACTCCATGTCAGGTATGGCCCTCCTAGATGTGCGACCCCTCTGAGCCATTATTTCTTCAAAATGGGGATAATGCACCTGCCTACCTATCCTCATGGGATTATAGGGAGAGGAAGATAACATATTTAAAAGTGATTTGAGGGACTTCCCTGGTGGCCCAGTGGTTAAAGACTTTGCCTTCCCATGCAGGGGGTGCGGGTTCAATCCCTGGCTGGGGAGCTAAGATCCCACATGCCTTGTGGCCAAAAAACCAAAACATAAAACGGAAGGAATATTGTAACAAATTCAATAAAGACTTTAAAAATGGTCCACATTAAAAAAAAGTGATTTGAAAGCCATAAAGTGTTATTCCATGCATAAAACCTGGGCTTACTGTGAAGGTTAAATGCGAACATTCACAGCACACACACCACACAGAGGTGTTTAACAACTGGCTTTCTAGAAAGGGAAATGTCAGTGATTTTTATCATTTGCCGACTTCCACTGCATAAATAATACCTCCATGGCTGATTTCAAAGTATCAGCGTGATGTCACTGCGTATCAAGTTGAGAAATGTGCATAATTGACTCCTGTGAGCTGAGCTGAGCCGCTCAAGCACACCACTGTTTACTTATCTTACCCCCTCTTATGTGAGGCCCTTAGCGTGGCACCTGAAAAGAAGGGACGCTGACCTCCTCCTCCAGGTCATATTCACTCACTAGGTGGGGAAATGGCAGACCGGTCCAGTTGCCGGAGTCAGAAACGTTGGCTGGTGTGTGCTTTAAAGTTCTGGGGAGATTCTCACACAGCCAGGATTGGGAAAGCAGCAACTGCCTGCAGCTCCTTGGGGGCTGGACCACGTCCCACTTCTGTTTGTATCCCCGCTTCCAGAACAGGGCCTGACCCACTGGATGCTTCCCTAAACGACGGGATGGCAGCTCATTAACTGTAGCTAAAATGATCCAGAAAGGGGTCAGACCCACGGAGATGTGAGCGGAGAGGGCCCTGGCCTGCTGCATTTGCAGCCTGACCCACTGGATACTTCCCTAAACGATGGGATGGCAGCTCATTAACTGTAGCTAAAATGATCCAGAAAGGGGTCAGACCCACAGAGATGTGAGCGGAGAGGGCCCTGGCCTGCTGCATATGCACTGCTGGCATTCTCGCTACTCCTCCGTGTGCTGTCCCTGCTGACCTGTGCTGCTTCTTCAAGCGCCACCCATGAGCCCCCAAACCCACCACCCATCCTGGTTCTGCTGCTTCCCCTCTGGGTCCTGTGGCGCCTGCGTCCACTTACTCCCCTGCTCCAAGTTTAGTTATCCCCTCAGGACCCTCAGGTCCCAGGGCACCCTTCTTTCTCCCTGTACTGAGAGCCACAAGGCCAGATGCTTTAAACTCAAGACAAGGAGTGGAGGCAGTGAGCGCATGCGTGTCTGTCTCCGCTGCCTCCCCCGCTTCTCTGCCGCCCGGCTTGGCTTCTTCCAGCTCTGTCCCTAGGACAGCGTCCATCCAGAACAGAACCTCAGTAAATATTATCTGAATAAAGAGAAATAATTCATGGGGACAGGACTACAGGAAGGGAGGAGAGGAAGGCATTCCAGGTGAATTAATTACTGCAGGAAAGACCTAAAGTAATTGGTGCTTTCTTGGCCTGAGTACAATAGCAAAGGAAAATTGACTTTTAAGCCAAAAACGTTCACATCTCCATCCATCGCTGAAGATATGTCCCACCCATTTTTATGTTCTGTCTCAACCCTGCATGCCAACATAAACTACCAACTCCTTTGGCTTTCTCAAGTAACCTGGAGAAAAATGAGATGGAGTTCTCCAAGAATGGAACAAAAATTTCCACATCACCTGTTTTAGGTACAAATACAATGGCCAAATTTTCTTAACTCCAACAGAAAAGGTATAACTCTTGCACTTACCAGGAGAAGAGAACAGCCTACTTGTAACCAGGGTCACCGTATAAAAATCCAGCCTTGAAAGCTACAGTCAATGGTCCTGATGGCTGAGTTCCTGATCTGAAAGTTAAATGTTCTTATACACTCAGAACATGTGTGACACCCTGCTTTAAAGTAAACAAGGGAGGGCTTCCCTGGTGGCACAGTGGTTAAGAATCCGCCTGCCAATTCAGGGAACACGGGTTCGAGCCCTGGTCTGGGGAGATCCCACATGCCGCAGAGCAACGAAGCCCATAAGCCACAACTACTGAGCCCGTGTGCCACAACTACTGAAGCCCATGCACCTAGAGTCCATGCTCCAGAACAAGAGGAGCCACGACAATGAGAAGCCTGTGCACCGCAAGGAAAAGTAGCCCCAGCTTGCCGCAACTAGAGAAAGCCCACATGCAGCAACAAAGACCCAACGCAGCCAAAAATAAATACATAAAATAAAAATTTAAAAGAAAAGGAAAACAAGGGAGAGAATTAGTATTTATTAAGCACCAAATACAGCCTTTATGAAGACACCGTGCTCAGCACAGAATACCAATCCACACACAGCCCTGTGAAGTGTACTTTTTACCCCATTTTAGAGATGAGGTAAACACGCCCAAGGACACAGAATAAATGCGCGGCAGAGTCAAAACTACCACAGGGTCTCCCTGGCTGCAGCCATGGACACAGATTCCAGATTTAGTTGCTGCTGTCACTTTTCCATAGGTTCTCCAGAATGAATCCCAGGAGAAGAGTCATCAAGAGCACAGAAGGAGGCACGCCCTCCTCCTTTTCCTTCCTTCCACTGCCCTTCATGGAAGCCAAGCACGAGGAGAGAAAGGAAGGCGGAGCAGTGTTTAAGGCAGGGGGCGTGTGATCAGTGACCAGACAGAAACTCTTAAGCTCACAGCTATTAGGTCTTTACATTTATGGCCTCAAGACACTGAGAGGAATGATGTTAGCTCTTTAAAAAAAAAAAAAAAAAGATTAGACACAAGAAATGATTGCTTAAATTAAAATGGAAGGTTCCTCTACTGGCAATTCATCATGCAGTCCTTGGAGTCTCTCAGTGTCCGTTAATCAGTCCCTCACCTGACCTCTGACCCCATCACCCCCAGCTAAAGTCCTGGACGGGAGGGAGTGTGTCTCATTCATCTTAGAACTATTAGGACCTAGCGGACAGAGTTGTTGGCAGACAGTAAGTGTTAAAAAAACAAGTCTGACTGGGAGTTGAGCAGGAGTCGGATAGGCAGAGAAAAGGAAGGGAGTGTTTCCAGAGAAGGGACAACACAGGCTGGAGGTGACAGAGCATTGCGATTTGGGCGTCTCTGGTAATTTAGTGTGATTAAAACAAAAAGCTGTATGTATGGGGGCGCGGAAGGAAATGGCATGAATTGGGAGATTGGGA
Organism: Phocoena phocoena; assembly: GCF_963924675.1. Lineage (NCBI taxonomy): Eukaryota > Metazoa > Chordata > Mammalia > Artiodactyla > Phocoenidae > Phocoena > Phocoena phocoena. The sequence goes on from NC_089232.1 coordinate 63,985,369, forward strand.
TTGACATATATACACTACTATGTATAAAACAGATAACTAATGAGAACCTAAAAAAGAGGGGATATATGTATACATAAAATTGATTCACTTTGCTGTACAGCAGAAACTAACACAACATTGTAAAGCAACTATACTCCGATAAAAATTAATTCAAAAAAAAAGAAAAAGAAAAAAAAGTCTGTTGAATTTGGACTAGTTTTTTCTACCTTTAATCCCAGAGTAAGCTTTTGGCATCTTTCAGCTAACTCGCGTCCTTGGCCTGCCTCCTCTAGACTATGACTCCTCCCCAACTCTTGCTTGTGTTCTCCATGTATAACAGGGTTTTAGCGCTCACAGAATTGTAGCAAGAGGATCTCTTATGTTCTGGGTCAGACTATACATCCTTTAGGGCAGGAACAGTTTTGTACCCTAAGCACCTAGCATAGTGCCTGACACACAGGAAATGCTTATTAAACATCCATTAAGTAGGACTGACTCTGGCAAAGGTTGGTGAAAAGGTGAGTCTCTAACATCTGAAATCTTTAAATACAGTCTCTGCAACGTCAGCAGAAAGTCCCAGGAGGACAAGGGTCAGGTCAAACTAGTTACCAAACATGGCTTGAAACACAGTATAGATGGCTTTGTTTCTAACAGTAGGGTCTGTGTATTTTTAGGAGTTGAGAATCCATTCAGAGCATCGTGATTTGAAACCATTCTGGCATCACCTGTGAGTAAACCAGGGGAATGAATGACTATTTAGCATGATAAACTCACAGCCTGACCAAGAAAAAAGCCAGCACGTGGCATCCACTGTGAGTTCCAAATGGGCAGCGGCGCTGTAGGTACATGACGAGGCTGCTACCAAACCTCCTGCCCAAATCCCAGCGTTACAGAAAGCCAGAGCCCGAAGGTGGGGCACCCATTTCTCTACTGCAGCACTTCTTAGAAACTTTCGTCATCTGATGTCCATGGGGACTCTTCCTGAAGGGACAGGGCACACCTTGTTTCCCAAACTCCTTGGGCCACGTGGTACTTCTCTAGTAGAACTTCTGGGTAGTGCTGCACCACATGTGGATATGCCCTGCATTACATTCAATGCCACAAACATCGAGTCACCCCCTCCTCCCTGTGCCGAGGTGATGTTCTGGGTGTGGGAAGGGCCACACGGAGAATGATGGACAGTCTCTCCCCTTGTGGAGTTTTTGGTCTCACGTGGGAGATGAGAGAAGGAGGAATCAGAGAAGAGGCAGAGGTCAAACCGGGATGAAGGTCGGCACATGACAGGTTTCCAAGCAAGGCCAAAAGCAGTGTGAGGGCACAATGGGGGAGACAGAGCCCCTGGCTCAGGGGTGGCCATGGGATCAGGGAGACACCTCATGGAAGAGGTGGGCCGTCCACTGGCAGACATGAGATGGTGGGCGGAGGGGAGAGTGCTATGAAGGGCAGGGGGAGACACACACGGGGAGGGACAGGCCCCAGCGTGGGGAGGGGGCAGGGAGTGGTGTCACGGAGAGAAAGCCTGGGAAGGAGGTTTGTGCTCACATTACGAATGCCACAAAGAGTCTGTATTTCGTGGAGAACTCTGGAAGCTCTTTAAGCGGGGGATGGGGGGGTGACATAACTAGAGCCACATTTTAGACCACAGAGCCCTCCTGATGCTTACCCTTATACCATCTGTTAGTTCACACATAACTCTCTAAGGAGATGACTGATCCCAACACAGTATCATATACAGTGAAAGCATACTGAGTTTAATTCGTGCCAGTCTACCGTCTTAGAAATAACAGTGGAGAAGTTTTCCAAAGAAGTTCTATTTTGTAATTATTAGGAATTTTAAGGATTTATGTTATGGAAAGAAAGGTGACAGGTGAAATCTACTGTGTTAGTTACCTATTGCTATTTAACAGATTGCTAGGGTAAACCTAGCAACTTAAAGCACACATTTATTATCTCACAATTTTCGGGACACAGGAGGCCAGGGCCAGCTGAGGCAGATCCTATACTTCAGGGTCTCTCACCAAACCAAAATCAAGGAGTTGGCCAGGACTAGGGTCTTATCTAAAGGCTCACCTGAGGAAGGACCTGCTTCCAAGCACAAGTAATTTTTGGCAGAATTCAGTTTCTTGAAGGTTGCTGGACTGAAGGGCTGCCTCAGATCCTTGCTTCCTTTAGGGCTTGGCGGACTACTGGCCCGAGGCCACCCTCAGTTCCTGACCACCTGGGCCTCTCCAACAGGCAGGTCCATTTTATCAAAGCCAGCAAGGGAGAAGGTCTGCCTGTAAGATAGAAGTCACTGTCTTATGTAACCTAATCTAGGAAGTGACATCAAGCTGCCTATATAGGTCACTAACTTCCTAGCCCAGATTAAACTTATGAGAAACTCATAACGTTTTAATAATTATATTCTAAATGAACCTATAGAACTTGGGATCAGTGCGGGAAGCATATATCTTGGTGGAATGTTACAATCAAGGAGAAATAACTGTGTCAATCACTTTTCCTGGCAAGTCAGAACCCTATTGTAAGAACAGTCTTGGAGCAGGGAAAGTGGTCCCCCTTACCTCAGTGGGCCCCTCTCCCTGGCCAGCTGTGACTCTGTCCTCAGGACGAAGCTCGGCCAGTCTGCTTTCATTCAAGTCCTCAGACTTGCACAGGCGTTGGGAAAGGAAAGACGCTCTTTTGTTCTGTGCAGATGAAATAAGATACTCTTCATTCTGTCTGGTCTGGTTCATATGCCTTCCTAGGATTGCCTCTTTCACTTGAAGAATGTACCAGCTACATTCCTGAAGATGAGAAACCAAATGTTGTCAGGGCTGATTTGTGATTCTTGTGATTCTCAGAGGAGGAAAGGAAAGACGGAGACGGTTTATCTGAATGCATGTAACAATCAGAGAAGGACTGTAGGATTGGCTGGCTCAGGAGATGGCTAATAAAACACAGTGTCTTTGATCTGTAGGTCGCCAGTTTATTTAGGGCTGCCCTGAGAAATTCCCTTGAAATATGTTTTTGGAATTCTTCCAGAAAAGCTAAAAATCTTAGGGTTCTCTTTTTCTTTTCTTTTTTTTTTTGTGGTGTGCTGGGTTTTGATTTATCATTCCCTATGAAGTTATGGGTGAGATTTCACCTTTATTTGTTCAAAAGCCATCCAGGCACACATAAATGCTCTCCCTGAAGGTGGCAGTGTAGGGATCCTGCCAAATATGACCATCAGGATTCCCAGTACAACTTCAAGGGAAATCGCCACCCCAGCCAGAGCTGTCGAGTGGAGGGTCTCGAGGCCTTGCTACTCAACTTGGCCATCAGACAACAACAGGAACTTTTTCCATCAGACTACGGAGCCCAGAGGAAATGCCACAGGGTATTAAACATGTCAACACCATGCTTTTCAAGAAGAAATGTGAGAAGCTGGCTTTGGTCACCAAGATGGCCACATTCTATCAATGAGTCAGAGCTGGCCAGGTTCCCTTAGGTTAGTACCCTGCTACTTAGCCAGGCAGCAATGTGGAAAGCACAGGATGTAAACTATGTTAGACAAAAGAAATAGAGACTTTAGAGTATACTGTAAAATTATCCACATTTTGGTCTTAGGGTAAAACCACCTTTGAGTTAGTTGTAAAATGTTTTGTTTAAGGTGTTTGAGAGGCTGGGGTGGGTGGATGGAGAGTTAAAGTTACATGGGGTTAAGTTTGGGTTTGTGATGCTAAATTTTACCTCAAAAAGAAGTATGCTTTCTCAAAGTCAGTTTTATGATTTGCAAGTAAAAGGAGTCAGGTCTCCTCAAAAAGACGGAAAGGCCAAAGAGGTAGAAAAGTGCAAAGATCCGGAGGGGAAAGCAGACACCCAGATTCACATTAAGCCTGACTGTTCTGTTTCTAATATTTTAAAGTTTTTTACTATGAACTGTAACACACATTCATAAAAATATATAGAACAAAAACGTATAACTCAATGATTTGGCAAAAGAATCACGTTAACCGTGACCTAAGTTGATAAATGATACTGCCAACTCCCCAGGAGCCCTCCGTACACCTTCCCAGCCATCACCCCTGTGTACCCACAGGGGTAACCACCGTCCGGTCTTTTGTGGTAATCACTTCCTTGCATTCCTTTACAGTTTTGACACCCATGCCTGCATCATTAAGTATTATAATTTCAGCTGCTTTTCTTTTTTTAAATAAATTTATTTTTGGCTGTGTTGGGTCTTCACTGCTGCACGGGCTTTCTCTAGTTGCGGTGAGCAGGGGCTACTCTTCATTGAGGTGTGTGGGCTTCTCACTGCGGTGATTTCTCTTGTTGCGGGGCATGAGCTCTAGGCACACAGGTTTCAGTAGTTGGGGCATGCGGGCTCAGTAGTTGTGGCTCGCGGGCTTAGCTGCTCCACGGCATGTGGGATCTTCCTGGACCAGGGCTCACGGCATGTGGGATCTTACTGGACCAGGGCTCAGGGCCCGTGTCCCCTGCACTGGCAGGCGGATTCTTAACCACTGCGCCACCAGGTAAGTCCTCAGATGCTTTTTGAACTTTATATTATGTACGTGGAAACATGCAGCATGCATTTTTTTCATGTCTGGCTTCCTTTGCTCGACATGTTTTAGAGATTCGCTCATGTTGTTGCTGTGGTGCAGCTATAATAAGTTCTTTTTCACTGATGCGTACTATTCCATTGCGTGGCTATCCCCCCATGCGTGTATACCTTTTACTGTTGGTGGATATTTGGAGGCTATTATGGATAATGCTGCTATAAACATTCCTGAATGAGAGTTTTGGTGCACGTGTGTATGCACTTGTATTGTGCATGTGTGTTCACCTAGGAGTAAACTTGTTGGATCCTAGCATGTGTATGTCTTCAGTTAGTAGACACTGCTCAACTGTTTTCCAGAATATCTGTATCAGTTTATACTCTGATCAGCAATGTTTAAGAGCATCTGTTACTCCACACCCTCACCAACACTAGGTATGCGCAGTCACTTCAGTATTAGCCCTTCTGTTGGGTATGTGGTCGTCTCATTGTGACTTCAATTTGCATTTGATCACTGAGTCTCTGATGACTGAGTCTGAGCATATTTCTGGAATTTATTGGCCATTTGGTTATCCTCATTTGTGAAATACTCAGTTTTTTTAGTTGGGTTGGTTTTTTCTTATTATGGTTTTTATTTATTTATTTTTAATATTCTGAATACACATCCTTTCCAATTATATGTATTGCAAATATCTACTCCCACCTTTTAGCTTCGATTCCCCTTGTCATGTCTTTTGATGAACAGAAGCTCCTAATTTTAACGTAGTTCAATACATTTTTTTAAATGTGCTTTTTTGTTTCTCATTAACAAAATCTTTAGCTCCCCCAATGTCATGAAAATATTCTCCTATATTATCTTCTAGAAGCACTATTGTTTCACATTTAGGTCTACTCACTTACAATTGATTCTTAATGTATGGTGTGAGGTAGGAGGGTCAAGAGTAACTTTTTTCTATATAGATATCTAAATACCTGGCGCCATTTATTGAAAAGATTATCTTTTCTCCACTCTTTTGCAATGCCACCTTTGTCATAAATCAAGTGTCTGTATATGTATATTTCTGGACTGTATGTTCTGCTTCATTGGTCTATTTGTCCTTGCACCAATATTCCACTGTCTTAATGACTGGTGCTTTATAATAAATCAATATCTGGTACTGTAAGTCTTCAACTTCGTTCTTCAAGATTGTTTTGGCATTCTCAGTGCTTGACTTTCCATATACATTTTAAAATTAAAATTTTATTTTCTACCAAAAAATCTATGGGAATTTTGATTAAGACTATTTTCAAAATCTATAGATCAATTTGGGGAGAAACAACATCTTTACTATATTGAGTTTCTAATTCATGAATATAGTATCTCCTACCACTTATTTAGTTAGGACTTTAAAAATTTCTCTGAAAATGTTTTAGTTTTCTGTTGAGGTATTTGCCATCTTTAAAAAGATTAATTCCTAAGTATTTGATTTTATGCTACTACAAATGGTATCAGTTTTTTCTTTTCAAAATCCCTGAAGGTTGTGTAAATGCGTAAATTGAGAAGTTGAGTTTTAAATCTATATGGAAATTCTGAATTTGAGAATAATTTTCATCAATTCTGAAGAATTTTCATTTATAAACTCTTCAAATGCCTCTTTCCCATTCTCTTTAATATTCTTCTGAAATTTTGATTAGAAACATCCTTCTGGAAATCTGTCCTCCATGTGTCCTAAATTCTCTTTCATTTTTCTCCCTTCTGATCTGAATGTGCTGCGTTATGTCCAGAGCTATCCTTTTCTTCACAAATTCTCTTCAGCTCTGTCTAATCTGCCATTTTAACTCAGCGGTTCTCAAAAGAGGGTGATTTTATCCTTCAGGAGACGCTTAGCAGTGTGTGGAAACATTTTTGGTTGTCACAACTGGGAGGGGCATACTACTGGCATCTAGAGGATAGATGCCAAAGATGCTAGTCAGCATCCTACAATGCACAGGACAGCCCCCTACAAGAAAGAATTATCCAGCATAAATGTTGAAAACGTCAGGTTGAGAAACGCTGGTTTAACCTATCTACTGAATTTCTCATTTCAATTATCACAGTTCTCATTTCCCAAAGTTTAATATGGTTCTTCTTAAATCTTTCTGAAACTTTCTGATAGTCTTCTGAGTTCAAAGTTGATTTCCCCTTTTATTTCTTTAAACATAAAGAAATGTACTTTTTGTATACTCTGTAATTCCAACATCTGTGGTCTTTCTCAATCTTATTCTGTTGCTGTTTCAACTGATTCTTACCCATGGTGCATTTCTGATTATTTTTCTTCCAGTTTTATTGAGATATAACTGACACACAGCACTGTATAAGTTGAAGGTGTACAGCACAATGATTTGACTTACATACATCATGAAATGATGACCACAATAAGTTTAGTAAGCATCCATCATCTCATATAGATACAAAATTAAATAGAAAAAGACTTTTTCCTTGTGGTAAGAACTTCTAGGATTTACTATCTTAACCACTTTCATATATAACATATAGCAGTGTTAATAATATTTATCATTTTGTACATTACATCCCTAGTACTTATCTTTTTTTTAAAATTTATTTATTATTTTTGGCTGCATTGGGTCTTCGTTGCTGCATGCAGGCTTCTCATTGTGGTGGCTTCTCTTGTGGAGCATGGGCTCTAGGAGTGCAGGCTTCAGTAGTTGTGGCACATGGGCTCAGCAGTTGTGGCTCACAGGCTCTAGAGCGTAGGCTCAGTAGTTGTGGTGCACGGGCTTAGTTGCTCTGCGGCATGTGGGATCTTCCAAGATCAGGGCTCAAACCTGAGTCCCCTGCATTGGCAGGCAGATTCTTAACCACTGTGCCATCAGGGAAGCCCCTAGTACTTATCTTATAACTAGAAGTTAGTACCTTCCGACTGGCTGCATCCAGTTCCCCCTCCCCCCACCACCCACCACTGGTAACCACAGTCTGATCTCTTTTTCTGTAAGTTTGTTTGTTTTTGAAGTATAATTGACCACAACACTGTTAATTCCTGTTACACAAGGTAGTGATTCAGTATTTCTATACATTTCAAAACGATCACCATGATAGGTCTAGTTATGTCACCAAAGATATTACATAGTTACTGACTACCTCCCCACTTATTTCACTTAGCATGATACCCTCTAAGTCCATCCATGAAATGGTAAGATTTCCTTCTTTTTTATGGCTAAGTCATATTCCGTTGTATATTTATACCACATCTCCTTTATTCATTCATCTATTGATGGGCACTAGGCTGCTTCCGTATCTTGGTTATTGTAAATAATGCTGCAATGAGCATAGGGGTGCATATATCTTTTCAAATTAGTGTTTTCATTTCCTTCAAATACCAGGAGTGGAATTGCTGGATCATATGGTAGTTCTATTTCTGGTTTTTTGAGGAAACTCCATACTATTTTCCATAGTGGCTGCACCAATTTACATTCCCAGCAACAGCGTACAAGGGCTCCCTTCTCGCCACACTGTCGCCAACGTGTGTTATTTGTGGTCTTTGTGGTCACGATATCTCACCGTGATTTTGATTTGCATTTCTGTGATTAGTATGTTGAGCATCTTTTCATGTACCTCTCTTCTCTGGAAAAATGTCTAGTCAGATCCTCTGCCTATTTTTTTCTATAAATTTATTTATTTTTGGCTGCATTGGGTCTTCGTTGCTGCATGTGGGCTTTCTCTGGTTGCAGTGAGCGGGGGCTACTCTTCGTTGCAGTGCGCGAGCCTCTCATTGCGGTGGCTTCTCCTGCTGCGGAGCATGGGCTCTAGGCATGCGGCCTTCAGTAGTTGTGGCACGTGGGCTTAGCTGCTCCGAGGCATGTGGGATCTTCCTGGACCAGGGCTCGAACCCGTGTCCTCTACATTGGCAGGAGGATTCTCCACCAGGGAAGTCCCCCTCTGCCCATTTTTAAATTGGGATTTATTTTTATGTTGAATTATATGAGTTCTTTATACATCTTGGATATTAATCCCTTATTGGATATCATTTACATATTTGCATTTCTTACTTTTTATTGTGAATACTGATTCCTTAGAACCTTATTGGAATAATGCATTGAGGTCTGTGTTCAAAATGCATGCCTCCAAAGAGGTTTATTTTATCACAAATATCTGGTGGCACATCAATCTGGGTGGGCCAGATATAATTTTTGTCTTTAGGCCCACACAGGGAGTATGAATTCCAATATTAAGCAGCCTTGCTGTTAGGAATTATCAGAGGATTTTCAGAGAAGAGATTCTTCATTTTCTTTCCCCCTTAACCCAGAGCCAAGTCTGAGACAGATAAATATTCCATCAATGTCCCTCTATGGAGTGAGTTTTTGTTGTAACTGTTGTTACACTTTTCATGGAGGATGGTCCCGGATACAGAGGATCCCTGAGCCAATCTTCTTACTCAAATGGATCCTAGGTTTTGTCCCATGTCTCCAAGCATGCTCAGCCCATTAATACCTAAGTTTACCCCCCAGGAATCAGTAGATGCTTTCAGAGCACACAGCCCCTTTAGCATTTATTTACTTCTCGATTCATGCTTTATGACCACCAAGAATTTCCCTATTTCCCCACCAATTCAGCCATCCCTTTAAAAGGAATTTTTAAATAAATGTTTTATCCAGTATGTTCAGTTCTTTTAAGTATGGGTTTCTCTGGATGTCTAATCATATTGTTGGCAACTAACACTGATATTTATTTTACTATATTTTGTTCCAAATGTACATTACTTAATAGCTGTAGTAATTAATAATACTACATAATTATTAATACTAGTAATACTAAATAATTATTCATAATAGAAGTAACAATACTTTATATATATAGAGAGAGAGACCTTTAGCATTCAGTGCTTTTCTTTTCATTTAATCCTTACCATCAGTCTGTTACGAAGCAATACAGGAATTATTTTCATTTTCTAAAGCTTAATTATGTTCAGCAATCCCCAAACACAGGCAAGTATCAGAATCATCTTTGGAGCTTTAAAAAAACACATTTGCTCAGGGCTAGGGGACCTAAATCTCCTAGGTTTGAATCTAGGATTTTTTTGTTTCCTGTGTTTTGGTTTTTGTAAAATTCTTCAGGTGGTTCTGATTCACAGCCCTGGTTAAACATTCACCATGCTTAAAAAGATCCACTGGACAACTCACTGAACACAGCTAGGGCTTGAATCCAAGAATTCTGCCTCTAATTAATTACTCCCCCCTCCCCTCTCTGAACTGATTTTGAAACTAATTAACGTACTGATGATGCTGGACTCAGATGGAAATTAAAATGTCAGTTTTATTATTTTGATGTGTTATCACATTTGGGCCTCCTGATACTTCTCCTGAAGTTTAGTTCTTGGATTGATCCATAAAGGAAGAGTCTGGGACTACAGAGCAGATACATTCCTCAACCCAGAATTACTGCCCCATTAAGGAGACTAAGAGGGGGGCTAACTCTCAGACAAGGCTGGGCCTTGACTTTTTGTGCTTCCAATGAGAGCAGGGGTGGGAAGAGAATGCGACCTCTCTTTTGGCAGGAAAGTGAGAAGGGGAACGGGGGAGGGAGGGAGGGGAAAGGAGAAGAGAGGAAGAGAGGGAGGGCCGAACTTGTCTAGTTCCTTAAGTCACTCCTGCACTGAAGTAAACGCAGAGTAGAGATGCTAAATTATTCCTCCTGTTCTTCTCCTTCCTAGAATGTGGAAGGAAATTCTGTTTCTTTTAAGGAAAATTAATGACTGGTGAATAGGTGTTCCTTTCAACACCTCCTATGTCTGACACTATTTTCCTATCAGTACCTCCCTTAAAACCAGTCAAGAGGGGCCTCTGTCTTGGCCTTTCACTTTGACGGGTCCCTCTCTGTCCCTCTACAGACACCCCTCACTCATGGGACCAAGAGAAAGGGACATGCCTACCTAAAGCCGGTACTACCCCCACCTTCTAGGCCATGCTTAGGTAACTGAGACCACAGAATCCCATGCCCAAACACCCAAAGCCTGCATCACAGAGCTGCGTAGACCTCTTTCCCAGGCCTATATTCCCAAGGGTAGAGTGGCCTCTGGTCTTGCACCCCTAGGTCTGAGGGGTAGCATTATAACTGTTTGTGGGGGCTATGATAGACCTGAGACGTGTGCTGGGGTGTGCACACTGGTGCACAAGAGGCCCCAGAAGACTAGGGTGCACTGAAAGAGGGCCGACTATCCCTGCACCACCCTCTTCTGGTCTGGAATTCTGAGGTTTTGAATATTCTAAGTTAAAATATGACCTGCCATTGTAAGTCAACTATCATTCAATTTTTAAAACTGCCCTTCCAGAATTAATATTGTTAAAATGACCATACTACCTAAGGCAATCTACAGATTCAATACAATCCCTATCAAATTACCAGTGGCATTTTTCACAACTAGAACAAAAAATCTTAAAAAATTTGTATGGAAACACAAAAGACCCCAAATAGCCAAAACAATCTTGGGAAAGAAGAACAGAGCTGGAGGAATCACAATCCTTGGCTTCAGACTATACTATAAAGCTACAGTAAGCCAAACAGTATAGTACTGGCACAAAAACAAAAACAGAGATCAATGGAAGGGAACAGAAAGCCCAGAAATAAACCCAGGCACTTATGGTCAATTAATCTACAACAAAGGAGGCAAGAGTATACAATGGAGAAAAGGCAGTCTCTTCAATAAGTGGTGCTGGGAAAACTGGGCAGCTATATTTATAAGAATGAAATTAGAACATTCTCTAACACCACATACAAAAATAAACTCAAAATGGATTAAAGACCTTAATGTAAGACCAGATACTATAAAGCTACTAAAGGAATACGTAGGCAGAACACTCTTTGACATAACCTAGAGCAATATTTTTTTGGATCCATCTCCTACAGCAAAGGAAACAAAAGCAAAAATAAACAAATGGGACCTAGTTAAACTTAAAAGCTTTTGCACAGCAAAGGAAACAACTGAAAAAACAAAAAGACGCCTACTGAATGGGAGAAGATATTTGCAAATGATATGACCAATAAGGGGTTAATATCCAACATATATAAATAGCCCATACAACTCAACATCAAAAAAACAAACAACCTGATTAAAAAATGGGAAGAACTGAATAGACATTTTTCCAAACAGGACATGCAGATGGCCAACAGTTCATCAGATGTTGAGCACATGAAAAGATGCTCAACATCACTAATCATCAGGGAAATGCAAACCAAAACCACAATGAGATATCACCTCACACCTGTCAGAATGGCTATCATCAAAAAAAACACAAATAACAAATGTTGGTGAATATGTGGAGAAAAGGGAACCCTGTAAGCTGTTGGTGGGAATGTAAATTGGTGCAGCCACTGTGGAAGACTGTATGGAGCTTCCTCAAAAAACTAAAAATAGAGCTACCATGTGACCCAGCAATTCCACTCCTGGGTATATACCTGAAAAAAACAAAAACACTCATTTGAAAAGATACATGCACCCCAATGTTCATCGTAGCATTATTTACAATAGCCAAGGTATGGAAACAAGCCAAGTGTCCATCAGCAGATAAATGGATAAAGAAGACATGGTATATATATACAATGGTACACTACTCAGCCATAAGAAAGAATGAAATTTTGTCATTTGCAACAACATGGATGGACGTGGAGCGCATTATGCTAAGTGAAATAAGTCAGAGAAAGACAAATACTGTATGATATCCACTTATATGTGGAATCTAAAAATTACAATAAACTAGTGAATAAAACAAAAAAGAAGGAGACTCACAGATATATCAATAGAAAACAAACTACTGGTGACCAGTAGGGAGACTGAAGTGGGGAGGGGCAATATAGGGGTAGGGAAAAAAAAGGAGTTCTTATGGGATTGTATGAAATCATGTGTGTGAAACATTTGGAAACTGTAAAGCACTATAGAATTTAAACAATCTTTCATTCAATAAAAATTTTTAATAATAAATTTAAAAAAATTTTAAATGCCCTTCCAAGTCAGAATGAAGGAATATTTGTCAAGATCAAAAAACAAAACAAATTTTATTTAACAGTTTCTTAGCTTGGTTTATAACTTTTAAATAATTTAGACATATGGTATGTGGGCCTCCATTTGTACTCTGGCTCAAAGCCCCACCATATTAAAGGCAGGCCTACTTCCATGTGCTTAATTATAAACTTAATTAATTAAAAAAAATTTTAAAGCCTATCTCTCTCTCTCTCTCTCAGATGTGTACGTGCACATTCACAGGAAACAGTCTAGAAGAATATGCAGAAAAATGTTAATATGGTTATCTAGTGTGGGGGTGGGATTTTGGGTGATTTAGTGTTTTTCTTCTAGCTTGTTAACTTTTTGACAATGAACGTGGAAGGAACACGTGTGTAATTTATTAAAGTAGGAAGGTGAACATTAATCAGGGCATGCCTACCCACCCCCTCAAAATAAATAACCTTGTTTCCTACTGGTTATGATCAAGGGCACCAACTGCGCATATGAAGCACACTCTAGCTCTGCTACTGCTACATATTTTTTTTGTGAAAAAGAACTGTTGGGGCATAAACAGGTTTTCTGGCCAGACGGCTGTAAAAATACCAAGACAGCTTTTATCAACCCTGGCACCAGACATCTTATAGGCCAAACTGATTTCAGTAAGTAGAGTGATAAAGGGCACACAGAAGACTGGAAACAATTCTGCAGCATTGTTTCTCAAGCTCTAGGGTCATGACCCCACAGGGATTACAGAAATTGGAGCCAAGTTGCTGGATGCCCCCATCCAGGGACTCCACCAGTCTCTGGGACCCAAAAGACCATCCACAATGCCCCTTTCTCTTGATCATAACAAGAACTAATTGTGCTCAGTTGCTCACAAAACACTTTGCACACATCATCTGATATGACCCCTATAGCAATTCTGTCTGGTCTGTAGGCTATTTGCATTTTATAGTTGAGAAAATTGAGACCCAAAGAGGTTCAGATGCTCAGGTGTGGTCACAGCTAGGAAGTGGTGAAGCTGGGACTTAAATCTAGGTCTTCTAACCCTGAGTTTATCCTAGGCAGTCAATTCCCCATTTCACCATTTGTTCTGCCTACTCTGCCTTATCACTGTTACTCTTTCCTTTTCCTAGCACCAACCCAAGAAATCCTGATGATAGGAACTTGGTTTTGTTTCTCCTTGACTTTATAAAAATCTATCACAGTCTTTCCTTCTTCCCTTCCCCTATCCGCACGTGTAGCCCAGAAACGTGGAAAGTTTGCAACAGAATGAAAATGCTGAGAATCACGACACTTTGGCATCATGGTCCAGCAGCACTAAATGTCATTAAGCTCCCAGTGGAGAACAGAAAAGGTTGTATCAATGCTTATTACCAAGTGGTTTCTAAGACACTCTTATTTGTATTTCTATTAAACTTTTTTACTTTCAAAGCACTTCTACATGCATCTTCCCAATTGATCTTGTGATAACATCTCTGTCATATGGATCACTGACAGTTTACAGAGAGGCTAAGGACTTCCTCAAGTCCCATGGTAATAGAGTCTTCAAGAAGCATTTCTCTGTCTGTGAGCAGCTTTGTGTAATAATACCTGTGTGCCTATAGATGCTCATATTCATTTGAGCCCTCAGTCTGGAAAAAGTTAGCAATGCATGGGTCAGCTCCTTAACAACATTAACATGATTTACCTTCCCCCACCCCTTTCTGGCAACACCACAAAAGATTCAAAAATGGCTGATACTTACCGTTCAGAGGACCACTTTCATAATAGCAGCTTTCTGCCTCACAGTACTTGGCGGGAGTCCCTCTTCATAAATCACAATGTTGGCACACGGCCAAGAGATGGTGTGGTTGACTCACAGGTCACTGTGTTTATAAAAAGTCAGAATAATAAAAAGGAAGGCAGATCTGACATCACTGGCAAGAGAAAAATTTTAGTGTTGTGCAAAGCGAACTAATTACAGCTAGCTCTGAACAGTGTGGGAGGAGTGAAGACCTTGTTGGACAAATCCAGTCCCAAAAAGGTCCACATAGAAAGTCCAACCACTCTACTAAGAGTTTGCAAATCTCCTCAAAATTGACATTAACTTGTTATTTATCCTAAGGTCAAAGGGAAAGACAAAATCTGCTCAAGCGAACTCTTTATTAACCACTTTATTAACCACGGTGAAAGAGAAGGCACTTTATAATAAAGTAATGAGAACACACACACAAATGCACACAAAATTGGTTTCTCAATTGGCTTTGCTGTGAGCTGCATATCCTGAGTAAAAAGTACCTCTTTGTCCACTAAGCTACTGCAATTTTAAAAAATAAGAAAAGAAAAAATTTCAAGATAAGCTCAGCTTTTATAGTCCACTTGGTGAAAACCTAATGCAGCTACAATTATTATTAGGCCTTCGTCTGTGAAAGACTCTCTAAGAGTTAAGAGCAAGCCAGCACTACCTTTAGCCCATAAAGGATTACTCTTTTATTAGTATAGTCTTGGGATTAGTGGAAATGTCTATCTAATGAATGCAGCTACTATATTTGAGCACATGCCTGAATAAGCTGCTTGTTGATTGAAACCTATCTATTTATAAGCACTTCTGCACGTTGTGAAAAATCCATCTGTATCACCACAGCATGGCGCCCACCATTTGAATAAAGGCTCTTTGCCATTTCACTATAGAGCCTGCTGAATGAACGGGCAGAAAGGAAGTGTGTTGCACCCACTTAACAGGTTTTATTCCTCACTCTTGGCAAATAGAGTTACCTTATCTAAACACCAACTTAGACGAATGTGAATGTTACACAAACAGAAAAAGGAAAAAAGAATACTTTTCATCAGACTCACCGAGGGTTTTAACCTAGTAGACTTACCATAATTTGGATAAATGGTCACAAATAGCCCAAACTTGGCCATACCTCTGCTTATGTCACAATCTTTGAATGTAGTCTGGAAAGTAGGTGAATTTACTACACATACTTGATACCATTTCTTCACATTTCTGCTTATGAAAGCACACTAATAGATGTCCAACAGAAACAAGTACAGCATGAAGAGAATAGCCTTGATACAACATTAAATAAGTCGGGGACTTCCCTCATGGTCCAGTGGTTAAGATTCTGCCTTCCAATGCAGGGAGTGCAGGTTCGATCCCTGGTCGGGGAGCTAAGATCCCACATGCCTCGGGGCCAAAAGACCAAAACATAAAACAGAAGCAGTACTGTAACAAATTCAATAAAGACTTTAAAAATGATCCACAAACACAAAAAGAAATCTAAAAATAAACACACCAAAATTAAATAAGTCAGTGCTTTCAATGTTTGGGGTTCTCATTACTGTACTGAGGCTCCATCTGAGGTAAGGCCAAGCTGCCCACCCCTACCTGGGAACCTCAAAGTCCACTCTGGGATTCTGCAGTTCTGAACCTCACCACTCTACTCACGACCCCTCAACACACCCCCCATGGCGCTGCTTCCCAGACTCAGTATCAACTCTCCAAGCTTCCTGAGTTTTGGGTTTGGGTGTAGGGAAGTGATTTCTTATTCCATTTGGGTTTATTTTAACTCCTTTGCAGTTAGGGTCCCCATTTACTATGTTGCGTCTTTGGAAAAGGGCCAACAAAGAATTTATTAAAATAAAGATCAAATAATCCTAAATAATCTTAACAGACCACAGGCAATTGTTAACTGAGATCTCACAGAATTTCTCTCCTTGAAAAACTTTATAAACAATGAAAGGCAATCTTTCCAGGTATCCCATTGTTGGAAAGAGAAGACTGAAATCAGCTGACCATTGGAAGTTCTTTCTAGCCCCAACATAGCAAGTACAAAGAATGCAGGTTTCAGCAGTCTTCGAATTCCGGCTATTTCTCTTTCTTTAGTTTACTGGTGATGTCGCAAACCTACCTAGTACATAGTGAGTACTCAGTAAGTATCATTATTTATGCTGTGGGAACTAAATAAAGATTAAAGGATAACATCTTTATATTTTCCTAGTTGATAAGACAAAAAAGTAATTCTGAAAACCAATGTATTAATACTAAAAAACCAAAGTTGAAATCTATAGAAGATAAGGCATTTGGAAATAGCAAGTATATAAATCATAACATAGCAATACAAAGCGTCAAAGACCCTATTGGAAATGATATACAGCTGTTTAAACAGATACTCTGTTACTGACTCTGCAGCTGGGTGAAAGTGCTATAAGAGATATTAAGAACTTGATAGGAGGTACTATTATCACAACACTCTCTACAGATGAAAAAATCAAGTACCAGAGCGTTAAGTATTAAGTGTTAGGAGGTGGTAGAGATGAGGTTTTGCTAAAACCCAAGTTTTTCCTACTTTACCATAGTACCTACCCCCGACATTTTCTTCAATTACGTTAAACATTCACTTAACATTCATTCTGCTAGTAAGACTATTAAACATAACTAATAGGTCTATATCTTTAAAAGAAGATATCTAATAGCTCTTTTGTGAGATCATCCCAAGAAAAAAGAGGTGTAGGGCAGCTTCCTGGAGACTTTGGTCCACTATAGCATTTGAAAATAGGACTGGAAGGTAATAATCCTTTTAGGACTTGGTTTGCGGCAGTTCACACTCACCAGTGTCTTTCTACTTTGAACCCAAAGGAAAACAAACTGAGAACTGAAAAACTTCTAAAACCTGGAAATTCTTCTTCAATCTTCTACTCGATTCCTGAAATCTTTACCCTTTTCAGTATTTATCTGTTTTCTATTGGGGTTCACAGCTAGGTACCGATAAAGAGGTTTTAATCTTAAAACCTCGTTCCCTCCATCCAACCATCCACCCACCCACCTATTCCCCAATGGCTTCCATAAAAGATTCAAGTGGACATTTAATGTTAATTCATGCTACTACATCATTTTACTGGTCTTTCTCATAGTTACTGCATCTCCTGTAAGAGAAACTGCTTTGAGACATACATCAGCTTTTTTTTTTTAGGCTAGTATGATACTAGAAAAGAGAAGCAGGTGGTTAAGTAAAAGAAGCACTGCTAAGCATTCATAACCAAAATTCATTGATGAAAGCTTTTAAAAACTTTTTTTTTAATGGTCAGAATACTTACATTTGTGGATTACATATTTTTAAATTTCCAAAGGCAGTAGAAACTCACAAAGCAGCAAGGGATAGAAATTATTCACATTTTATAAATAAGAACATGGAAAACAGCAAGGGTCAAATGACTTATGCATGGGACCCAATATTCAGCAACCCAAGCCAGGACTTCAAATTCCTTACTATGACTTTTGTAGTAAGATTATTAAGCTCAGCTGCTGCCTTCAATATTTGTTTCCATAGACATTACTAAGAAAACATTTTACTTTGGCATTTTTGTAATATGGCACCATTTATAGCTGTCTTCACTCATAATAACCTTATTAAATAACCATCTTTAGGGCTGGCAGTATACACAATGAGGGTCAGCCTGGTTACTAGTGGCTAATGGCTGAGTCAAAATTTGAGTTATGTCATTTTTTTCTTGCATTTTCCCTGATTTAGAAGTTAAACCATACCCACATTTCTAACTTAGCCAAGCCCGTATCTTTTGGACCCAAATACAAAATCTCAAGAAGCGTAAAGGTTTCCATCACCATAAGTACTCTTTTATCACTTTTGGATAATACATTAGCCAATCTAATGATTCCACAAACTTGTAGCGTGTGATTTCTTTTTTTCCTGTTTAGACTTTTTCCAAAGAATGATCTAATTCATTTTAGGCTGTGACAGAATAAACCCTATGCTAAAAAGAAAACTACATTTTTTTTGCTCTTTGTGCTGAAACACCTGAAGGATAATAAAAATAGTGAATTCAACTGTAATTAAGCCTAAAGAAAGAAGGAAGGAACATTTTATTTAATGTATTTCAGAAAGTTCAAACATTTGGAAAGATCACGAAAGCAAGAATGTTACCCATACGAGAGAAATTTATTAAAAAAATTAGTATCTTGTGGTTTAGATACACAGGTATAAGAGAAATTCCAGAAGGTGAAGCACCTTTTCCAGAAGCTGTTCCGAGGATGGTCAATACTGATTTCGAAATTGGTTGCTTAGGTCTTGAAGCTCTGTTACTAAGGTGTCCATTGCTGCTGTTTCATCAGCTAACTCCCTGGAAATTTCTCCACTTACCACATCTGTAAAAAGTTGCTGCAACATAAAGAACAAGGCAGAACTATCAAAACAATGAAAATCTCTTTAAAATAATATAGATAGAGTACAGAATTAAAATTCCCTTTGCTTAATAATACATAATAGTAGCAACAGTATTTGTTCTATTCACCATCCTGAAATATACAAGCTGCAACAATTAAAGGATGAATCAAACAATATGCCTGAACTTGTAAATTCAAATCAGCTCTGCTCTTCAAAATGGTTGCCTTGAATGTTGATTATATTATTCATTTCAATGTCATAAGATGGTTTTTGGATAAAGAGACATCATTCATCCAAACAAAAGAAATCTATTCTTTGTGTATACAAGCAAAACAAATGTATTTTATATTCAAGTTCATATAAATCATACTTTTATGCTAATTATTTGAAAATTAATATGTCTTAGGACTCAGAGGCCACAAAGATCATCAAAATTTGGTGACAGCAAAAAAGCCCAGCAAAATAAAAGTGCCCTCCTTCAGTAAAAGGAATTGCCTTGGGAGGCATATTGCAACATACTCCAATAATGCCACCATGGCTGAAACATTCTGGAATGCCTCTCTAGAAGCTGCCTGCTGAGCCGGTATAGGCACCCAAGAAAATCAGCTTCAGGATTTTATGACTCTGTGTGTGTGTGTGTGTGTGTGTGTTTTAATCAGAAATGTAATTTACTCAGTTTACCATAAATCTTTTTCATCACAACTGACTAGATGATTTGTTTACAAAAATCAGATTTACCATTACAATATAACTATTTATTACCACCATAGATGATAGCAATTGTTCTGACAGCTATTTTAAAAAGGGAATCCTGAAGATGTTCTGAGTGACGGCAGCATCACTACAGTAAGCTTAGAGTTCCTCGTAGTGATTTATGGAGCAAAGAACATTCACTTGAATGCAGAACTTCAAAAATGCTTTGCAAAGCTTTGCCACATTACTGTGTAGTCACACCGTGTACAGCATTTCACAACAGATTGACATACCAACCACTGAGATGTGATCAGTAGAGAAAACACCTTTGAGGAAAGTAACTTGGACTCACATAGCATGTTTGTTTTCACTAAGAATTACAGTACTTGCAAATCATCATATATCTGCACCACTGGGACTTCCCTGGTGGCGCAGTGGTTAAGAATCCACCTGACAATGCAGGGGACACAGGTTTGATCCCTGGTCTGGGAAGATCCCACATGCCGCGGAGCAATTAAGCCCATGAGCCACAACTACTGAGCCTGCGCTCTAGGGTCCGCAAGCCACAACTACTGAAGCCCGCGTGCCTAGAGCCAGTGTTCCACAATGAGAAGCCCGTGCACCACAACGAAGACTAGCCCCCGCTCGCCGCAACTAGAGAAAGCCCACACACAGCAACAAAGACCCAATGCAGCCAAAAATAAATAAATTAATTAAAAAATAGTGTGCATCACTTCCCTATAAAGTAAGGAGAAAGCAGAAAGAAACTGAGGCGTAGAAAGAATGAATAATTTGCTGAGGATCCCATGGAGTGTAAGTGGTAAATCTGTTCTGTCTCCAGGCTCTCCAGCGTTTTCACCAACTGCCCTCATGACCCCCTGCAGCAAATCTGTACAAGGACAGGGTGCTGAGGGCCGAGGAGTTACTGTGTCCTGGCCAAGCAGGGACTTCATGACTTTAGGTGAATCTCTAGGTTCTACCTAGGAGTTTAATTCCATGAAGTCCCAGGCCTGGCAAGAAAAGACCAGAGATTCAGGCAAACCAAGCCTGCTATTTAACACAGTTATCGTCATTCATTTTCACTTTTTTTTAAAAAAATTAATTAATTTATTTATTATTTTTGGCTGTGTTGGGTCTTCGTTTCCGTGCGAGGGCTTTCTCCAGTTGCAGCGAGCGGGGGCCACTCTTCATCGCGGTGCGCAGGCCTCTCACTGTCACGGCCTCTCTTGTTGCGGAGCACAAGCTCCAGACACGCAGGCTCAGTAGCTGTGGCTCACGGGCCTAGCTGCTCCGTGGCACGTGGGATCCTCCCAGACCAGGGCTCGAACCCGTGTCCCCTGCATTGGCAGGCAGATTCTCAACCACTGAGCCACCAGGGAAGCCCCATTTTCACTTTTTAAAGTGTTCTGCAAAAGTGTTCTTTTGGAAGGCAATTCTGCTTAGCAAACCCAATTTGTTGAAAAAGTAGAGAAGGCATATGATTTACTACAAAATCAGAGACTCCCAAATATTATATGCAAAAAGGTGCTTTCAAAGGAGATGTTGGGAAGCAATTTTTCCCATTTTCGGATAATCCAGTTGCGATCTAATGAGAACAAAATCTAAATACAGATGATGTTCTGAGGTCTCATTTTCAATGTTTGGAGTTCCACAATATGAATGGATGGGTAGTACAGACAAGACTATTTAAGTCGTATAAGTAGAGGTTTATGTAAAATTAATACATTATAAGAAAAAGCTTTGCACAGAATAGGGAAATCTGTAGAGTACATCCTGAAGAAATAAACAATCATGGGTAGGTTAGTGATCTCACCAAAACTAGGAAAATTAGCTCCCAATTTGGGAAGGAGAGTCACAGAAAAAGTCTGCTACCTTGACTTTCTTTGAGAGAGCTCTTGCAGTTTTCTGAGAGACTCATAATCGGAAGTTGTTTGAAGTTTCCTGTTGGGAGGAAATATAGTTTCCCCAGGTAGATTACAGAAACCTGGTTCCAGCATGCAGACTAATAAGGACAGAAAAGTGAGTTAATAATCTAAAGAGGCAAAAATGATGCTGTGATCTGAAAAGATCATCAATTAATATAAAGCATAGTCTGGAAAGGTTATTACACGTGTCCAGAAGTGACCTTCACTTGCCATGGACTTGCTCTCAGAAGTGAAGTAAAATTAGTTTGCAACCCAGGATTAAATAGTGAAGGCAAGGAAAGATTAGGAAAAAAAGTGCTAAAGTGCGTTAGAAGTTATATTCCTTTAAATTTTGTTCCTGAGGTGTACTCCAAACCTGGCTGCATGTTAGAATTACCTGGGAAATTTAACACAAATTTCCCAGGCTCTGTCCCAGACCCAATCTGTCACAGGTAGAGATGTGGAGTCCAATCTTCAAAAAACCTCCCTCCATAATTCTCGGGTGTCCCCATCCTAGCACTGGTTCATAGGTTGGTATTTGTAATCTGAGAGCGTATGTTTTAGTTGTCAGGCTTGAGTCAACCTATCTACCTTAATATTTGTGTCAAATCCATATATCACCTACTTAATATTCGTCTCTAAATCAATTTTTTATTTAAATAAAAGTATTTTAAAGGAAACATTAGAACACTACTGTAAATAGAAAATAAGCAATAATATTCATGAAATTGTAGGTTTGATATGCTAGTTATACTTTTTCTAACATGCACTGAAATAAATACATATTAAAATAAAGTGTTTACCCAAGTGCTACTAGTAGTATATATGCCACACTTCGGGAAAAAGTGATAGTAAGTAGTAGAGCAGTGTTTTAATTTGACTTAAAGAAAGCATCAAGAGCTGGATTATAAATATTAATTTCAAAGACTCCTAAGTTACCCATGTGTAGGGTGATTTAGCCACTGGGTCAATGATCTCCTCACCAGTACAACTAATCACCTGGGGGCTGATGTCTAAAATATAACATGGGCCTAAAATTATCCTTCATGTAAAAGAAGACTTAAGAGCAGCTGGCTGATACCAAAGACCTTTTATTTTCTATGGTAATTCTAATTAATTCACATTTCACTCTCACCTTTGCTTTAGATAACAAGCCCCGTAAATTGAGTCGAACTGAAGAAAGCACTTGTATAGCCTCTTGGGGACTGGATTTGCTTCTACTGCATTTTATAGCCACTGGAAGATAAATATGGGGAAAACATCCATTAAAAATTGATAATGATAATTTGTAAGTACAAAAACCAATTAGTTAATTAGGATTTTATAGTAACAGACTTCAGAAATATTTCTACGTGACAAGTTTTATTTTGGTGAAAGGAAAATAAGTTATATGCATAAAATTTCCTTTTATCCCTTAAGAAGGATAGCTTATTGCTAAAAGGAAAATTTTGAGGAAAATGAGGGATATTTGGTGAGTTACAGACTGTTGGGAATGGACCGTGAAAACACACACGCAAGTGCACACACACAAGCACAGAGTAATGAAATTAGGCAGAGACAAGGTCTAATTGAACACAAGGTACCCACAGAGAACAAAAACATATGCAGCTCATCTTAATGTGGCTTCTCACGGTACTGAGTCCCTAATGGGGAATCACAATTGCGGATGACACCAGCCCAAAGAAGTGACATGCCAGATATTTACAGCTCAATTCTTACTGCATTTTCGTATTCAGAGTTTACATCACCATTCTGGAAGAAGTGACGCCAACAACCTAGGTGCCTGCATTTAGGGAATGTGACCACGACCAGGCTCTGGGGTCACTAAGCCATGCTTGGTATCCATTAGCAAGAAGTGGGGGAGAGGACAGTCACTCATTCCCGACACCTCTACCTCCAGCATTCTGGAGAGCCCATTTTCCTAAAACTTGAAATTATCAAGAGTGTGTAACCCTTCCTAGCACAGGGCCTGCCTATTAATGCTTTTTAAGAACAAGTGGTTAAAGCACAGTGGTTAAGAATCCACCTGCCAATGCAGGGGACACAGGTTCGAGCCCTGGTCCGGGAGGATACCACATGCCGCAGAGCAACTAAGCCTGTGCGCCACAACTACTGAGCCTGTGCTCTAGAGCCCACGTGCCACAACTACTGAAGCCTGCATGCCTAGAGCCCATGCTCTGCAGCAAGAGAACCCACTGCAATGAGAAGCCTGCGCACCACAATGAAGAGTAGCTCCCGCTCAACACAACTAGAGAAAGCCCCTGCGCAGCAACGAAGACACAACACAGCCAAATAAATTAATTTAAAAAAAAAAAGAACAAGTGAAGAGCTCTGTAAAAATATAATGCCTCTATACCCTGAGAAAACCATAATTCATAAAGAGTCATGTATCACAATGCTCACTGCAGCTCTATTTACAATAGCCAGGACATGGAAGCAACCTAAGTGTCCATCGACAGATGAATGGATAAAGAAGATGTGGCACATATATACAATGGAATATTACTCAGCCATAAAAAGAAATGAAATTGAGTTATTTGTAGTGAGGTAGATGGACCTACAGTCTGTCATACAGAGTGAAGTCAGAAACAGAAAAACAAATACCATAGGCTAACACATATATATGGAATGTAAAAAAAGATGGTTCTGATGAACCTAGGAGCAGGACAGGAATAAAGATGCAGATGTAGAGAATGGATTTGAGGACACAGGGTGGGGAGGGGAAGCTGGGACGAGGTGAGAGAGTAGCATTGACATATACACACTACCAAATATAAAATATATAGCTAGTGGGAAGCAGCCACACGGCACAGGGAGATCAGCTTGGTGCTTTGTGACCATTTAGAGGGGTGGGATAGTGAGAATGTGAAGGAGGCTCAAAAGGGAGGGGATATGAGGATATATGTGTAGCTGATTCACTTTGTTATACAGGAGATACTAACATACCATTGTAAAGCAATTATACTCCAATAAAGATGTTAAAAAATGTTTTTAAATACACACACACACATATATATATATATATATGAATGTGTATATATAAAAAAAGAAAAAAAAAGACAGTATATGCCTAATGAGCAGAGGGGCAAAATAAAATGTTGCTGAATTAAGAAAGAAAAAAAATAATAAAACATGCACAAAATGAGAAATTCTAGAAGAATAAAACTAACTTGGAATAAATAATATTTAATGTCTTGCTTATATATATATATATATATATATATATATATATATATATATATATAAATGCCTCGTACTTCTCCACTGATTTGTTCTTGTTCCTCTAAATTATGCTCACTACAAACAGATCAATAAGCAGATCCTATTTTAAAACTACACTAAACAGTGCAACAACTGAAGTTTACTTAGTACCCTGTATCTCAGAACAGGGATGGAAAACAGATTTCTTTCTGTATGCAAACTCTCACCAATTGGTGGAGGTTGCTTGTGCCTGGCAAAATAGTTTTGCCATTCATTAACACCTTCCATGGCTGGTGAGAACTATGCTTGACATTCCTATTCTAAAATAATAATCAGACTTTGAAAGGATGCATGGTAATCAACAACGTTATACTCATTTTCAAAGGGTACAGTTAACATGGAGATAGTGAGGATTATGATGTCTGTGTCCCATAATAGAGGAAGGTTGTAACTGCTATTACTGAGGTACTTGGGCTATTTAGTACCTAGTAACATATCAAAAACAGCCGTGATTCTGTTTTCAATCCTTCATTGTCATTTTGAGAAAAACAAAAAAGCAAAAAGACAAACAGTGCTCCATTAGTCCCCTTCCTCAATCCCATTTCCAAAAGGCGTTAGAGATGGGGAGACAGGGCGGGGTGGGGGGAGACAGACAGAGAGAGACACAGAGAGACACAGAGAGAGAGACAGAGAGACAGGGAGAGAAAGAAATAACCTGCTGTTTCAAATCATCGGGAAATCCAAGACAGCTGTGCTTCCTGCAGGCAGACTGTAGTTAAAATGCGTAACTATTATTTTAGAAGTTCCTGGATGGCAAAGAAGGAACGAACTTTTGTCCACTCTTTCCCAGAAGACAGAACAGCAGAGACTGTAAATGAATACCCTCCAGACAGAACAATGGGTACACGATGACAACACTATTATAGAAGGGTCTCCAACACTACGTGGAGACCACAATGTCTTACACCAAGCTTTCTGAAGCACATGGCTACTCTTAAAAATAGCAACCCAGAAGGGAATAAATCATATGGAGATTTTTCTAAATGTTATATTTCCTTTTCCAGAATCGGGTGAGGTGGAGAACAGTGATGGGGAGAAAGATAAAAAAGAGAACAGAAATAACAGAGAAACTCAGCTCATTCTTCCATGAAGCACTGGTATACAAAAGCAACACAGAAAAGGTTAAGATTTATCTCCATAAATCTAAAATATCACGAGAAAAGAAAGCTGAGCATCCACTCAAGTATGCTTAAAATGTAGGGGCACGAACACATAATTCACTAAGTCAAAGGGAAACTTAAAAGAACAGACACTTGTTTTTCTCTAAGTATTGCCTGGATGAAAAAACAAAAAAAGGTACCAAAAATAGTTCGCAATCAACTTTAAGATGCAAAATGAAGATTTTTCCTCGAGTACTTCTTTAACCTGCATATTTATATTTGACAGGTTTAACACTATCACTTAGTGATTACAGAAAATATCTTGGCTTTGACTGTTATAGAGCCTGCTGTTCACCGAAATGTTTAGGGTTGGCAAGCTGAAGTAGCTCAGATAAATTCAGAGAAAATTGCACCCTGTTATAACTGCTTAGCACGGGTTTACCGAAATACAGCACCATATCCACAAAGGCCAAAGGGATAAAGAATGAGCTTCATCTAAGCCCACCCACCAGGAGGCCAGCACAAGCTACATAAGTTCTAGCCACCCTAGACCATCCTTCCACTGGTCTATCGGCAATTATCTCAACCTTTTGGATACTTATATCCTTTTGTCAAAGATAAGTAGAATTATTAACTACTAAGCCCATTTCTAAATTGTTTGAATGTTCTATGACTTCTTTCAAGGCAAAGTTAAACTTTATTCTTGTTCGTGTTTTTCTTTTTAGTTTTGAGTCCCTTATCATACAGCTCAGATCCTCTACCATAGAAGGAACAGGGTGGGGGTAAGGAGGTAAGGGATTAACATTTAAACCATGTGTAAGATACCGGTAAGTGTTTAAATATGTTTTTACTTATTTTTCATAACAACCATAGGTAGATATTATCCCCATTTTCCCCATGAGGGAACTAAGAGTCAGAGAAGCTAAGTAATGGTGACCCCAAGTCACCTAGTTAGTATGTGGTAGAGCTGGTCCTGGAACTTGGGCCTCCCTGAGTCCAAAGTTCTGCCCTTTTTATTGTCCCTTGTTGGCTACCTATTTGCTGCAACTATTAGTTGCAGAAGTTAGAGGAGGACTTTAGGATAGGTTCACAGTCCTTGTGATTCAGTTCTTGACAGTGTGGCTTCATTATTTTATTTGAATTGCATTCCCAGGGCATCACATGCCTATATTCAAACATAAATATAAAAGTGCATTATTACCTTTAACTAGTATATTTTTCATTAATGCAAATAATTAAAGGCGGCCTTTATCTGGAGTATCTTTCCCCAACTGGCCTACAATTTTATATGTAAGGTTTTCCCTCCCCTCAAATACCACCCACTAAATTTCCCAAAGTTATGGATTAGATTATATTTTTAATTTCCTTTGTATATGCCATAGCTCTTAGGTATATTGCTATGCACTCCAGAAATCTATGTATTTTTATGAATAAATATTTTCATTTATAAAAGAAGAACATGAGTCAGGAAAAGTTAATATTTTCTTACTACTACATCATCAATGCAGGAGAAGGTTACTTCTCTGTGAAGTGAAGATTAAATACCGTTGTAAAAGCATTTCCTATCTCTAAAGTTTCTATCATCTGTCACTTATTCAAACACTATTTAAGCCTCTAGCCTATTTCTTCTTATTGCTCCAGGGTGCCTACTACATAATAGTTGGTCTGTAAATATTTGCTGAATTAACTACAACAATTTTAATATAATGAAATAACCTGAAATTATTTGTAATGGAACTTTGCTTTTGACTAATACTTCTTCTTATCAGTAAAAATACATTAAAATATGCCATGGATATCAAACATCACATCAAATACCATGTGCGAGTCCTAAGGCTCTCTGAACCACTTCCTTAAATGATGTAATATCTTTCTCCCAACAACTGGACTGTGTGTCACACTTGTATGCCTTAGAGAGATACTGGAACGCCTGAGGAAAGAAAAAGAACAACTTTCAGAATAACAAGTAGAATTCACATTTCAAACTCAGCTTCCTGGAAGTCACATGGAACTAATTCCAACCGAAAAACCAGTCTCTCTTGTTATGTAGCACAGTTTCTATGATTCTCATCAAAGAAGGGGCATAGATGCACATCCAACAACAATGAGCAATTAAAAGAAATCAACAGGATGTGTCTGGATAGAGACACTTCCCTCCAAACAGAAAAATAAAAATGCTTGGTTTGGAAATCTATAAGAAGTATACACATTTCCCTAGCATTTGTAGCCATCAGCTTGAGAGACCAGTTTAGAGAATGAGGTGTGAACTTGGTGAAAACTACTGAATTACTGGTAGGTGTGTAAACTCACAGATGTTTAAAACACTCTCTTTCACAACCCCACCCTTGTGGATTCTTGAGGGAGAAGTCACAGATCAGAGAATTCAGAGTACCCTTAATTCTGCACATAAAAAGGGGACATAATTCAAGACAAAATGGAAGGATGGAAAGCAGGAGTGTGTGCATGCCTGCGTGTGAGTATGTGTTCTCTGGGCTGACAGGGCTTTGGTGGAAGCCAGCTGGGTGGACTGAGGGAGGAGAGAATGGCTAAGAATCCCACAGATTAGCTGTACTGTGGCGAATTCCAAACTTACACAAGAAGTACACTTGATTTGTTGTGGATGTTTTGAAAAGAGCACAAAATATTTAGTATTCCAACCTTGGAAACTCTGGAGGTGCATCTACATTCTAAGATAAGAAGCTAAAGGCATAACTTGAATCTATCTGGTGTTCTACTGCACTTGTGAGAAAGGGGCAGGGTAACCTTTGTAAAATATTTTATGTTTAGACTTTAAAAGCTCCTCTCTGATATTCTTATCTAGCCCCTTTTTCTTTCTCCTTTTCATAGTCTCCATCTCGGATTTAAACACTCCTTTGTCCTTGTACCGTCTACCTTAGTCTTCAGCAAGGAGCCTGCAGAAAGGGGTGTGGAGTAAATAACAAGAACCAGCTGTTCGCTGCAGCTCTGGAGGGAGAGCAGGTTAAGACAGACCCTTTTGCAGGAAACAGAGAATAATTATTTAAGAAAAATTCATGGAAAGAAAAAAGATGAATACTTACAAATCTTAACGTGTCCACAATTCAGGATGCTTACGTTAAGAACTCTGAATCACACCTGAAAACTTGAGTGTATTCATCTTACCTTTCAAATTATCACAGTCTTCCTCCAACCATCAAAAAAGCAGATCCACTACACCTATGTTCAAACAGAAGGCAAGAGCCCCGGAGGACTGAGGCAGGACTCACCTTTTCATTTTCATCAGGCTTGTCACTCTGCCCATTTCCACACACTTGGGCATACAGCCTCCAGATTTCTCCGTCGTTCGTCACTCTTGAAGTTACTCTGCCAAACAGCTCCTGCAGCTTTCCTCTGAGGCCAGATGCAACATCTCCACTACGATCAGCCGTCCCATCCATCACTGCCCTGACCAGAATTGTAAGGACCTTAAAAGATGCACAGGAGAAACTGGGAAGCTAGAAACAACCAAACAATAACTAAAAACAAAGAGCTACCCTCACCATCAACGATGATGACAGTGAAAAACCTTGTCAGGCCTGTAAGAATATCACCCGTCACTTTTGAAAAATAAAATACAAGACAAGCCATCCAGAACCACGGTCTGGAATCGCAGGCCGACTACCTCTCCCAGTGTCCCTTTTCAGGCTCCTTGGAGGGCTCTGCTTCCACAGGGCCCTAGGCTCTGTGCACCTTTCTTCACACTCTGAGGGCTCTCTCTGAATGATCTGCTCCACACCTGTAGCTGCAAATACACTATGACCAAGTCTACCCGATACTGTCAGCGCAGCTCCAGCCCTACTCCTCTCTGGAGCCCCAGGATTGTGCACCTCCGTATCTACCAGCCATGTCCCATCAACCTCTCATGCTCCATCGATCCCAGAGGGAAACCTAGATCCCAGATCCCTCTTCCTCCTGCAGTCTCAGAGCCAGTGACCTGAGCACCAACCTAGAGTCTCTTCTCTCCTGGCTGGGCCACAAGTAACCAGTTTGATTCAACATTCCTAATGAGTCCTAAATCCAGCTTCTCCTCCTTTAGGTTGGGCCTCACTATTCCCACCTGGACTGCAGTGATAACACTCTAATTCTGCTAAAAGAGGTCCTGGCCCTTCCTAATTGTTGCATAATAAACTGCTAGTGCATTTGCCTTAGGTATGCAGGGTACCCACAAAGTAACTCTTGCCCTTCCAACTACCCCAGGTCCGCTCAACCATTTGCAATTTCATGGCCATCTCATTTTCATTAGTCAGATGCCTTGAATGCTGATAGATGAATTAAGGTGAGCCCCACCGTGGGTTACACTGTTATGACAAGCTACATCTGTCACATCTATATTAGGCTATGTATCTCAAGGCTTCCTGGAAGCAGAGAGAGTGCATCCTCCATCATCCACTCTTGTGACAGAAGACCAGCAAAGACACATGGATCCACCTAAAGAACCAGCTCGAGGAGACTGCCCTCAGACCTTGCTGCTACTCAGTGCAGCCCTTGGACTGACAGCATTGGCGTCACCCAGGAGCTTGCTGTAAATGAGGAATCCTGGATGGAGATGCCGCTCCATCTTAACTGAGATTTTGCATTTCTAACGAGCTCCCAGGTGATGCTGGTGTTGATGGTCCACAGATCACACTCTGAGTGGCAAGGTTCCAAGAGACAAGGTGCCACATCTTTATTCTTCCTCTGAACTTCAGGGAGAGGACCACATTTCATCACCTTGTGTCCCCAGTATCTAACATCAAGCCTGGCACACAGCTCTGATGCAAGGAGTACTTATGCCTGAAAGAAAGACTGAATGAACACACCTCTTTCAGAAAGCTTTGCTAAGAGAAATGCAACCAGTGTGACACCTTGCTCTGTCTCCCCAAAGAGCATTCTGATCTAGGCATGAGATGCATCCAAGGAATCAAGGCTCCTCTGGCCCGTGAACACTGTTAGGAATGTGAGCTCAGATTTATGGTCCTAATTATATACAGGGATAAAAGTGGACAGGAGAACACTCAATTGTGCTTCTTTCTTTTTTGATGGACAAGGTAAATTATCTCTGCCTATAAATTCACATTACAATCCAACATGTACAGTTTTAAATCTGAAAGTAATGAAATAGATATTACAATTCCACTCATGGTTTTAAATATGAAAGTCACAATGCAGGAGAAATGGTATGAATGTGCACTACCTGTTTCGAGTAATCATTCTGTAAACGTTTCAAGGATTAACATACTTCGAAAGAGATGGTCTATTGAAATAGTTACTAACATGGACAAATGAAGCATACTAAATTAGTAAAGTTCTTTGTTTTTTCTGGGATATCACAGTTGGCCCAACACCCTATCCCCTCATTTTAGCCACGATGAGTAGCTAAAGGGGAAGAAAAATCTTTTGGCCTTCTTGCCAATAAAAATGGAGAGCTGCAGTACTGGTGTTTGAGAGGGGGAAAGTTGGTGAAGCGGGGTGTGTGTGTGTATTTGTGGGTGCATAGAGGGAACTGCAAAAGGGTAAGGAGGTAGATAGAGTGCCTCTGTGTTGGGGTTAGGGGGCAGATACCAAACACCTCTACCCAGTTCATATGCAGATACCATAAGCAGAGAGACCCTGAATATAAGGGGAGGCAATAACAAATTTGTTTTTATACTCTCTATTTGATGTACAATGGTTAAACAGCTGGATCTGGGCCTTAGAAGAGAGTTCTATATGGAAGAATACATAACAGAAGTCATTCATGGCCATGGCAGATACTGCCTAGACAGACCGTGTTGGGTAAGCATCAGACCAAGGATAGAGTCTTAAGGGAACACAACATTTAAAAGGAGGGTTGATGAACAGAGGTCTATGCACAAAGGAAAGGTGGCAGAAAGTGATGTCATGGAAACCAGGGAAGGAGAAAGTAACAAGGAGAGTACATCTACAGAAGATCAGGACTGGAAGATTCTGCTGGATTTGGCAGGTACACGGGTCAGTGACTGTATGCAGAGCTAAAGCCAGAAAAAGGAGGGCATGAGAGATCATGATTTTAGACAAGAGGTTCACAAAGAGAATCACATGAAAACCAAGACAAGTATTAACATCATAAAAAACAAAAAGCAAAAAATAACCCCCAATCATAGTATCCTGTAATACCTATTTTGAATATAATTTGCATAGGCATATAATATTAATAGAAAATATTCATGTAACCAAAAATTTTAATATAAATATATTGAGAAAATAAGAAAGGGAAGCAGTGGAAATGCTAATATAAAAGAATTAAGTCCTTATTTACTATAATAGGAAGTCAACTGATAATACCTAAAATTTGGTTAATAAAAAATAGCAGCGGGGAGCGGTGGAGCAGGAAATTGCTGTTTTTTTTTTTGTTTTTTTTTTTGCGGTACGTGGGCCTCTCACTGTTGTGGCCTCTCCCGTTGCGGAGCACAGGCTCCGGATGCACAGGCTCAGTGGCCATGGCTCACGGGCCCAGCTGCTCTGAGGCATGTGGGATCTTCCCGGACCAGGGCACGAACCCGTGTCCCCGGCATCGGCAGGCGGACTCTCAACCACTGCGCCACCAGGAGAGCCCGAAATTGCTGTATTTTGTTATAAGCCTTATACTACGACTTAACTTGTAAAAACTATATGTTATGTGTTATTTTAATAACACAAAAATTTAATTTAAAAATAGAGAAAAAGAATAAATACGAAGATTGGCAAAGAGGAAACAAACAACGACAGCACACATGAATATTCATTTACAAACTTTAAAATTATGTCTTTGGTGTGTGTAGGTGGAGGGGGAGGGGCAAAGACTATAAGGGGACCGTGAGGACTTTGGGATGCTGGTGATGTTGTGACTCACACTCGGCGGGGCGTGGGGCGGCGGGGTGGTTTACACAGGTGCATGCCCTTCGTGAAAATTCATGTTTACTTATGACCTGTGTACTTTTCTATATTTTCACTCTATTTTAATAAAAGTTAATTAAAAAGGTATTTCCTGCAATTAAGAAAGCCCCATAAAGTGAAGGAAAAAAATAAGAGTTATTAAAATACATTAACAAGTGGAGTTAATATGTAATCTTCAAAAGTGGGTTTAGAGTGATAAAAATTTTTTTAAAACTATTAATGTTATAATTTACTGGCTAATATCACCATTTCCTTCCCTCTAACTGGTGAGAAAAATCACACTCTTGTTATCCAGACTGACTACCAAAATAGTAACTTTTAACATATATTTAACCCTTCTTTAGTAAACAGATATTTTTAACTTAATAAAAGCAAAGGGTGTTGTAGTAGGATTTCTTTGATAAAATGAACCACCAAGGATTATGATTTTCTCCTGGGCAGTCTACAAAGTTTACCTGCATTATAGTCCTTTGCACCATCAAAGGTGAAAAAGATTTTTTTTAACAGGTAAATGTTTTTATCTACTGTAAACTGGGTAAAAATCTGATTATTGAACCCATCGGTAACTAGTTAAAACTATAAATTATTAAGTATATAATAAGAGGCTGAAGGGTAGAGTACTAAAGTTTAAGAATTTAGAGGTAAACGATTCTTGGGGAAACAGGATCCAAGATATGGCCACTTGGATGGGTTGCTCCTATGAAATAAGATGAGAGCAAAGAAGTTTAAGTCCAAAGTATTGGACGTGCCATCTACCTAAAACCAAGTGTTCAAGAACAGTAGATCTAGAGTGGAGAGGAAGATATACATAGTCGGTTGCTGAAGTCCACCATGAATATGGGGGAATGGCTAGGAAGTTGGTAAACAGCGGTAAAGAGGACAGGTCTTCTGTCTGCAACATCACAGAACTGTTGTATCAAGGAGTCAATATACAGGTAAAGAGCTTCAAAAACTGTAAAGCAATATAAACCTATAAACTACCACAATCATCACTGACCCTCAACTTCCTTACTCTGTCAAAAGGGGACAGCAAAGCCCTCATCATCGCCCACTCATTATGTGCCCCTATGCTTACTTGGATTAAAATGGAGCTAAAGAAGAACAAACTCTACCACCATGGTATCAGCCCTCAATACCTCCCACTACCCCTGCTCTGAGCACTCACCATGTGCTAAGCCCCATTCTAAGTATGCGACCAACATGATTTCATTTAGTTCTCACTGTAACCCTAGGAAGCAGGGACTTTATTATCTCCACTTTACAAAGAAATTGAAGCATGAGAGGCAAAATGAACTTCTCAAGGGCACAGAGCAAGTGAATGGTGGAGCTGGGTCTTGAACACAAGTGATACTGGCCTCCTGAGTTTTGATGAGGATGAAGAGAAGACGATGATGATAGCAGGTAATATTCGTACATATACACCTTCCTATGAGCCGGGGGCCCTATGAACACAATCTTCCTAACAACCCTAGGGGGAAGGTGCTCTTGTTATTTTCATTCTGCAGATGAAGAAACTGGAGCACAGAGAAGGTAAGTAACTTGTCCAAGGTCACACACCTAGGGAAGGCAGAGGTGGATTTGAACCTGCAGCTCGCATCCTGGCTCTTGCTCTCAAGCATTTGCTGTATTAAATGATAAAGCACAGTTCCTTACTCCTCTGTTGTTCCTTCCTTTCTAATAAGTTCTTTTCATTGGAAAGATTTGCTCTTTTATGAAATATGTATGCCAATAACTTTGATTAGTTCACTATCATTTTTTTGCCAAATCTTGAATCAACCCAAACCAGACAAGTTTTTGTTGTTTTTTCTTTTTTAACTTAAAAATTTCCCCAAGACATTGGAGCTAATAAAAAATAAAGAGAAAATAAAATTCGCAAACACAAGCACTACTGTCATTAATTTCTAATTTCTTTACTGTATGTAAATTTTAAAATATAATACTATGTAAACTGTTTTATCTTCCTTTTTCACTTAACATTATGTCATAGAATTTTTTGATGTTTTCATATATTCTTTAGATAGATCACTTTAATAGATTCAAAGCCTCCCACTGGGTTGACAGAGCACAGTCTGTTTAACAATTCCCCTGCAGTTAGATAGTTAGGCTGTTTCCATGTACTGCCATTGTCCTTATCATTATAAAGAACACTTCACTGCATATTTTTGTGCCTAAAGATTTTTTTCATACTGAAGCTTCTTTAGGTTAGAATTCCAGGAACAGAACTATGCAATCAAGGGAATGAACATTTTAAGACTCTAGAGGTAAGCTGGATACTTTCAAAAAGGGCTAAATCAAATTAGATGTCCATCTGTAGTATATGAAAATGTGTCATTTCACTGCATATTACCAGCACTGGGTGCACGCGCGCGTGTGCGCGCGCGTGTGTAGGTGTTTTAATCTTTGATATTTTGTTCCACTAAAAGTATACGCAGCTATTATTCTGAATTTTACTTTATTATTAGTGAATTTAAATCTCTTTCCAAATTTTTGTTAAGTATATTTCCTTTTTAAGATATTTAAATTTTTTCTTAATTTGTACGGAACTCATTATTTTCCAATGTGAAAATGGTTTTATTGTTCATCTTCATACGGAAATTACATAGCCTACAAGCTGATGTACTAACACGTTGCTAGCCTCTTTTTCTGAACCCCAATTCTGTACACTGCTTAAAAAAAAGAGAAAGTTGATGAATCTGAGAAAGTAACAGCAAACACATGGGAAACCCTGGAGAGACAGACTGGCTGGGTCCTGGTTTGGTGGAGAAGAGCAGCCCAGGATGGAACGTACAAGGGACCAAGGTTCACAGATGGGCTGAGAAAAGCTGTTTAGTTGTGCTTTTTATTTCTTCCACACACTACTCTATACACCACTTGCCATCAACGTG
The DNA here is from genome assembly GCF_963924675.1 of Phocoena phocoena. NCBI lineage: Eukaryota > Metazoa > Chordata > Mammalia > Artiodactyla > Phocoenidae > Phocoena > Phocoena phocoena. Next base: position 64,020,741 of record NC_089232.1, read on the forward strand.
GAGAGACTGAAACACAGCAGTGCCAGCCCAGTGCAAGCCAGGGACCAGGCAGGTACCGCCTGGGGGCAGAGGGCCTGGCCAGCCCCCCACCTGCTGAGGTTGGATGACTACTCAGGAAGATGGGACTGGAAGAAAGCAGTGCCTGGCAGAGATAAGAAAGGTTTCCTGAGGAGCCAGGCCACTTGGCGGTGGCGGTGGTGGTGGTGGTGGTGGTGGTGGGAGGAGGCAGTGGCAAGGTGTTTCCAAAAGGTGAGCTCCCCTTGTGACCCAAACTCACCAGGAGGGGCATAGTTGGTCCTGGGCTTGCTTTAGACCCTCTCACCAAGTACGCATTACCAGTCAAGCAGCCAATACCCCCGGGGGAGTTGAGCCAATAGGGACAAAATTAAGACATCTGAAAAGTGCAAGCATAATGAAAGAAACAAATTGAACAGCCTATGTGAAAAAGAATTAAAGGGACATGTGGAGGAAAACTTGATTTCATAATACATATCCTCAGGAAGATGAGTGGGAAAAACCAAGGAAATGGTGAGATCCCCAGGGTAGCAGTATAAGCGGGGAAGAAAAATAGCATGAGGACTGAGCCTGGAATTGCTCTCACAGGGAAGGAAAGGCGAGAATGATTCTGCAGAGGAGATGAGGAAGCTGCATCTGGTAGCATAAGAGTTGTGAAATTCTGGAAGCCAGCCGAAGAAAGCATTTGAAGAAGGAAGAGAGATCAACTGCGTTAAGTGTAACAGATAGGCTGGGAAACCTGAGGGCTGACAGCTGTCCCCTGGATGTGGCAGTATAGACCCTGACAACAGCACGCTCAGTAGGCTGGCGGAGATGAGCCTAGAGGGCGTGGGTTCCAAAGAGGACAGGAAGAGGGGAAGTGGAGACTGTGCAGCAAGATGCTTCTCCCAAAGAGTCAGCGCTGAAGAGCAGCAGAGGAATGGGCTGGGGACTGGGCTGGGGGCGGGGGGAGTGCACGTAAATTATTTGCGCGGTTTGTAAAGCTTGAGAACTTTCAAAAGACAAGAGCAACGATAAATGCATTTGTAATATAACACAGCCATACAGGTAAACTTTTACCCATGGTGATTATAAGGGAAGGTCCACTTGCCTTTTTATTGGAAAACTAGTCCTAATACCCTACTCCAAAGATATTCTTTATTTCGTCTGTGGTTTTTTTCTTGGGGGTCTGGACACCCTTGGGGATGTCTTTGAGAGTTTTGAACCCTCTACCCAGAACAGGTACACAGCCACATACACAAATTTGTTTCATGATATTTCAGGTCATCTCACAATCTTCTGAAGCCTAAAAATAGATCCTTCTTAGAAATTCTAATTTGTCCACCATGGCATGGGATTCCGGTCTTCTCTCTCAATACTGCATATGACTAAGTAAGTGTATCTCTTTGAAAAGCTTTATTAGTTTTCTATCAACTCCTTCCCTATTCTTATTATCCCTTCTGTCCCTTCCAGATGTTCAAATCTCTGGTATTGTTTTAGGCAAGACCTTCATGTGATCAGTTGAGGTCTCTCTGGCCTTCTCTTGGGGGCACCTCTGTGCATGTCGCCTCTCCTTCTACCAAAGCTACCAATGAGGTGTGTGTTGGACACACTCCCTTACCTTTACCAACCTCACTATTCTCAAAGCCACCGCTTTCTCCCTGAAAAGGAGCGTGAAAGTTGTGTCCCCCCCACAAATTCATGTTGAAACAGAACCTCAGAATGTGATCTCGTTTGGCAATAGGGTCTTTGTAGAAATAATTAGTTAGGCTGAAGTCATATTAGTGTGGGCCCTAAATCCAATGACTAACGTTCTTCTAAGAAAAGGAGCCGAGAAACAGAGACATGAGGGAAGGAGGTGAAGTAGGTGAAGAGGGAGGCACAGGTTAGAATTATGCAGCCAGAAGCCAAGGAATGCCAGGAACCAGAAGCTGGAAGAGGCAAGGAAAGATTCTTCACTGAGCCTTTAGAGGGAGCATGGCCCCACCAACACCTTGATTTCAGACTTCTAGCCTTCATTACTGAAGAGAATCAATTTCTGTTGTTTGAAGACACCAAGCATGTAGTAATTTGGTAGTATAGCCCCAGGTAACGAATCCAGCAGTCTTATGTAGAAAGACTAAGGCAACATGGAGAAGAGTACAACGAACGCTTCCCAGGACACTTAACTGGCTTCTACTAACCCTCTTCCAGTTTCAGTTCAGAAGCACTAAATGAGGCTGTCATGTCTCAGCCTGTCCCTCCTCAGGACAGTGGCGTCCAGCCCTCTGGTCAGAAGTCATCCTTTCCTCATGTGTAGAAGTTTTCAATTCAAATCTCTCCATCTTTTCTTTAGCAGAGTGTGGCTTTTGTGTCATGATTTAAAATGTTTTCTCCACCCCCAAGCTTATAAAAATATTTACCATACTTTCTTTTAAGTGCTTTTATGGTTTTACTTTTTCAATAATAGCAACGATACGATCACGATGCTGACGGCAGCTATACTCACAGCACTCATATGTGCCAGGCACTATTCTCTGCCCTTTACATATATTAACTTACTTACTCTTCACAACAATCTTGTGAGGTACTAATATCATCCCTGTTTTACGAAACTGAAGAACAAAAGTGGTCAGTAATTTGCTCAGGTCATATAGCTAGTGATTGGCAGAGGTAGTAAGCAAAGACTGTCTAACCCCAGAATCTATGCTCTTACCTACAACATGATCCTGCTTCTCAGGCCATTTCAATTTAAATATTTATCCAGGGACCTCCCTGGCAGTCCAGTGGTTAAGACTCTGTGCTTCCACTGCAGGGGGCACAGGTTCAATCCCTGGTCGGGGAACTAAAGATTCCGCACGCCAGGTGGCACGGCCAAAAAAAAATAATAATAAATGAATAAATAAATATCTTATCCATTTGAATTTATTTTGGTTTAAGGAGTGAAGCAGAGCCTTCATTTTGGGTCCCAAATGCTTGGCCAACTGTTTCAATACATATTGAATATTTTATTTTATCCCACAGATTTAAAATGCCATCCTTAACATGAACTAAATTCTCATACTTGAGTCTGTTTCTGAATCCTCTCTCCTGTCCCATTTCATTCCTGTAGCAGATGTTAACTCTTAATATAATAAGGATATTATTAGCTTTTTATCTTTTCTATTTGTTACAAATATTTCATCACATATTTTTTCCATGAAGTCATAAAAATTCCTCCACTTTTTTTTTTCTTGCTTCAAAGTTCAGGAAATATGATAAATACCCACTTGTACTGCTAATTTTTCTAGGAGATGAAAATATATTTAGCATATATTTAGCCCGTTTGGAATTCATTTGGTGCATCATAAAATAATCTAAGTATATTTTTTGAGCCTGGATGTTTAGAGGGATTTCATTTTAATCAGTATAAACAGCCCTGCAGTCCCTCACTTCCTAACTAAACCAATGCCACACCACCAACTTCATGTAATGACGTCTAAATCTCTAACCCACATCTCTAATCACTTCAGTGATAGAGCACTTTTGTTTCATTCTCTTTCCTCAGCCTATTTCTCACTTCCATCATGGTCCATGGACTGCATCAAGCAGAGTGTGACTGTGGGGGACCACCACTAGCCCCTGAAGAAAGCTGACTTTTTCTCACACGGAGGTGCAGTGATTCTAATCTCCACAAAGAGAAAAGTATAACTATCCTCTTCCCCAACACTAACCTTGAGGTCCTTGGCCAAGTCTCCCCAAAATCTTGGCTGAAAGCACAAGGCGTTGGCCCTTTGAATCCTGGAGGTCTTCAAAGCAGGAAGGAATAGGATTGCCTCAGGTCCAGTTACAAACACTTCCAGGAGGGCTGGAGGCCAGGAATGAGGCCATTTCCCGCCTCCCTGGCTTGGCCAAGTCCCCCCTCCACTTGGAGCTCTCTAAAGAACCTACTCTGTTTCCTGGTCTGATAACCCTGACCCTTGGCTTCCCCACACCTCAGTTATCAGAGAGACGTAGGCAGTTTAACATTGTCTTTTTCACTCCTTCACCAAAAAAAGAAAAAATTTCTTCACGTGTGGAAAAGGCATGCACAGGTTTTAGGTTAAATAGGTCAGACTTCAAGTCTTGGCTTGACTGCTCGTTAGCTGTGAAAGATCAACTTTATTAGTTCATCTTGCTGAGCCTCAGATACTTCAGCAGTAAGATGGAGAGAGTATCTACTTCACAGGGACAGAATTTGTATACAATATATCCATTCCCTCTGCTCTTCTCTCTCAGGTAAGCCCAGCCACCACTTGCTCCAGGACTTCAATCTGGTTGGCAACCTGCCCCACTGCCCGTCAACACCACCTCCCTCCTTCCCCAAATAGAAATCCACACAAAGAACAACATCCATAGGAAAGAATACATATTGTATGACATTCAAGAGAAAGCAAAGCTGAACTGTGGTGACAGAAATCAGATAGTAGTTGCCTGGGTGAGGGGAAAGGGTGGTGGTTCAGTTGACTGGAAAGGGGTATAATAGAACTTTCTCTGGTGATGAAAATGTTCCATATCTTTTTTGGGAAGTAGTTACATAAGAATACTTAATGGTCAAAACACATCAAACTTACACTTAAGATCTGTGCATTTTATTATATGTAAATTATACCCCAATTTGAAGGAAAAAAAACTTTGTTAGATATAGTTCAAATGCACATTAATATGATGGGGAAATGTGCTTTTTAATATAAATCTTCCCATAGACTTCAAGGCTTGGTTCACCAAAAAACAGACATGCCTAAATGTGAATCTTATCTCTGGTTCCTACTAGATATATGACTGGTCAAGTTATATAACCTCTCTGGGTCTCATATTCATACACTGTAAAATGACGACTATTTAGTACCCACCTCAAATACCAAGAACATAGTGCCAAGAACATAGTAAGCACTGGATATATGTTAATCCCCTTTCCTTCCTCTTCCATTTATAAACAGCAAATGGGGTGCAATAATGCAATACTTAAATTTTTCCCCAAATGACTGAAAGTTATCAAAGAAGAAGGAAGAAGAGGAGGAAGGGGAGGAGGAGGGGGGATGGGGGAAGAGCAGAAAAAGAAAAAAAGAAAAGGAAAGAGAAAAAAATGAACACATCAACATTAGAAATTATCCCAAGGAAAGAAGCATGAATATACACAAGGACTTGTCTGCAAGGATATTCATGGCACTATTAACAATAGTAGAAAACTGGAAAATCAGACAGAGACTAATTACACAGAAACATGAAAATTAGTTTTATGATAGATTAATAAAAGTGTGTACAATCCAGACATGAATATAAATATCTACTATAGAACAGTGTTCTTGAGTTATACTAATCTATGCATTAGTCAAAATTAGGACATAGAGAGAAAAGGCAGTAAATGATAAAGGCAGTATATCCACCCATTCTCCTATTACAAATAGTGAGAAAAACAATTTATAGTTAATTTATCATGTGTCTGTATTAAAATGAATATGAATTTACACACACACACAATAAAAATATTAAAATGGCAGTAATCACATCTATAAAGAAGTAGAAGAAGAATAGATAAAAAGAGAATTTTAAAGCAAACTGAAATAGAATGAGGTCAGGTAGTGTGAAACATAAGAATATCAGAGTTTTTTTGAAAGACACCTGTTGCCAAACTTGCAGAGTCAAATTCAGTAAAATTATTTTAGCCACGATAAAAATATTCCAGACAATCTATCAACTGTCTCAGTCCACGCTGACTAGCAGTGAGAAAACATGATGGCAGACACAAATATGCCACGAAGCTAAATATGACTGAGACCATGCTAGCCATCAAGACCTTCCTTCAGTGATGATTTAACCACTCTGGAGTGAGTCTACCCACACCTGCCAGAGAGCAAACACCTCCATCAGTATTCTGTGACACTTCTGGAGAAAGCTATTAACAGGGCCTAGTATAAACTGACAAATTATCTCACTGTGGCTATTTCTCCATCTGAATACCCGAAAGTTCTCTATTATAAGGTGCTAAAGATGATCATTTGACCCGAGCAAGTCACTGGTTATCTAGTTCTTACGTTCTGAGTAATATTTCCCCAAATCCAAGTATAAAAGTTAAGCTAACAGCCATACCATCTGACATCTTTATAGCACCTTATGTTTTTCTAGGTGCTCTGTTTATAAGCAGTATTTTGTCTAACAGGAATGATTCTTGGTGTTCCTGTGTGTGGCAGGGGTGCTGAGGGAAGAAGTCTTAAGAATACAGATGCCACCCTTGATTGTTTCTAAAAATACTGAACTTTTTTAAAAACTAATTTCAAACTCATCAAAATATTAGTGCTCAGATGAAGTACTATTGTACGAAAGGAGGTTTGGTTCATATTCTGAATTTGAGGAACAAAAGAATTACAGGAAAAAAGAAATCAAAATATTAGCTGGCCATGAATTTAAACTAAATCCTAATAATTTTCTCTAGGTAGGAAATGACTCAATTTTCACTTAAGTTAAAAATGATATAAGTTAAATACTCTGCTAAAACAGGTAGAGGATTAGAAAATTTTCAATGGGAATTAGAACACAGTTTTGCTACGGGTGAAAATTCTTATGATTAGATTTGCCTGAAGGAGTTTAAAACTGTGAATATGATCACTGAAATATGTTTGGAAACTCTATTTAAGATAAAAATTAAATGAAAGCATCTTAATTTATGCTGGGAGAAGTTTTGGGGTGTTTTTAAAACTTTTTTTCCTTTTCTCAAAATACATCTCTATGCATTCAGAACAAGCTTCGTGAAAGGAAAAAAAAAAGAATTTATTTCAAGTGTAAAATGGAATATACTACCAATGCAAATTATTTACATTCTCCCTGAGATTTTAGAACAGGCTTCACAAGGCTTTCTTAGTAAAGAAAGGTCTTTTAAAAAATTACAGTTGAGATAAACAAGAGACAAGTACTTTGCAATCTCTGCACCATCCTCAGTGGTTCAGCAACACACCGAGAACTGTTCAGAGCCTCATCAGTGCCCTTTGCCAAGGCGCTAAGTGCGGAAGAGAAAGAGCCATCACAATGGTGAACAGGACAAGTACTAGATGACCAGAGGACTGTGCAAACAGATTGGCTAGGGTTCCTATCCTCTCTAGGATGTAAAACTCTGCTATGCTTCCATGCACGTTTTAAGTGATCTTCACTCTATAAAATTCAAGTCCCTTCTTTCTATAATGGATGGTTAATGTACAACAGTTAAAAAGGGAAAAAAAAAAAAAAAAAAACAAGGAAAAGAAAAGTAATTGAAGGGGTCAACAATGCTCCTGTAAGTAGGCATATGGTTCTACTTGAAGCCACAGATCTTTAAGTGAACTGCCCAGAACCTGAGCTTTAAAGCAATTTAGTGAATTATATAGCTGGATTTGCAAGAACATGCAAACAGGTTGAGGGCTGGGGCTACGAAACCAGAAACCAGACAAGGTAAATTTTGGAACAGCTGGAGTACATATATAATAAGCCATAAGAGTAGTGAGGTATTATCATATATTACATGTTATTTGTTTTTTCATAATTCCAAATTCACCACTTTAAATAATATATATGTTGATTATTGCAAATAAAGTATTAAATTTTCAAGCCCCTGGACTTTGTAACCTACAAGCTCCTATACACCCTATCTTTAAACATTCTCTTCATCCACAATAAAACCCACAAGATCTTTTATATTTAATACTATTGGATGTCAAACATAGGGGCTTCAAGTCTCCCATAGTTTCTGAAAGGATACAGTATTTTTTGTACTGTTAAGAATCAACCAGTCCTGACTTCATCCCAGATGAAGACCATCTCATTAAACAGTGCAAAGAAAATGTTAGTCTTCATTTCTATATTGTTCAAACAATCTGAAAGTATGCAGTGAATGATTGTTCAATGAGTGGATAAATGAGTATGGGAGTTAATCCAGCTATTGCACTGAGATAACCAAAGTTATAAATAACACGAGCGTCACTCTATTAGGTTTCTGCAAGCTGACTATACATATGTAAACCACATATCAGATTTTCATAACTGAGTCTCAGTCTATGATTACACAAATATATTTGACATTGGAATGCCAGAATTAATATGTAACTGAGAATATTCAACTATACAAAAAAGCCCTCTTTTATATATTACTGTGTTTAACAAAATCTTCCTATGTAGAGTCAAGGAAACAATTTACATTATATAATGAAGTATTAATACCAAACACAAACTGAAATAACAAAATATGAATATCCTACCTGAGTATCTTTGTATTTGTCTCTTAAGTCCAAGAGCCGATGATAAGCATTAATGGCTTCTGAAAATTCCCCAATGTCAGTGCTAGTGAGAATATAGTTTTCCCAGATCTGCCAATGTTCATAGTTGCACTTGAGGGCTTCTTGTAAAGTTCTAAAAGCTTTCACTCTATTGAAGGTCAAGTTAAAAAAACAAAAACAAAAAAAACAATAATGAATAACCATAGCTAAATAAACTATAGCTACATGTATAAAATACTAATGTGGACTTTCTGTCAGTCCTTAATCATTCAAGTTAATAAACAGAATTAGAGGTTCAAACAACCCGAAACCACCTCAAATTTCCCTAACAGGAAATGACAAACAAAAACAAGTAGAAATGAAACAAGAATAGGGAGACATATATAAAAACCAAGTAGAAATTTTGAAATTGCAAGAGACATTAAAACAAACAAACCAGGCTTCCCTGGTGATGCGGTGGTTGAGAGTCTGCCTACTGATGCAGGGGACGCGGGTTCGTGCCCCGGTCCGGGAAGATCCCACATGACGCAGAGTGGCTAGGCCCGCGAGCCGTGGCCGCTGAGCCTGCGCGTTCAGAGCCTGTGAGCCACAATGGGAGAGGCCACAACAGTGAGAGGCCCGCGTACCGCAAAAAACAAAACAAAAACAAACAAACAAACCAAAAAACCTCAACATGTGACAAAAACTAGATTACACACAGTCAAAAAGAGTACTGATGAATTGAAAGATAACAGTGAGGAATTCAGATTAAAAAATAAAAGAGTAATAAAGAGAGGAAAGAATGAGAGGTAAGATTTAAGCATATATTCGATAGACATTCCAGAGTAAATAAATGCAGAAAATGGCAAGACACTACATTTGACAAGATAATAGCTGAGCATTTTCCAGAACTGAACAAAGATCTAAATTCTATGATCAAAAGTATATTTTGTGTACTGAGCATTATATTGGGTTGGCCAATAAATAAAGGTAAACCAACACCTAGACACTTTGTGTGAAACTGCAGAACATGAAGATAATCCTAAAACCTATAAAAGAATGACAGAGGACAGCAGATATTTCATTAGCAGCAGAAGATGGTAGAAGGCAATAAAATACTTTAAAGTGCAAAGTAAAAATAACTGTCAGCCTAAAATTTTATAATCAACTAAACTTACCACTCAAGAATAAATGCAAAATAAAAAATTTTACATGTACAAAGACTAAGGAAGCTTACCACCTACTGACCCTAACTTAAAAGAACTATTAAAGCATCTCCTCTTGCAAAAATAAAAGGGACTTCAAAGAGAAGAAAAGGGATACAAGAAATGATCAATGGTGAGAAGAGAAAATGAAGTATGTCAGTAAATTTAAATAATTATTGAGACCAAAAACAATTATGAGTTGTGTTTAAAAAAAAAGTAAAACTACAAGTATATAGACCATATTCTCTGCAACTAAATAAGAAATCAACAGTAAAGAGACAGTTAAAAAAATATATGCCTGCAAACTTAAAAATGCACTCCTAAAAAAAAGGAACCTACAGTGGGGCGGGGGGGGGGGGGGGCGTGGAGAGATTCATATTAGAAAGTACAAAATATTTAGAATTTAATGAAAGCATTATATACCACCATCTGCGAGATATATGTAAAGCAGTATTTAGAGAGAAATTTATATTTTTATATGTATTGATTATAATTATGAAAGATGGGAAATAAATGAGCTAAAACATCCAACTTAATTTTGTAAAAGAACACCAAATAATTCTAAGAAAGAAGAAAAGAAATTCTAAGAAAGAAGAAAATACGAAATAAAATATAAAGAATATAAATGATCAACAAAACCAAAAGCTGGCTTTTTGAAAAAGACTAATTAAACAGACAAATGTCTAACTAAATTCCATTTAGAATTTAGAAAAATGGTATACATAAAATTAGTAATTTAAAAAAAAATCGTAAGAGAACATTATGAACAAATTATGCAAAATGAGCTAAAAAATAGAAAGCCAAATAAATCAATAAAAATTAAAACCAGGCTAGGTGGTTTTACAGATAAGGTTTATCAAACCATCACAGAATCCTTGCCTTATCCAAGCTACTTCAAAAAATAGAAAAACACTATTAAAAACTTGATATTGACAAGGAAATCAACAGAACTTCATGTCCCCTATTCTAAAAGTTAAACATCTCAGCTCTCAAAAAGATTCTTAATACTTTACTCTACTGGCTGAACAACACTATAGCTCCCTTATAGATCATAAATGCTTTACTGGACAACTATAGTAACCTCTTTCAAAGGTATGCTATCAAATCTCCCTCTCCAAGAGCCATTTTGAATTTGCTAACTTAAGACTACAAGGTCCACCTCCCTTTCCCTGCTGAGCCTCACAGGGTTTCATCAAGACCCCTTCTCTTTGCTGACTTCACAAGGCAAATTTTAGAGAGGATGGTGGGGGGTCTTCTGGCTGACTCAGGCCCTTGCTCTGAGAGTCACCCCCTAAAGCACTTAAAAAGAAGTGTAAATTCTTTTTACTAACCTTCCCTGCTAGTCACTGAACACACAAGTCATTTACTCATTCTCTAATATACCTATTGTACTAATCAAAATTTCTTTACAATTAAGTCCTTTTAGTCTTTTCATAACCACAATTCACTACAGTTTAGTTTCTTATACCCTCTATTAAACAATTTACTGAAAGTTGTCATGGCACTGATTCATTTATCCCTTGACCCACCCTCCTTTACAGTTAAAAATGTAAGTGCCCTTGCTCTAATACTTCTTCAAATTCAGCCATAAATTGTTTCTATGTGATTTTTTTTTTCTTTCTCTACTCTACTCCCTATGCCCACCTCATATGTGATAGCAACTGCCTTCAAAGGCAGTGGATTGAGATTCTGCAGGTCTCCCATCTACATAGCGGGTGGGGGTGAAGTTGTCCTACTGGAAAAGCACTCAACAAGCAGCAGTCCACACCAGGAGGATTATCCTTTTTGTATGTCCTCCTATCCTCTAATCACAATTTTTTGGCCTCAAAATTTTTGCAATGAAATCCTTTTTTTGGAAGTATGACTTCCTTCTAAGGAGTTTCAATTCCGGATTCATTTATCAAACCCACAATGGTAGTGATACTGCACTATGACAGTTATATAGGAAGATGGAAAAATTTCCCACGGGACTGGTAGGGACATGATGCCTAGGGGAATCAGATGAAACGGGGGAAAGAGCACTTTAGTGAAGAACCTGGTGACAGCAGAGGGAGAGATGAGATAGTTTAAAGGGTCACTTTAAGGCAGAGGTAGGATTCTTTTGAGAGGAGCATTAATAATTTGCCCCTGAAGTAACAATCTCCTGAGTCAAAACTGAGCTCTCTCTGGAGCAGCAGCAGCAAAGTAAGCAAAGAGTAAAGAGGCAAGAATAAAGGAGTGATTTACCTCTGACCTTACAACCCCACTTTGACACAAAAACCTATTCACGGAGCTGCAGGAAGACAAAAAAGTGTCAAAAAGAAGCTGAGGAACAACGTGCAAGAGCCACTAAGAGAGAAAGCAATCAGAATTCTTAGGATTAATGGGCTGGAGGACAACATAGAGTATCAAGAGCCTCACTACATACAAAATTATCAGTATTACTAGAAAAACCCACTGAGATCATTCTACAACTATGACAGGGATTTCCCCTGCCCCTGCTTTAACTAAACCAAAAGGGTCTCTAGTGAGTTTTAACGCAATCAGTTGCAATCAAGAACATAATATTATTTTCCAAAGAGAGCAGTAGAACAAACAGTTACTTTATTTATGTAGATTGTCATCCAAGAGCAGCGGAAGCATTTCATGATCTCCACGTAATGTGGATTTAATGATATCTTCAGAAATACTCGTGAATCCACAAAGAGAAATTAAATTTGAAAATAAGGCGAAATAAAAATGGAAATATATCTACCCTTTAATTCATTTATTTAAAACTGGGGCAACAGCCATCCTTGCCCCTTCCCTTTCCTTCGCTTTCTATAGCCAGTCAGTAAGCCCAGTTGGTTGTTCTCTTTATAAACTGGCATCTGCCCCTTCTTTTTCCAGTCTAGTTATCGCCTGCCTGGACTGTTACCACAGCTGTCTCCTAACTGGTTTCCCTGTCCCCAGTTCCCTCTCTATTCTGTCTCACACACTGTCACCAGATAAATCTTCCTAAAAAACTTCTTTCTTCATGAAATTACCCCACTGAAATCTCTGGCTTCCTACTGCCAACAGGATAGTCTCAACTAGTCAGTCAGATAATCAGAACACGCTGCCATTTGACCCCAAGTGACCTTTCCAACCTCATCTCCCACTACAGATCTCACTGGTCTCGAGCTGGACTATTTTACTTCCTATATCCTAAAGTGTGGCGTTCATGCCCGCCACTCCGCATTTGGTCACACGGATTCAGAACGCTAGGTACACAAATTAATGACCATTTATTTCCAAATCCTGAAAGGCTTCCCTGTCTCCCCTCTACCAATTCTTCAAATTTTAGCTTGAATCCAACATTCTCTCAGAAGCATTTCTGAACCAGCATCACACACCTTCTCTCCTCTGAGATCCTCACAGGACTACATGAGTGGCAGAGAATATAACTGTTCTACAAATATCACCTACCATTATTATAGCCCTCTTTGTACTTCTCACATGAGATTTACCACATACTACTTATATTATTAATCAATTTTTAAAATAATATGGCATAATATTTTATTTTTTAAACCCACACTCCCTGAAGACATTGGTTCATACTTATATGTCTCAATAATGTCCAGTACACAGCAAGCAATCATTAAGAATCTATCAGTTGAGCTGACTGACTAAAGGCTGCTTGCTTTTACCATGCAATGAAATTTAGGATACAAAACTTCAGTATCAAATAAAGAGGTCAAAAAATATTTCTTAAAAAAAAAAAATATATGTTTACATACTAAATGTTTTCAAGAAATAAACTACACCTGGAATGCAAATGGCGATATTAAGTCATTCTAACTCAAAGATATGGGTAGGCAAGGGGAAAAAGACAAAGAGTAAGGCACAATGTTTCAGTGTTCAGTTGAAGGAAATCTCATTCATTTATTTTGGAAGCAAAGTTCTTCATCTTTTTCTGATGCACTTACTTTTGTTTTAATCGGATATAAGAAGTTGATAAATTGTTCCAAGCTTCAGCATTCTGAAATGATAGACAACAGTTATAGACTATTCTCATTTAGGTATAATTGCTGCAACCAAAAATATAACATTTTCCTAGCTCAAGATGTACTCTTTACAATGTTAATTTTCAATAAGGTATGTTTTAAAATGTATAGGAAAATTAAATAAATTAAACTTAACACTTATAATTTAGAACAAAAATAGTCAACAAGGGCTTACCTGGTAGCACAGTGCTTAGGAATCTGCCTACCAATGCAGGGCACATGGGTTCAAGCCCTGGTCTGGAAAGATCCCACATGCTGCAGAGCAACTAAGCCCATATGCCACAAACTGAGCTTGTGCTCTAGAGCCCGCGAGCCACAACTACTGAGCCCACATTCCACAGCTACTGAAGCCCAAGCGTCTAGAGCCCGTGCTCCGCAATAAGAGAAGCCACCACAATGAGAAGTGTGTGCACCACAATGAAGAGTAGCCCCCGCTCGCCACAATTAGAGAAAGCCCACATGCAGCAACGAAGACCCAACGCAGTCATAAATAAATAAATAAATAATTTTTTAAGTCAACAAAATGATATAACTATTATAGCACTAATTTGGAAGTTTGCTAAGATTTTATTTCCAAATTTATATTTACAAAATAGTTGGACAATTTACAACATAATTTACACAATATATAAACTACAAATCTAAAGTAATGCAAAATATTGTTTTTCCTATCATAAAAGGCTTTGCTACTTTACCATCATCCTTCATCAGATGGAAGAGTAAAGGAGTATGTGTTCTCCAGTGTTAAGCCTAAGTATTTCATCAATCAAACATATTTCTCTACCTATTCCTCTATGCAATGACAAAAATAAATTAAAGCCTCTATATAAATGTTGATTCTAACAAGAACGATATAAATTATGCTTGTTCCTCTTTGTTCCACATTTTATAAAACATATAGTATATAGTTCTCAAGTTCCATACCTATGATATAAAAATTAATTGGCAATGGACCTCTCCTTACAGACAGAGCACTGTTAGTACCAGACTAGCCTTATCACCATAAAAAGTTACAAACCGGACGAAATTTAGGAAACAACTGTTTTTGAGAAGTTGGACAAAGGGTTACACAGGACTATGATCCCTGAGAGAAGGACAGTTGAGTTGTCTCAACAATCAACCTACACTTCTATCTAAAGGCACTTTGAGGGCTGCAGCACGGAAAGGTAGAAACCAAACAAAGCACAGCAAGTCTTACTAAGAGCGGGAAAAGAGTTCAGAGTTCAGGGCTGAAAACGCGGCTGAATTTGCAAGACAAAATAACACGGAAGAGAGATCTGTGCAGACAATAAGCTCCAGAAATCTCAATAAGCATCTCCTTGAGTCCTTGGCTGAATACTAAGCTATACGTGTGCAGGGCAAAACTTCTTAAGGCCAGGCAGGGAACAACTACCAGACAGCTGTGAGCTGAATGGAGATTCTAGAGGTCACACAGCTCTGGGAGTTATTCAAGTTCCAACCAACCAGAGAGGAGAATTCTTACTGATCACCTGTGGGATTAAGTTCAGCCCCCAAACGGTTATACCTCAAAAGAAGGTTGACAGCAACTCTGGAATACGGACAACTCCAGACCCACCTTAAGCTTAAAATCAAGCTGATTCACAGGTAAATTAACCAAATGCCAAAATAAAACTCTACCTTCCTCAAGGGGAAGACAACAAAACCCAGAAACTCAACAACATAGCATCCACAAGTGTAGGATATAATTTTTAAAAACTGGTAGACAGGCAAACAAGCAGGAAAATTCATCCATAACCAAATAAAAAATCAGTAAATAGAAACAGACACAGAAATTAAAGAGATGTTGGAATAAGCATACAAAAATTTCAAAGCAGTTGTTATAAATATAAAAAAAGATTTGAAGAGAACACGATAAGGTAACAACTGGGAAATCTCAGTAGAAACATGAAAACTATAGAAGAACCAAATAAAAATTCTTGAACTAAAAAAAAAAAAATACATCGTCTGAAATGATGTTTAGTTTTTATTTTAATTGAGATGTAACTGATATATAGCATTGTATTACTTTTAGGTGTACTACATAATGATTTGATATATGTGTATATATCAGTGGGATATATTGATTACCACAATAAGTTTAGTGAATATCCACCACCACACATAGTGTAACAAGTTTAATGAATATGTTTAACAGCAGATTTGACATAAACATAAGAGCTAAACCAATAAAACTCTTAGAAGAAAAGATAAGGTAATCTTCATGATCTTAGATTTGGCAACAGATTCTTAAATATGACACCAAAAGCACAAGCAACAACAGAAGAAACAGACAGGCTGGACCTCATCAAAATTAAAAACTTTTGTACCTCAAAAGACACTATCAAGAAAGTGAAAAACAACTTGCAGAATAGGAGAAAATATTTGCAAATCATATATCTGATGTCGGATTTGTATCTAGGATATATAAAGAATTCTTACAACTCAACAGTAAAAAGACCAATAACCCAAATAGGTAAAGGATATCAATAAACATTTCTCCAAAGATGATACACAAATGGCCAAAAAGCACATAAAAAGATGCTCAACATCATCAGCCATCAAGGAAATGCAAATTGAAACCACAACAAGATACCACCTACTAGGATGACTATAACCAAAAAGACAGACAATAATCAAAGACAAGTGCTGCCAAAGATGTTGAGAAATTAGAGCCCTCACACGTTGCCGGTGGGAATGTAAAACGGTGCTTTAGAAAACAGTCTGGCAGTTGCTCAAATTTTTGAATAGAGAATGGATGAATTGTGAAAACATTAATCTAAGTGAAGAAAGGCAGTCAAAAAGACCACGCATTGTATGATTCCACTGATATGAAATATTCCGAACAGACAAATCTACAGAGATAGAATGTCCATTAGTGGCTGCCTAGGGGTGGGGATGGGGGGTAGACGTGGAAGGTGTTTGGGAGAAATGAGGAGTGACTGCTAACAGGTACAAGGGATTTCTTTTTATGGTAATAAAAATGTTCTAAAATTGACTGTGGGGATGGTTGCACAATTCTGAATATAATTTTAAAAATCATTATATTGTAAACTTTAAATGGATGAACTAGATGGCATGCGAATTATTTACCATCTCAGTAAAGCTGTTAAATATTTATAGACTAAAAGAACTTTCTAATAGTGCAATTAACATAGGCAGCACATGCTGGTGAGCGACAAAATATATGACACTTTGCTGTATACTCAGCAAAGTATATTTTTAACTAAAAAACTGTTTTATCAAAACTATTTTCTAAACAAAACAATGACTAACTTAGCTATTACGAGAAGAGACTTATTTCTAGATTTATAACTCATATAACTTAGGGTGTGACCTTCTGCCAAAGGGATACCTTCCTCCAACACAAAAGGAATTGGTGTTCTTCTTTTTTTTTTGACATAAAATAATACAAAGTTTGAATCTTTTTGCCGCCTTCTCTCTCTCTCACTCTCTTTTTTTTACTGTCATAAGAACACTTAACGTGAGATCACCCTTTTTAAAAATTTTAGGTGTACTCATCTTGCATAACTGAAACTACAGACCCCTAGGAATTGCTGTTCTGAACTACAGTACAATTCAAATAGCTTAAAGAGTACCAAAGAGCTGTAATAAGGAAAGAAGACCAAACAAACTTACGTCGGGTTCTAGAGTCACACAGCGCTGAAATGCCCTTGCTGAACCTCCATAGTCTTCCAAGGCCAGATAGGCACAGCCCAGAGAAAACCACACCCCGAGCTGCAAAGACCAAAAGACAAAGTCATTCAAACACATAGACATTTATAGAATTAATCTGAAAATCATTTAAGATACTATCAACAAACACACTACACTACTATAAAGAATGCAGAGCTATAATTTGGCTTACATTTTATATTAGTTTAAATGTACGAAACTTAGCAATGGAGATGGCACTTTTCCATATAATTTTCAAAGCTAATACAACACTGAAAGCATGTGCAATATCACTGCACGTCTTTTACCAAGAAAGACCATTCTTTGTGTTAACCAACTCCATGAAAGCAATGGAGAGCTGTGTTGACAAGCCCTGATGTTATAACTGTGGGATTAATCTAACATTTTTACTGAGCATCTATGTAACTGTGTAAAAAGTATACAGAGCATCAGCAGGTTCACAACTGATGAATGTATTACAAACTGGAGAGGAAACATTTTTGCTTCCATCTTCAAGTTAGACCACAAGTACTTCTGCAGTTTAACCAAGAGCCAAATTGCCCTAGCATGTATCTGTTTAGGCATGCCCAAAATAATTTAGAAAAAGCAGGCTGAGAATCTGGATTACCAAAGAGTCATTCA
This sequence comes from Phocoena phocoena, assembly GCF_963924675.1. NCBI lineage: Eukaryota > Metazoa > Chordata > Mammalia > Artiodactyla > Phocoenidae > Phocoena > Phocoena phocoena. Next base: position 64,038,480 of record NC_089232.1, read on the forward strand.
AAGAGGAAAGCCTGACTTAAGTCAGTATGATTTGTAAACTTAGAGATGTAGAAAACAGGTAAATTAGGAAGTAGCTATTGAAATCACAAAAGAATTCTTTACATCACAGGGTTTCCTTAAAATTCAATAGCCTCTGTCAAAAGGAAGATAAGACTGATAAAAATTCAATGAAATTAGTCAGAAATGCAGCTATTACAACTTTGCTTTCCTTTTAGATATAGTTAGTAAGGCCAGCAGCAGAATGCAGCTTACTTTCTTACTTTCTTTGACTTCCAGTACAAAGGCAGTAAGCCAGCAGACAGACTTGGTTGAACACTTTAGGGTGGGAAAGGAAATGAGGTGCTCTGTTATCTGTCCATAGCCTTCCACAGAGGCGAGTAGGAAGCTGTCCCTACATCCCTCCTCCCGCTGCCATTCCTACAAAACTTGTTCCATATGGCTAGTTGAGGCCTGAAATTTCTTTAAGCAGATATAGATTTTTAGCGGATAATTAGAGATAAGGCTTAGAAAGCAAACATCCTTGGGCAATTTAACACTTTGCCTTGAATTCACAAGAGGCTATAAATAACTGCTACAAGGAGCCTTTAAGAGAAGAGATTTTTTTAGAGGTATAGGTAATGGCTAGAAACGGGGTGGCTGTGTGTTTGGGGGGGTGGGGGGGATGCAGAGGTACTAGGTGGAAATAAAGTTAGAAGTTCATTTTTCTCAATCAAGGGACTCTAGCAACTTAAAAATTAGCTCATTACACTTTGCTTTTGTCTGGTTATTTACAGGATTAACTGCAAAGAGTTCCATACTCACTAAACGTGACTCATTTTGGGAGGGTCTGATGCTAACGTATAAAACAACATATAAAACAAGCTCTCTTACTTTTAACCTAGTTGAAAGTTTCAAAATCTGTGTATTATATTTCATCATTTATAAGGTGCACTTTTTTTTTTCCATTTAACATCTCTGCAACAGATGCATCTTAATAACCCATAGCTGATCAGTTTTACTGGCAGCATTCAATTTTCTATACAAGGTGGCACTTACATGTGCCTCTTACAATTGACAGCATCTTATACCCCAATAAATCATGGCAGCAAGTTTACGTGGAATGAGGTATACCTCATTCTGGGACTAAATCAAGAAAAATGAGAATTGCCCTCAAAGTTCTCAAAATGCATGTGCCCTGCTTGCTTCCTGCATCAGCAAAGGACAAACTCCCCACAAAACTATGTCACATGTGTTATAAAAAACATCAAGTGTAAATTTAAGATGTAAATAAAGAACTTTATTTTTCAATCCACCTGAAAAAACAAAGGTTACAAACATCTGAAATTAGCAATTATCTCACAGCTCTAACACAAGCTGGTGATGAGATTACTGTTGATCTTTAGGTTTTTAAAGCAAGTCAATATTTTGTAACCAATGTCCTAAAACCAAAATAAATTTGATAAAAACCAGGCAGATGACAATTTAATATATAGTATTATGATTCTCTTTTCGCTCTTGGTAATTTGTGTAATTGCTTTTTAATTTGCATCTGAAAGAAAATTCTAGAATCATTAACTGCTAGTATGTTTTCATCTACTGATAACATATAATTATGATGAGAGATGACTTCTGTACACATCCTATTCTTTGAAATCATGAAATGGCTTTAAAAAAAAAAACAACTCTAGGATCTTCTAACTGCTCTGGCTGACCCACTAAACCATCAAAACTGCATTCATACCCTGCATCTCAATTGAGGTCTTCGGAATTTGGCAGACTAAGGAGAATATTCAGTGCCTCTTACTCTTTTCATTTTAAACTATTACGTAATCTATATAATCCTCACTGGCATCTTGATTTAGGATGGTCATGCTCTGAAGAACAGAACATCATAAAAGAAAAAAAATCAAAAGAAGCTTCAAAAAAAAAAGAAAACTCACATGATTCCCCAAATTAAAGTTGTATATGGTTGAGTACCAAAGGTCTCTATCTTCTAGTCCAATGCTATCAGATAGAAATATAATGCTAGCCTCATTACATTTGCTAGTAGCTATTTTAAAAAGTAAAAAGAAATGGGTGAAATAAATGTTAATAACATGTTTTATTTAACTCTACATATCCAAAATAGTATCATTTCAACATGTTATCAATATACAAAATTATCGAGATATTTTATGTTCATTTTTTTTCGTATGACACCTTTGAAACCTGATGTGTGTCCTACACTTACAGCATCTCAATTTGGACCAGCCACACTTCAAGTGCTCAACCGCCACGTGTGGCTAGTGGCTACCGTACTGGGCGGCACACTTCTACACTATTTCTCCAATACACTGAGACAGACCCTGGCATACCTGCATCCCTCCCTTTTTTCTCCATTGAAAAGACTAGCTCCTCTGGCTGACACCCTCCCTTAGGCTCCAACTCTTCATATACTATAGTCACTGCTGTCCTCTCCATACAACAGCAGCCAGAATAATTAGCACTTAATGAGCACCTACAATGTTTGCCAAGCACTGATACTGCGAGCTTTCCACACATTAACCTCATCTATTCCTCACAACAGCCTTGTGAGGCAGTAAATATCACCCTCATTGAAGAGTTGACCATGGACCAGAGGCAGTCAGCAAAAGAGGAGATTCGAGGCCCAGTCAGTGTGACTCCAGAGCCCACATCATCTCCATGTGACCATGCTGCCACCCGCTACACCGTCTGCCCCACACACAGCCATGATTTACGGCAGTGCCATCCTTGTCACCAGTAGAGAGGGCGGGCTGTTGGGGGGAAGGAAAGAGTCCAATTAACATGTGCTGGGGAAACCCAGGAGACCAATTTTTTAAGAACCAGGGCATCATCTAATTCCCCCCTCCAAAAGCTCTCTGGATTAGGCAAGTGGACAAAGATGAAGCAGAAGAATCGATGGCTGTTTGGTTGGAGGAAAGAGCTGAAAGGCAAATCTCTTACCAAGGGACTGGGCAAGGATGGAGAAAGATAATCATCTGACAGAGAAGCTCTGGTGGAGATTTCTGTGGAGCTTATTTCCAAGGCAAATTGTGAAGGCAGGCAATCTGTAGGCAGGGCAGTGATCTTTAGAAGCTGACAGTCTAGCTTTTTCCTCTGAGGGAGCCAGTACAGAAACACAAAAGCAGACCAACTATTTATCTTTAATATGATGATATATGCACTTGAAGAATGGTTTTAAATTATTTTAAAGATAATTATCAAAAAGCAGGAATGGTTGAAAACATGATCTCTTTGAATTTCCCTCAAAAGCCCCCTACAGAAACAGTGCAATAGAGGGAAAGATAAATGACTGGGATTCAAGAGGTTCTAAGGTACTGTATGACCTTGGCCATGTCACTTAACCTCTGAGTCTTAGTTCCCCAGTTGTTAAATAGGGGGGTGGGGGGGTGGATTAAGCAAAAATTCCAAGGCTCCTTCAGACCTCAGATTCTGAAAACCTGGAGGTGACAGGGTTCAAAGGTACATTAGTGCCATCTAGTGGCAGAACAAGTACACTGATGATGCAAATAGAATACTTAGAATCAGCAGGGTTGACAAACTAGGAGGAAATCAGTTCAATTACAGGCTTAGAAATCAATGAAAAGAGGCGGTGAGGAAAATGAGGCCTAGAAAAGAAATGATTTGCCTAAAGCCACACAATGGTTTCTGGTGTGCAATACATGTGATGAAGAGAGTAACTGCAATACTTACTAAACCTTAATAATTAAAATAGAAATTGAACACTAAGTACCACTGGACAGTGGGCACGGATTACTTTTAAAAGTTAATTTTTACAAGGGTATTTAAAGCACATCTGCAATAGGTGTCATTTACTTATGTATTACAATTTTCTTTCGTAAATTATGAGCCTACTATTCAAATTTCCTTCCTCCTCAAGGCTTCTGCAGAATGAATGAATAATCAGTAGCTTCACTTTTTTTTTTTTTTTTTACTAATTTTCCTTACAGGATTGACTGAATTTTTCTGATGTCCCATATAATAAAGTGTAACACATTATAATTGAATCCTGAAGCCAAGCTACATTCTCCATTCTCTCCTTTCTATACCCCTGACTCATTCCCATGACCCCAAATGCAGATAAGTTGTTGAATGCGGCTTCATTAAACAGGAAATGACCCAAGCCAAATCCAAGAGAGCTATCAATGTTGTCTGGTAATATCTTTTCCTAAAATGATGCTTGCTGCTCATAGTTTTTAAAAATGTGCACCACCAACTCTTTCGTAACCAAATTTCTCATTTACTATTAAATACTATGTTCTCCTCCCTAAGGAAACACAAGTCTTAACCTGCCAGCTTCTCCCTCTCTCTCAAAAGTTTCCTCTATGTCAGTGTCTTCTTTTAAACTACAAGAGCAACTGAATTTTATACACACTTTTTTTCTTTTACTAGAAAGGGTATTGTTTAGTGTCCTCCTCTTATTCCTGTCCTAGACTTGGTTACCACTGGTTCTTCTATTTGCCTACTCTTTCCAGAGAATTCACATGTGAGGTAACATGGGTGTTTACACATCATCTGCATGAAACTCTCCTGTTAGATATACCTTCCTATCTTTAGGCTACAGATAATGGGGTAACAATGATTTTCTACCACACTGCAATGGGCAGGACAGAAAACTCCACGACAACTGAGAACTTACTATGGGCCAGGAAATATGCTAGATACTTTATACATATTGGCTCTAATTTTCCCAACAGCAAATTGAGATAGGGATTATATCTCCACTTTACAAATGAGGAAACTGAAGCTCAGGAAGATGAAGTGATTTACCTTGGGATTACTAGGATTCAGAGTCAGGTCTATGGCCGCAGAGCTCTGCCCTCCCCTCTACCCCTTAGTCCCAGCTACAGCCCAGATGTTATCACAGTGCTCGTATTTCTTGGCAGTTATGCAAGTTAGACCTTAAGAGTTTCATTTTTTATTGCTTACCAATATGAGAAAGGAAGAACAAAAGAGAAGGAATCTCTTTTTTCTCTACATATTATTCGCATATGGTTATTCTCTTCTCCACTGGAATGTAAGCTCCAATCTCCTCGAACCTCCCCACCACAGTAACACAAGCGCACAATAGAAACTCTAACTCCATTTCAAATAAAAACATTTCTTCTTTCAAAAACTGAAATGAAAGAGAAAAAGTTGACCCCTACAAATCAAAGAAGAACAAAAGTTCTCAGGTTAATTAACAATTCTATCAGAGTACTACATCGTGGAAGTCTAGTCTTACAAATAGCACGGGCAGGGAAAGGTTGCCTTGATTCCTCTAAAACTCCCTGGTCTCGCAGAGAGTCACCTGCTGTCATGTGCTGGACTGTACCATTACATCAAAGTTACAACTTCACTTTGCTCCTGACAAAAGCCCCAGTGGTTATGTATTAAAGAAAAACATTCAAACCCGACAGTCTTGTATTCAAGGCTTTCCATAACGTCTAACTTGACCTCAGCCAAATCTGCCATTCCTTCCTAAATAAGACAACATCCTCTAGAGGCAAAACAATGAACAGGTTAAGAGTAAGTGCTCTGAAATCAGAAAGCTCCACCCCGATCCCAGCGCCACGCCTCATAAGCTGTGGGATCTCGTGTAAATTAATTAACCCTCTATTTCCTCACCTGTGAAATGAGGGGAATAACAGTAAGTACCTTGGGGATTGGGCTGAGGATTAAACTGTATGCAAAATGCTTAGAATAGTACCTGGCACCTAGTAAATACTCAACGTTGGCTGCTAGAATTATTATTACAACTGAATTTAAGAATAAATAGTCAGGGCTTCCCTGGTGGCGCAGTGGTTGGGAGTCCGCCTGCCGATGCAGGGGACACGGGTTCGTGCCCCGGTTCGGGAAGATCCCACATGCCGCGGAGCGGCTGGGCCCGTGAGCCATGGCTGCTGAGCCTGCGAGTCCGGAGCCTGTGCTCTGCAACGGAAGAGGCCACAACAGTGAGAGACCCACGTACCGCAGAAAAAAAAAAAAAAAAAGAATAAATAGTCAAAACCTACAGCTACCAAGAAACCTTTGCTTGCTACATGCTTGAATTTTGCATCTGCTAGTCTCCTTTCCCAAAACTATTTTCCTAATTTTTGCCTCCTATCTAAATCCCAACCACTCCTCTTAGTTCATGACATCTGCATCAGGCCTTATCTCCTTCTCATCAAGCCATCACTAGGCACCCAAAGCATGGCGTCTATTTACTCTACCCCTTGGTCACAGGAAAAGTTACTTCTGCCTCTTCTCTCTATTTAGCCCATATAAACCACAGGAGAGCAAGAGGCCACATCTCAACACAATTCTTTCGTAACCCCTCCCCCAATACCTCACAGTGATTTTATAAAGAGTTCATTTACACTTATATTCTAGCTTACACTATAGAAGATGCTTAATAAACAGAAACTGCTATTATAATATTAATGCTCTCATCTTCTTTCCTGTTTCGTTGGAAACATTTTTCTGTTTTCAGAGTTAATGCCTTCGTCTCTTCTCATTTCACTCTTTCCTAGAGTGACATTCCCTAGGTTAGCAAGCCATCTCTCTCTATAACATTCAATCTCTCCTTCACTCACTGGATTCAACCACATAAAGGTCTCCAGTATCTTGAACAGTGTTACTTGACTCTTCTGCCCCTTGGTACAACACTCTACATTTTGACTCTCATTTCCTTGACATGCTCCTAAAAAGAACAGTCTATGGATGTTATGTCCATTTCCTCAGCGGCCACACACTCTTTTGCCTCCTGAAGCTGGTTTTGAAGGTCATTAGTGAGCTCCAAATCCAATAAACTCTTCTTAGCTCTCTTTAGACTTTATCACTACACGTGACATTTCTTACTGATACTTGTTCTTCCTTTAGTTTCCATGACTCCCTTCTTTGGGGTCCTTCTATCCCTCTGACCAAGACTCTGGTATATTTTGTTTGAATCATATTTCACTGGTGCTACTTCTTCTACCTTCCTCCAACCCCTGGAGATGCCCGAAGTTCAAGATTTTGCCTCGTGTTCTCTTCCAACACAGTTCTCTGTCAAGAGTTCATTCACTTGCATGGATTCACCTTACTTCCACAGAAAAGTCCCAATCTGCAAGCTCAGTTCTTGGCCTCACTCCTAGGCTTCAGGCTTGGACTGACTTTCAGTGGACTGTGAGCCCTCTCTACTTCGACACGGCAACATCTCTTCATATTCAACACTCAAAACACATCATCTTCCCCTACTAAAGATACTTTCCCTTCCTCCTGAATTCTCTGTATCTATCAATAGGGACATTTCCTTTTTAACCAAACAATTGAGAAAACTGGCATGTTCTCAGATCCCGAACTCTCCCTCAATGCTGCCAATCCAGTGAATAAGGCCCAGAAAATTTTCCTTTATAATGAGCTTCAACCTGTTCTATCTTTCCATCCTCACTGCTAAAGCCACTGATCACTCATCCATGACATTCATCCCTTATTTAAACTTCCTAGAATATCACTTTTGTCATATCACTCTTTTATTCAAAACCACAACAGACTTCCATATCTGTAGGGTTACTAATCCTGAAGAAAGGCACTTAAGGCCCTTCACAAACTAGTTCTGTCCATATCATTTCCCAGTGGAAACTCTCTGCTCTCTGCTGATAGGCTGACACAGCCCAGTTCATTCCCACATCCATGTCTGGTTCACAGCAGGATCTTGATAATGCTTAGTGAGGCAACCACATAATGTACTGTTCAAACTGCAACATTTTTAAAAATGAAACAAGGCATTAAAAAACCATTAAAATTATAGGACCTTAAAAAGATCTTATTTATTGACCAACAAACTACTGATTGTCAAATTGGTTTTACTACTAATATAACAGGGGATCTAAAGATGGTTCTATTCGAAAACCATTTTCAAAAGTAAAATTATTTATTGAATAAAATATATTAAAAATTTGTAAATTGATTATCTGAAATTTAAAAAGGAACATTAAGCAAGCTATATATTTGTGACATCTGCATATTTCTCTAATATATTACAGAATTAAAATCAATTTTTCTTAGCAGATATTCATATCCTCTAATCAGTTCCTTAGTCATATCTAATTCTAATACCATGTCATTGATATTTTCTGATAATTTTTTCAGTATCTTAGTACTTTTAATTTTTTCATAAAAGTGCCTACTGTCTACTTCAAAGTTGTTCTTTATTGTTAATTGTCAAATTTATTGTTAATACATTTAAAATTGTTAAAACTTTTGATTGACTCTTTGTATGTCATAATAATTTTATCTGAGAAAATATTCTTTCTAAATGTATTGAGGAAAAATTAAAAATAGAACCACCATAGGATCTAGCAATCTCACTGCTGAGTATATAGCTGAAGGAAATGAAATCACTCCTCGAAGAGATATCTGCACCCTCATGTTCACTGTAGCGTTATTCACAATAGCTGAGACATGTAAAAAACTGTCTGTCAATAGATGAATGTATAAAGAAACTGTGTGAGTGTGTGCACACGCAGGGTGAAATATTATTCAGCCACGAAAAAGAAGGAAAGCTTGCCTTTGGCAACAACATGGATGAACTTTGAGGGCATTTTGCTAAGTGAAATAAGTTAGACAGAGAAAGACAAATACCATATGCTCTCACGTGTATGTGGAATCTAAAAAAGCCAAACTCATAGAAATAGAAGAATGGTTGTTACCAGGAGTTGGGGGTGGGGGAAAGTGGGAAGATGTTGGTCAAAGCATACAAACTTCCAGTTATAAGATAAATAAGTTCTGGGGATCTAACATACAGCATGGTAACTATAGTTAACAATACTGTATTATATACTTGAAAATTGCTAGAAGAGTAGATCTTAAATATTATCATCACACACACACAAAGGTGACAGAGGTGAGGTGACAGAGGTGTTAACTAATGCTCCTGTGGTAATCATTTCACAATATATACATGTATCAAATCTTATCACGTTGTATACCTTACACAATATGTCAATTATACAATATGTCGATTATATCTCAATAAAGCCGGGAAAAATTTTTTTTAATGTACTGAGATAACTAGGAAGCTCAGAGCAACCACTGCTAAACAAAGGATATTCTGAATTCTAGTTTTGTTAATACTGAAGGTTATAAATATTTTTCTTTGGTCCTGTCTTTTGGCCTCCATTTAGAGTACCTTTCTTCAACAAATATTTTTAACAGGACAATATTCATCAAATAATTCATCAAATTTATGATTCTTTGTAGGTTTCATCAAACTTACAAATTTATAAATTATAGGCTTTCTCAATTACATTCTATTCTAGAATAGAATATAAATTTATTCAGTTAAAATCAAAAGCGTTGGCAAATTATTATTGATATCTTAAGAACAATGGTACTTGGTTATTTTTTTAAGTCCTTATGTTTTTAGAGATACATACTAAAACATTTAAAAATGAAATGATATATTGGGTTTGTTTCAAAATAATATGGGATGGAGTGGGGAAATATAGATGAAACAGGCCCAGTCATGAGTTAGTAACTGTTGAAGCTGGTTCATAGGCACATGGGAGGGGACTCTTTATTCTGGTCTCTGCTAGTATATATTTTGTATAATTGAAAGTTTCATAACAAAAGGTTACAAAGAAAAGATTCCTCCTAGGTAGATGTTACAGACTGAACTGTATCCCTCTCAAAATTCATATGTTGGGGATTCCCTGGTGGCGCAGTGGTTGAGAGTCCGCCTGCCAATGCGGGGGGCACGGGTTCATGCCCCAGTCCGGGAGGATCCCACATGTTGCGGAGCAGCTGGGCCCGTGAGCCATGGACGCTGAGCCTGCGCGTCCGGAGCCTGTGCTCCGCAACGGGAGAGGCCACAACAGTGAGAGGCCCACGAACTGCAGAGAAAAAAAAAAAAAAAAAAAAAATTCATATGTTGAAGCTCAACCCACAGTGTGACTGTATTTGGAGATACGGCCTTTACGGAGATAATTAAGGTTAAATGAGGTCATAATGGTGAGGCCCTAATCCAACAGGACTGGTATCCTTTGAAGAAGAAGAAAAGACACTGGAGCTCTCTCTACACATGAACAGAGAAAAGGCCATGTGAGGAGACAGTGAAAAGGTAGCCATCTAAAAGCAAGGAAAAGACCTCACCAGAAACCAACCCTGAAGGCACCTTGATCTTGGACTTCTAGCTTCCAGAACTGTGAAAAAATTAATTTCCACAGTGGTTTAAACCACCCAGTCTGTAGTATAATTAAACCACAGTGGTTTAAACCACCCAGTCTGTAGTATCAGTCAGCCCTTAGCAGACTAACACAGTAGGGATATTCAAAAGTACAATTATACATTATTAAATTAAATCCTGTACACGATTTAAACTCTCATTGTTCCTCTTCAAGATAAATTTCAATGTCTTCCTGTTTGAAAGTTTGCTTTCAATAATTACAATCTGGTAAAAGTTGTAAAAGCTGAAATTTTTTTGAACTCCGTTAATTGAATACATAAAAGATTTCCAATTGATTTTGAACACAATGCAGCACAAACAAAAGACTCCTTAAAAAAAAAAAGTTCCTACCATTATAGGACACTTAAATTGATTTATTAAAAAATTCTTCAAAAAACTCAAACAGGGCTTCCCTAGTGGCACAGTGGTTAAGAATCTGCCTGCCAATGCAAGGGACACAGGTTCGAGCCCTGGCCCAGGAAGATCCCACATGCCACGGTGCAGCTGGGCCCGTGCGCCGCAACTACTGAGCCTGAGCTCTAGAGCCTGAAAGCCACAACTACTGAGCCCACATGCCACAACTACTGAAGGCTGTACAACTAGAGCCCGTGCTCCACAACAAGAAAAGCCATGACAATGAGAAGCCTGCGCACCGCAATGAAGAGTAGCCCCTGCTCACTGCAACTAGGGAAAGCCCGTGCACAGCAACAAAGACCCAACACAGCCATAAATAAATAAACAAATAAATAAATAAATTTATTAAAAAAAAACTCAAACATTTTTATAGTGCATTAGGTGATGGGCAACAACAAGAGAAAGTATATACTGCCACGCTAATTTTATTTTAATTCAACATCAGACATCACATTAGACATCACAAGAATTTTGTAATTTAATTACCCAAACAGTGTATATTAAAGTATGTGTAAATGATGACTGCTAGTTTTTATTTCCATTGGTAGAAGCTTGTTTGGACCATATTATGTCCACCACTACAACCCATTCCAAGTACATTTCTGTTCCACTGGTTTTCTTAATTCAAAAAGAGAATTACTTTTACCATGTTGTCATGCTCCATGAAAATTTGTATCCTTATTATCACTACTAAAAGAAATACTTTTATCTTTGATGTTTAACAATAGCATTCAGAATAATGTCAGATGTTTCAACTTTAATAGAATTTCCAAAAATTTTATTTTGAATCCAATAATTAGGTGAAAAAAATTAAAACCATTGTGAGAACCAAATTAATGAGTTTTCTATTTGAAGCATCTGATGTCACTGATATAAAACTGGCAGATTCAACTGTTAATGAACTACTTCTGCTAAGAGCTAGCACATTAACAGTTATGATCTCACTTTTCACACACACATGAAAAAATCTGGTATCAACTAATTTTCTAAACTAATTTTGTGCATTTTCATTTGCTCTAGATAAAAGTCCAGTCTCACAGAATGACATGAAAATACACCTCCTACAGCTGCATATTAAATTGTCATCTTTGGACATGCTTCCTATTAAAACAACAACAACAACAACTACTAACTTTTGACATAAACACTAATGTTTCTTCAGAAATCTTGGGTCTTCTGGTTTTCATGTGATTAGTGACATTTAGTGATTACGGCCCCTGAGGTGGAATTTAATTATATCAGCTAAATCTTGGACAAGTTATATTAATACATTTATTTACTCTCTTGACAAGTGAAAATTAAGTTCTTAATTATTCCCTAAAAACACATTTTAAAAATTTGTTTGCTTTTTGGAGATGATTGCTGCCAAAAGGGTTTACTATAAACTATATAAAAAGTTACCAAGCAATATAATATAGAAATAGTGGTACATTTAGAACATACAGTAAGTGACCAAGCCCCTGCAGCAAGGGAATTCAGCCTATTCTCCATGTGCTTTTATTTCTGGCAGGACTGCTTTGCCTCTACTCCCCATACATCTATCTAGCCTACAATTCCCCATATTTCCCACTAATTCTGCCAACTGGTAACCAGGCAACATCATGCATCTCACAGGCTGCAGCTTGGCACAAGTGTCTGATATATACCAAGGGGCTTATAGAGACATTGGCTCAAACATTTCTCCTACTACCACCCAAAACCTGAAGGAGGTGGCTGCCCTCAGCCACTCAGAGCAAACACAGTTGATGTTATCAGCAAGCATCCTACACACTGTCCTCTAAAGGGCAATGTTAGTTAAGTTGCACCTGGAAAGCATTGGGGAAAAGAGACACAGGCTCCTACTGGCCACCTTTCAGATTTTATAGCACGTTGTAAAGTGGGAGATCCATCCACCACATGCATTAAACACAACACTAGATGAGGCTATGGCTGAAGACAGAAGTACAAAATGAATGTCTATGAAAACCCATTCCAACTTCTTTTAATGTAACTATTAATAACAGCACTTCATTTAAAAAGTAAAAATCTGGGGACTTCCCTAGTGGTCCAGTGGTTAAGACTCTGAGCTTCTAATGCAGGGGGCGCGGGTTCAATCCCTGGTCAGGGAAATAAGATTCCACATGCCGTACAGTGTGGCCAAAAATTTTTTTAAAAATCTGGGACATACAATAAACTGGATGTGTTACCAGGATATTAGGCACAAATTAGGATAGCCACTTAGTAAACTCTCAAATCTTCACCTTTCTTCATGCTTTTCTCCTACCTGTGAAGCCAGTTCCCCTCCTGCACATCTACTCACTTTGCATCAATCAGTGAACATCTAAGCTAACTTCTGTCCCATCTCTGGCTCCATCAGTCCACAGCGACCCCTCACCTCCTCTCAACTCCTATAGCCCTTCTGCCTATACATGTATCTTTCCATATATATACTGCCAGTAATATCATATAACCTTATAAGGATGACCAGTTAATTGAGGAGGAAAGTCAAGGAAAATTTTAAATTTTTATTGGGGTAAGGGGGGAAATAGACAAAATAAAAGGAATAAAGTATCTGCACTGAGGGAGGGGTAAAAAAATGATAGGAAGTGACATGTTCCTTTTTCAGGGCTACACATACTAGCTTGATATCTGAACAATTTCTTTGTTTTTATTTTTTGCATAAAAGTAGGGGACAATGAGAATAACTACCTAAGAGTAGACCTAAGGATTTATGTTTTAATTCTGGTCCTGAGTCTACAAAATCCTGCTTGGGAGGTTTGGTGACCACTTCCCCGACTTCAGCTTTTTTTTTTTTTAACCTCTTTATTGGAGTATCATTGCTTTACAATGGTGTGTCAGTTTCTGCTTTATAACAAAGTGAATCAGCTATACAAACACATATATCCTCATATCCCCTCCCTCTTGCATCTCCTCCCTCCCACCCTCCCTATCCCACCCCTCTAGGTGGTCACAAAGCACCGAACTGATCTCCCTGTGCAATGCAACTGCTTCCCACTAGCTATCCGTTTTACATTTGGTAGTGTATATATATCCATGACACTCTCACACTTTGTCCCAGCTTACCCTTCTCCCTCCCGCCCCGTGTCCTCAAGTCCATTCTCTAGTAAGTCTGCGTCTTTATTCCTATCCTGCCCCTAGGTCCTTCATGACCTTTTTTTTTTTTTAGATTCCATATATATGTGTTAGCATATGGTATTTGATTTTCTCTTTCTGACTTAATTCACTGTGTATGACAAACTCTAGGTCCATCCACCTCACTTCAAATAACTCAAATTTGGGCTTCCCTGGTGGCACAGTGGTTGAGGGTCCGCCTGCCGATGCAGGGGACACGGGTTTGTGCCCCAGTCTGGGAAGATCCCACGTGCCGTGGAGCAGCTGGGCCCGTGAGCCATGGCTGCTGGGCCGGCGCGTCCGGAGCCTGTGCTCTGCAACAGGAGAGGCCACAACAGTGACAGGCCTGCGTATCGCAAAAAAAGAAAAATAAAACAAAAAATAACTCAAATTTGTTTCTTTTTATGGCTGAGGAATATTCCATTGTATATATATGCCACATCTTCTTTATCCATTCATCTGTTGATGGACACTTAGGTCGCTTCCCTGTCCTGGCTACTGTAAAGAGAGCTGCAATGAACATTGTGGTACATGACTCTTTTTGAATTATGGTTTTCTCAGGGTATATGCCCAGTAGTGGGATTGCTGGGTCATATGGTAGTTCTATTTTTACTTTTTTAAGGAACCTCCACACTGTTCTCCATAGTGGCTGTATCAATTTACATTCCCACCAACAGTGCAAGAGGGTTCCCTTTTCTCCACACCCTCTCCAGCATTTATTGTTTGTAGATTTTTTGATGATGGCCATTCTGACTAGTGTGAGATGATACCTCATTGGAGTTTTTTTTTTTTTTTTTTTTGCTGCGGTACGCAGGCCTCTCACTGTTGTGGCCTCTCCCGTTGCAGAGCACAGACTCCGGATGCGCAGGTTCAGTGGCCATGTCTCACGGGCCCAGCCACTCCGCGGCATGTGGGATCTTCCCGAACCGGGGCACGAACCTGTGTCCCCTGCATCGGCAGGTGGACTCTCAACCACTGTGCCACCAGGAAAGCCCTCATTGTAGTTTTGATTTGCATTTCTCAATTGATTAATGAAGCTGAGCGTTCTTTCATGTGTTTGTTGGCAATCTGTATATCTTCTTTGGAGAAATGTCAATTTAGGTCTTCTGCCCATTTTTGGATTGGGTTGTTTTTTTGATATTGAGCTGCATGAGCTGCTTGTAAATTTTGGAGATTAATCCTTTGTCAGTTGCTTCATTTGCAAATATTTTCTCCCATTCTGAGGGTTGTCTTTTCATCTTGTTTATGGTTTCCTTTGCTGTGCAAACCCTTTTAAGTTTCATTAGGTCCCATTTGTTTATTTTTGTTTTTATTTCCATTTCTCTAGAAGGTGGGTCATAAAGGATCTTCCTGTGATTTACGTTATAGAGTGTTCTGCCTGTATTTTCCTCTAAGAGTTTGATAGTGTCTGGCCTTCCATTTAGGTCTTTAATCCATTTTGAATTTATTTTTGTGTACGGTGTTAGGGAATGTTCTAATTTCATTCTTTTACATGTAGCTGTCCAGTTTACCCAGCACCAATTATTGAGGAGGCTGTTTTTTCTCCATTGTATATTCTTGCCTCCTTTACCAAAAACAAGGTGACCATGTGTCCGTGGGTTTAACTCTGGGCTTTCTATCCTGTTCCATTGATCTATACTTCTGTTTTTGTGCCAGTACCATACTGTCACGATTACTGTACCTTTGTAGTGTAGTCTGAAGTCCGGGAGCCTGATTCCTCCAGCTCCGTTTTTCTTTCTCAAGATTGCTTTGGCTATTCGGGGTCTTTTGTGTTTCCATATAAATTGTGAAATTTTTTGTTCCAGTTCTGTGAAAAAAGCCAGTGATAGTTTGTAGGGATTGCACTGAATCTGTAGATTGCTTTGGGTAGTAGAGTCATTTTCACAATGTTGATTCTTCCAATCCAAGAATATGGTATATCTCCATCTATTTGTATCATCTTTCTTTCATCAGTGTCTTATAGTTTTCTGCATACAGGTCTTTTGTCTCCTTAGGCAGGTTTATTCCTAGGTATTTTATTGTTTTTGTTGCAGTGGTAAATGGGAGTGTTAGCTTAATTTTTCTCTCAGATTTTTCATCATTAGTGTATAGGAATGCAAGAGATTTCTGTGCATTAATTTTATATCCTGCTACTTTACCAAATTCATTGATTAGCTCTAGTAGTTTTCTGGTAGCATCTTCAGGATTCTCTATGTATAGTATCATGTCATCTGCAAACAGTGACAGCTTTACTTCTTCTTTTCCGATTTGGATGCCTTTTATTTCTTTTTCTTCTCTGACTGCTGTGGCTAAAACTTCCAAAACTATGTTGAATAATAGTGGTGAGAGTGGACAACCTTGTCTTTTTCCTGATCTTAGAGGAAATGGTTTCAGTCTTTCACCATTGAGAACAATGTTGGCTGTGGATTTGTCATATATGACCTTTATTATGTTGAGGTAAGTTCCCTCTATGCGTACTTTCTGGAGGTTTTTTTTTATCATAAATGTGTGTTGAATTTTGTCAAAAGTGTTTTCTGCATCTATTGAGATGACCATATGGTTTTTATTCTTCAATTTGTTAATATGGTGTATCACATTGATTGATTTGCATATATTGAAGAATCCTTGCATTCCTGGGATAAACCCCACTTGATCATGGTGTAAGATCCTTTTAATGTGCTGTTGGATTCTGGTTGCTAGTATTTGATTGAGGATTTTTGCATCTATGTTCGTCAGTGATATTGGCCTGTAGTTTTCTTTTTTTGTGACATCTTTGTCCGGTTTTGGTATCAGGGTGATGGGGGCCTTGTAGAATGAGTTTGGGAGTTTTCCTCCCTCTACTATATTTTGTAAGAGTTTGAGAAGGATAGGTGTTAGCTCTTCTCTAAATGTTTGATAGAATTCGCCTGTGAAGCCATCTGGTCCTGGGCTTTTGTTTGTTGGAAGATTTTTAATCACAGTCTCAATTTCAGTACTTGTGATTGGTCTGTTTGTATTTTCTATTTCTTCCTGGTTCAGTCTCAGAAGGTTGTGCTTTTCTAAGAATTTGTCCATTTCTTCCAGGTTGTCCATTTTATTGGCATATAGTTGCCTGTAGTAATCTCTCATGATCCTTTGTATTCCTGCAGTGTCAGTTGTTACGTCTCCGTTTTCATTTTTAATTCTGTTCATTTGTGTCTTCTCCCTTTTCTTCGTGATCATTCTGGCTAATGGTTTATCAATTTTGTTTATCTTCTCAAAGAACAAAGCAGCTTTTAGTTTTATTGATCTTTGCTATTGTTTCCTTCATTTGTTTTTCATTTATTTCTGATCTGATCTTTATGATTTCTTTCCTTCTGCTAACTTTTGGGGGTTTTCTTGTTCTTCTTTCTCTAATTGCTTTAGGTATAAGCTTAGATTGTTTATTTGAGATGTTTCTTGTTTCTTGAGGGAGGCTTGCATTGCTATAAACTTCCCTCTTAGAACTGCTTTTGCTGTATCCCATAGGTTTTGGGTCGTTGTTTTCACTGTCATTTGTTTCTAGGTGTTTTGTGATTCCCTCTTTGACTTCTTCAGTGATCTCTTGGTTATTTAGTAGTGTATTGTTTAGCCTCCACGTGTTTGTGTGTTTTACAGATTTTTTCCTGTAACTGATATCTAGTCTCATAGCGTTGTCGTTGGAAAAGATACTTGATACATTTCAATTTTCTTAAATTTACCAAGGCTTGATTTGTGACCCAAGATATGACCTACCCTGGAGAACGTTCTATGAGCACTTGAGAAGAAAGTGTATTCTGTTGTTTTTGGATGGAATGTCCTATAAATATCAATGAAGTCCATCTTGTTTAATGTATCACTTAAAGCTTGTGTTTCCTTATTTATTGTCATTTTGGATGATCTGTCCATTGGGGAAAATGGGGTGTTAAAGTCCCCTACTATAACTGTGTTACTGTTGATTTCTCCTTTCATGGCTGTTAGCATTTGCTTATGTACTGAGTGCTCCTATGTTGGGTGCATCAATATTTACAATTGTTATATCTTCTTCTTGGATTGATCCCTTGATCATTATGTAGTGTCCTTCTTTGTCTCTTGTAATAGCCTTTGTTTTAAAATCTATTTTGTCTGATATGAGAATTGCTACTCCAGCTTTCTTTTGATTTCCATTTGCATGAAATATCTTTTTCCATCCCCTCACTTTGTCTGTATGTGTCCCTAGTTCTGCAGTGTGTCTCTTGTAGACATCATATATAGGGATCTTGTTTTTGTATCCATTCAGCCGGTCTATGTCTTTTGGTTGGAGCATTTAATCTTTTTACGTTTAAGGTAATTATCAATATGTATGTTCCTATTACCATTCACTTCAGCTTGTAACAGCCCACAATCCCCAGAAGTCTACGGTTGATTTTGAATTTTAGTAGTTTCAAAAGTTACTTGGGAAAATGAAACAGGTAGGGGTAAACGAATGGTAGCTAGCAATCTCAACACAAATGCAAATGGTACACACATCTTCTGGTTCTCTAACAAAT
This sequence comes from Phocoena phocoena, assembly GCF_963924675.1. NCBI lineage: Eukaryota > Metazoa > Chordata > Mammalia > Artiodactyla > Phocoenidae > Phocoena > Phocoena phocoena. The sequence continues at coordinate 64,056,654 of NC_089232.1, forward strand.
GCACCATAGATAAATGCATTTAGTTTTGTAGACTATCCCTGACATAAAACCAAACATTCCTATTTTTATAACAATTTGATTTCAGGAAGCCATTACAATGCACAAAAGCCATTCAAATATCTCTCTCATTTGCCTGAGTTTTGTTATTAAACCTAATTGTTTGGATATGTCAGAAAAGCAGGGATAGAATTTTTAAAATTCTCTTTTTCTATTTTCCTTTCATTCCAGGACTTAGAGGAGACGATAGCATGTAGGAGCTCTCCTTCTTCAGAGACAATTCAAACTTGCATCAAGAGTTATAGTAAGTCTACAGCATTCAAGTTTGCATCCTGTAGTAGTTCTGTACAACTGTAGCATCATACGCCTGCATATTTTGGCATGGCTTACAGCCTGCCTGAATTCGATCCATATGACAAACCGCAAAATATCCTCACATAATAACTGTTTGCTCTGTGACGCTGCTTGGAGCAATTGTCATTTCTTTGTCTTGCTAAGTAATTAATTTGAAGTCATATAATGAGACCATTGGGCCCTGTCAAGTCCTCCCTTGCGAATTCCCTTACTCCACCCCTTCTTTCCTATTGCCCCTCCCCCACAGACAACTGTCCTGCTAGACCACTGCTATAGTTCCTAAGCCTGCCTACATCTAGTGTCTCCCATGGCCACAGAGTTGCCAAAACAATATTCTTAAATCACCTCCATGCACACCACATTCCTTCAATTCAACAAAGCCAAACACAAATCAACCCTTTAATAGCCTCCTACCTGCCAAATAAAAAAAACAAAGGCTTCACCTTCAAGACCTTCCATAATCTGGCTCCAGTCTAGCTTTCCCACTGGGACTGTCCTATTCCCTTTCACTCTAAAAAACTAGCCTATTCACTAACACTCTGTACACACACACACACACACACACACACACACCCCTTCTCTTTGTGTTTCCAGGGCTGGGCTCAAACTGTTCACCTGCCTGGAATGCCCTCACCACTGCCTTTCCATTGGCCTGTTCAAGTATTATGTGTCCTTCAAAGCCCAATTCACCATCCTCTCTTCATCGTTGTCTACAAAAGGCAGAAATAGTCTCTTTGGCCTCTATAAAACTAGTGTCTTAAAAATTACTCTCTGGGTTTTTCTTTGAGGCCTCATACTGTTGGCTAGCTTTGTCTATGTCCACTTCACTAGACTGTAGCAGAGGGTACAAACCAGGCCATCTGGTGATCTGCTGCTACTGCTTCCTCCTCTGGTTCCGTGCCATGTGTACAGCAGACAATTAATATGTATTTGATTGAATAACTGGTTGAAGATATTATTTGTTCACTCATTCAACAATTATTTATTAAAGACCCAATATGTGGGCTTCCCTGGTGGCGCAGTGGTTGAGAGTCCGCCTGCCGATGCAGGGGACACGGGTTCGTGCCCCGGTCCAGGAAGATCCCACATGCCGCGGAGCGGCTGGGCCCATGAGCCATGGCCACTGAGCCTGCGCGTCCGGAGCCTGTGCTCCGCAACGGGAGAGGCCACAACAGTGAGAGGCCCGCGTACCGCAAAAAAAAAAAAAAAAAAGACCCAATATGTGCTAGGCACTGTTACAAGCACTAGGAAAATGTGAATGAACCATACAGATAAAAATTTCTACCTTCATAGAACTTACACTGTAGTGGAGGAGAAAAAGATTTTTTTTTTAAGTAAGCTATATATAATATTAGAAGGTGCTAAGTACTATGGAGAAAAATAAAGTAGGGAAGGAAAATAAGGAATGTAAGGTAAGGGTGGAAAGTGGGGGTGTGATTTTAAATAGAATGATTATGGAAGGTCTCTCTGAGAAAGTGACATTTGATCCCAGAAGTGAATGAGGTCATGGAGCAAGGTATGCAGATATCTATCCAGAAGAAGAACATTCCAGGCAGAGGAACAGCAAGTGATAAAACCCAGAGACAGAAATGTGCCTGGAATGTTCAGGGAAGAACAAAGAGGCTAATGTGGGGTGAGCGAGGGGGAGAATGGAAGGAGGAAGGTAAAGAAGCAACAGGGGCTAGGCTTGGAAAAGCCTTGAGCCAGTCAGAGACCTGGCTATTATCACAGGTGATGGAGCAGAGGAATGACACATATGACTTGCATTTGGAAGGATCAACTTGGATGTTCATTGAGTATAGGCAGATTGTACCAAGACAGAGGCAGGAAGACCAGTAAGGAGGTAATATATTAAGTAGGTGAGAGGTGATGGGTATTTGACCAGAATGGTTGCAGGTAGAAAGCAGTTGTCCAATTCTGGATATATTTCAAAGGCCGATCTCCTAGGATTTACTGATAGATTAGATGTGGGATATGAGGGAAATAGAAATCAAGGATGACTCCAAGACCAAACAGGCTGCCACTTATAGGGATGGGGATGATCTTGGGGGCAAAAGCTTTTAGGAGGGGGAGAACAGTATTCCGGATATTAGAAATGTTTAGTCAGAGTAACGAATGGGGAGACTGAGAATGCAGTGAGATACGGAAGTCTACAATTAAGGGGAGAAGACAGGACTGAAAATAAACTTTTGGGAGTTGTCAGCATACAGATGGTATTTAAGCTATGGGACTAGATTAAATCAAGGGAGTGAGTGTAGACAGAGATATACAGCCCAACGACTAAGCCCTAGGAACCAGCAAAGAAGACTGAGAAGGAGTAGCCAGTGAGGCAGGAGGACAATGTTAAGGCTGGACGTTAAGAGACTGTGTGCTTGAGAAAACAATCCATGTGCGTGATTTAACTTAGACAATGGAGGCTAAGGGAGGGAATTTATTTTCCCCACTCCTTATGGCAGCTGTGGTTGGGTAAACTTTAAACAGATAAGCAAGGATATGATACAGTTTTCCATAAAAGTAAAATTTTAGTAACACAATACTGAGTTCTATTTTCTACCAAAAAAAAAGTGTCCAGTGATAATCAAGTTAGTGCAGGGTTTCTCAACCTTGGCACTACTGACATTTTAGCTGGGATAATTCTTTATTGTGGAGGGCTGTGCTGAGCATTATGGGATGTTTGGCAGCATCCCTGGTCTCTACCCACTAGATGTCAGTAGTGCACCCCTTCACCTCCCCACCATTGCCAAAGGACCCAGAGACAAAATCGTCCCCAGTTGAGAACTCTGAGGTAGAGCAAGTTGTCAACAACAACCAACTCTATGGTAAGCATTCTTGCTGCGAAATGCAACTGTCAGTTTCTGCTGATATTCTGTACTCCCACCTGCCCTACTCTCTTCTCCAGGCTTCTCACCAGCCCACAGATGAGAAAGATTCTCATTGTATTCACTACCCAGAGTGAGGAAAGTAAGCAATTAGCTCAACCTGTCATTAAAAAAAAAATGTGTTCTGATTTTTTTTCAATGTAAAAGATATGCCCCAAGTCTACCCAGTTCAAAAGTGACCCTTTCTGCACACCCTCATTCATTGCAGCACTACACAACAGACAAGAGGTAGGAGCAACCCAGTGTCCATCGACAGATGAATGGATAAAATAACTGGTATGTACATACAGTGAAATATCATTCAGTCTTAAAAGAAAGAAAATTCTGACACATGATACACATGGATGAACCTTGAGGGCGTTATGCTAAGTGAAATATGCCAGTCACAAAAGGACAAATCCTGTATGATCCCACTTATATGAGGTACTTAGAGTAGCCAAATTCGTAAGAGACAGAAAGTACAGTGGTTTTTAGGGACTAGAGTCGTGGGGGGAGAACCGGGAGCTACTATTTACTAGGTGCAGAGTTTCAGTTCTGCAGGATGAAAAGAGTTGTAGGGATGGGTGGTGGCAATGGCTACACAACAAAGTGAATGTACTTCACACTACTGGACTGTACACTTAGAAATGGTTAACATGGTAAATTTTATGTTACAGGCTTTTTATCACAATTTTAAAAAGAACAGACTGCTGGCTCTGGAGTGAGACTGTCTGGGTTCAAATACTGGCAAAGTGCCCAAAGAGGTACCTGGCTCATAGTAAGTAACTCAGTAAATATTAGTGGCTGATATTAAATTAGTATTATAACTAAAATTATATTAAGTCGGTGTGCATGTTTGTCAGGAGCATGGTTGACAGTTATGTGTGACTTTGGTGATTGGGAAAGCAGTCATAAAGAAAGTTTGGTTAAAAAAAAATAACCATTTCTAGGAATAAAACCATTTAACTAACTGAATATCATTAAATACAAAATAGGTTGATCTCTTTCCCCTCAAAATTAGGTCCTCTCCTGTGGATTTATCTTGCACTTACTTATTTTAAAGATCCAGGTTCCTTTTGCATTATTTTTTCAAATCTTAAAAATTTTTTTAAACATTTAAAAATGCTTCTGTGCATGTAAATACAGACATTTTTTTCCTAAAATGATCAACTACCCATTCTATATGTTACCCTTTTTATATAAAGGTTTTTCTTTCATTATTGACATCAACAATTACTTGCAGAGTCCTTCACTGCCTGTAATTTTGACTCTCATTCACTTCCTTCCTTGTATATCTACTCAAAATGGAGCCTAACTTTAATAGCTGTATTTGTGTTAAGGACAGTTAACAGAGAGAAATAACAAAACGAAACAGAAAAGTGAATAAAAGAAGCACAAAAGGGCTTCCCTGGTGGCGCAGTGGTTGGGAGTCCGCCTGCTGATGCAGGGGACACGGGTTCGTACCCCGGTCCGGGAAGATCCCACGTGCTGCGGAGCGGCTGGACCCGTGAGCCATGGCCGCTGAGCCTGCGCATCCGGAGCCTGTGCTCCGCAACGGGAGAGGCCACGACAGTGAGAGGCCCGCATACCGCAAAAAAAAAAAAAGAAAGCGAGTAAGAGAAAAGCAACCTGTCCACTCTTAGTGACAAGCAAGAAGTATTCTAAAGGCTAGGTTCTTAGCTCACAGATGAGCTCCCCAGTCTTTATGAAAGAAAATGGGTATTCATTCAGTAAGTCAAAATCAAAGAAAGACAAGAGCAGATGAGGCTTTATGAACTGTCTAACCTGCATGGGATTAATCTTCACCGAGCGTTCAAAGCACTCCACGCATTCTTTAAACTCTTTGCTTCGAAGATGGAGGAGGCCTTTGGAGCGCTGGGCGCGAGCACTGCGGTGCTGAGACAACTCCCAGGCCTGGTCGTAGTAAGAGTGCTCTCGAAGGACATCTCCAAGCAAGCAGTATAGACTTGGTGTTTCTTTTTTCTCCAGCTCTTGCCTGAGGATTTCTTCTGCCTAGAAATAACAACAGAAATAACTCAATTGCTGAATAGTGACAAATGCCTACTTTTTAGCACATATACAATCTTTTATGTCACATGATCCAAAATTTTATTTTCAAAGTTTGAGATGACCTGCTTGTTTCATGCATCTAGCACACAGGCTGGAAAAGAGAGGAACAGTAGAAGATCAATATGGTACAAGTAACAGAGGAACAAGAAGTAAGAGGTGAACACGCTTTGCTGGCCTCTGGAATCCTCAAGGAAAGGCCCCGAGGAGAGGCTGACTTCATGATACTGGGGGGGATTCATTTAGCTCCCCTTTTCCCTGCTCCCTGTTCCAGTTGTCACCACTGTGACCGTTTGTTAGAGCAGAGCCTTCAATTCACCTCCACCCAATAGCAATGAAAAGTATGTTTTCCCTTTTTAAAAATGGTATGCTTCAGGAGCCTGGGATCGCTGAAAAATTTATAAAAGAAGGGAGAGGGTACAATTTAATAGGCACTGCTAAGCACCTACCTCTTAACCGAACTACATCACACCTCACAGATAAAACCTGCTGGAATTCCCTGGTGGTCCAGTAGTTAGGACTCCGTGCTTCCACTGCAGAGGGCACGGTTCGATCCCCAGTTCGGGAGCTAGGACCCTGCATGCCGTGCAGCTTGGCCAAAAAAACAAACAAACAAAAAAACCTTGCCCACATGAGACCTGCTTCCAGACAGTCCATTCACGGTAGAAATTAAAGACCATCCTCAGTACATGGCTTGGGTAATATTCTCATGTGTCCACAATTCGGATTCACCTTGTCACCCAAGCTAACTCTGTACTTGTGACATATACTATCTCACTTCCCCCACCCATGTCTGTTACCCACCCCCACCCCCATTTCTGATTAATTTCAACAGAGGGCAAGAAGCATGGTAGCAGCTCTACTTTCCATCCTCACATACAAATACTTCCACATAAACAGCAGTGGGGTTACCAAATATGCCAACACAGCCTTGGCTAAAGTGGATGTAGATATTCAGGAAGCCATCCTTTGGTAGCTAAAGTGGTAGTTTAGACCCCCTAACTTGCATGGCTGGCAATCTTAAAGTCTGTATATCTTATTTTCTTTAGGTTCAACATATCTATAATTTAAGTCTTAAGCAGTCTAATTTTTGTGAAATCTTTTAAAAGATGGCTGTGCTTCTAAAAGTGTCTTTGGATGCTATGGCCTCTTTTGCATTTCTGATACAGTATGGGTTATGTAGGTCTTTTAGGCTAGTCTGAAAATGAAACCAGAATTTATAAAACAGGTTCTAAGAGAAAAAAATTCCAAGTCCTAAACGGCCAAAATAAACATGAAATTTTCAAATATAATCCATGTAATTCCTTTATTCACGGATAATACAGCAGTTATTAATGTATCTAACTATAATTCCATATTCGATATATTTTCAGTAGGTACATTTCAATATACTTTGTATTTAATATATTTATTTTTATGTATATGCGTGTATGTATTCAACCAAATTGTGTATAACAAATTGTAGCCACAGCAGGATTTTTGCTGAAATGACTTTACAGTGTAGTTGAGGCATTTCTCTTGACATCATGTCACTAAAACTCGATACCCACACTCTCCCACTTCTGCTTTAAACGGCTAGAGTGGATTCTGTGGTCTGCAATTAAACAATGACCATTACAGTAACTGGGTACAGAAGTTACTGCTGTCAATACACTCCTGAAAAAAGTGAAACTTTAGCTTTATAAGGAACCTCCATACTGTTCTCCATAGTGGCTGTATCAATTTACATCCCCACCAACAGTGCAAGAGGGTTCCCTTTTCTCCACACCCTCTCCAGCATTTATTGTTTGTAGATTTTTTGATGATGGCCATTCTGACCAGTGTGAGATGATATCTCATTGTAGTTTTGATTTGCATTTCTCTAATGATTAATGATGTTGAGCATCCTTTCATGTGTTTGTTGGCAATCTGTATATCTTCTTTGGAGAAATGTCTATTTAGGTCTTCTGCCCATTTTTGGATTGGGTTGTTTGTTTTTTTGATACTGATACCATACGACCCAGCAATCCCACTACTGGGCATATTCCCTGAGAAATCCATAATTCAAAAAGAGTCATGTACCACAATGTTCACTGCAGCTCTATTTACAATAGCCAGGACATGAAAGCGACCTAAGTGTCCATCGACAGATGAATGGATAAAGAAGATGCGGCACATAGATACAATGGAATATTACTCAGCCATAAAAAGAAACGAAATTGAGTTATTTGTAGTGAGGTGGATGGACCTAGAGTCTGTCATACAGAGTGAAGTAAGTCAGAAAGAGAAAAACAATTACCGTATGCTAACACATATATATGGAATCTAAAAAAAAAAAAAAAGGTCATTAAGAACCTAGGGGCAGGACGGGAATAAAGATGCAGACCTACTAGAGAATGGACTTGAGGACACGGGGAGGGAGGGGGAAGGGTAAGCTGGGACAAAGTGACAGAGTGGCATGGATATATATACACTACCAAACGTAAAATAGATAGCTAGTGAGAAGCAGCCCCATAGCACAGGGAGATCAGCTTGGTGCTTTGTGACCACCTAGAGGGGTGGGATAGGGAGTGTGGGAGGGAGGGAGACGCAAGAGGGAAGAGATATGGGGACATATGTATATGTATAACTGATTCACTTTGTTATAAAGCAGAAACTAACACACCTTTGTAAAGCAATTATACTCCAATAAAGATGTTAAAAAAGAAAACCGTGAAACTTTGTGATTGGTTATCTGATGTGGTTGGAGTTGAAGACAATGAGGATCCAGTGATCATGACAGGGTTTAAAGTCACTACTAGTCCATGACATCCAGTGATGAAAGGATTACTTAAATTATCACCTGCGGTAACTTAGAATGAAGCACCGATCTAATGCAAGGCTTTTGCAGTTTGAGTGACAGGACTTTGTGAGAGAGCGCAAGACTGTGAGGTAGGTCAGCTGCTCCTAAGTTCACCGGACAGCTCAAAAAGAGAAAATGACACTCAGTGTTTTAAATCCTCAAGGCCAGAGAGCCAGGGTATTTCTATAATTTCCTAAAAGAATTTGTTTTCCTTGTAGCTGCCAAGCTGGTACAGGCAAAAATCAGATGCAGGCATTGCTCTTGTAGGACTGCTGAATTACAATATAGGATGAATTCGGTTTCACTAGTTCTATGTGAAAGTTAGGGCATTTGATTGGGTTAATCAAATATGCTTTACTGATTCATTTTATTTCCTCTATTGCCTCTTAGCTACACATCATTTATTGAATTTTCATGATTGCTCTAGGGCTTCTCATGTTCATCTTCAATTGATCTACGTTCATTTAGAGTTAATACTGTATCACCTCACCTTTCTCATGTCTCAAGTGGCCTTCCTAAATTTCTGTTCCCCAGAAACAATGAAATAAACGACTGCTATTGTTTTAAGCCACTATGTTTTGATGGGGTTTGTTATATACCAATAATAACTGCAACAGTTGTTTAAAGCGAGAGGGTTACTCTAGTGCCAGTTACTTCATCGTGGCCAGGAGAAGAGGGCACTGATTATAAAAGAGCAAGCCCCAAGAATGTAAATGGGGACATTTGGGACGATTCAGATAACAGAAAACCCCCAGATTCTATGGAGTTTCCTAAGCCAGCAGAGGCAACCCTCCCCTATCTGATAAGACTAGTGCTACCTTGCTTAAGGACAGTGTAACAACTACACCTCAAGGAGTTACCTTGCAAGAGAATGCCAATTCTCTCCTATTACCTAACCCCTTCCACCCCTCACTGCCTCCAGACATGTAAATGGGTTTATACACAAAAAGAACTGCAAGATGTTGTTACTTTCTAGAGAGAAAACCTTGGGACCTTGTGGAAAAAGATTCTAAGGGAGCTAGACCATAGACAAAGAGGATCATAATTTTAAATCAGCTTAATGTAGACACTCATCAGAAAATTCTGATTCACAGTTCTAACTCAAGCAGCTGGGGATGGTTCCAACTATTTGCTCAACTGCTTGACTAAAACCTAGCCTCAAACATGGCCAAAACGAAGGCTGAGACGCCAAAAATTCCTTGGTGTAATATGGAAGAAAGAATCCAACAACTCAGAAGAAAAGGCTGTTGTTAATTTAGCATCTGCAACCTGTTACCCACCCTACCTGTGTCCCCCATTAAGGCCAAGGGGATACTCCTTTCACCTTGACTTTGAGAAATACATTGTACCTGGGAGTACCAGCACTGTGAAAAGTGCTATAGTAGATATCCTATGTAAGCTGGGGGTAAAGCCGAGAGGTCCTTCTGTTAAATGGGCTTCCTGATTTCAGTGGGGATGATCAGAAGCCAAGGTAGTAGAGACTTGCTGATAGCCCCTGGAAGCAAGACGAACATAGTTCTTTGTAACAGGCACGTCCAGAGTGATAAGGAGAATGGTCTGACTAGCATGGATCATAGGTGATGGCCAACTGATCATAGAGATTTTTAACCAAATTAGATAAACAGCCAACTAAGTACAACCTGATCTACGTAAGACTTAAAAAAAAAAATCTAGATTTGGAGACTAGATGTCTGACCTGAATCACCATGCTGACACACTCTCTCACCCAATTCCTATCCCTAAGTCATTTCACAGACTCAGAGCCTCTTATAAGCAAACAAATACATAAGCAAGCAACTCAGTACTGGTGAGAAAGGACCCTGTGATAACATAACAAGTGTATACCACAATTCTTCTTCCCTAAATAAGTAATTATAACCATTTACCAGGTAATTTTATCCTGGGGAAAAAGAAATACCTCCTCTTTTCAGGGTTGATTAGCTCTTAGGTACTGCTAATCCCTGGGGACCCAGAATATCACCATGTTGAGTTAGCGGGTTTATGGGAGATACTAAGCCTACCATGGGATGGACTAAGTCCCGAACCCACCCAGTGGTTACTTCCCTAGTTGAATACAGCGGTGAATTACATACATCCAGCAACAAGCAGAGTCCACAGTGAGTGCTACTGTGGGCCAATAAAGGGCCAAGTGAAAGCCTCTGAAGCTGCTTCTCCTCATTAAAAGAGAAAACCCAAAGCAACACCGCATTATCTATGTAAACCACAGACATGTGTGCCACTATCAAAAACTTGAGAGACACTGCGAAGTGTGTGTGTTTGTACGTGTGTGCATGGGCCGTTTAACCTACCCATTTAAATTGAGAACACAGACGGGTCCTGGAAAATGTCATAGATTATTATAAACTTAATGTAATGGTGCTCTAATTATAGCTACTGTTCCAGACATGATCTCTTTACTGCAGCAAATAATCACAGCCCCTGACATATGCTAAGCAGGTACTGATACAGCAAATATCTCTACCCAATAACCAGGCAACATCAAATGCAGTGGGCTTTAACTAGCACAGAGAGAAGTAGACTTTCCCTGTCTTTCCTCAGAATTACATAGACTTATGGTATAATTCAGTCTGCAAGGACCTTGATTGTCTCACTATCCCATTAGATCTTACCAGTCTTGATGACATCATGCTAATAAAAAAGGTCAAGAAACTAAAATAAAAAATTATATGCCAATGTCAACCAAAACCCAATGGGAAATTACATACTCTTGTCACTGTAACTTGTTATTAGGAAAATTTTCATTTATAAAAATTCATTTTATACGTTCCTTAGAAGGAACTTATCTATTAAATAAAGCAAGATATGTAAAATAAATGTTTATGTGTTATTTTTGTTATTATTTCTAGTTATTTTTGTTCTTATATGCCCTAAGAATGCTTCAATATCTAAACCTCTTTTGAAGAAACTGTACGTTTCCCCCAAATCAGAAATTCTTCTTTACATATACAACACAATCTATAAAATACTCTGTGTCTGGGAATTCCCTGGTAGTCCAGTGGGTTTGATCCCTGGTCAGGAAACTAAGATCCAAAAAACTGGCCAAAAAAAGAAAAATTAATTAATTAATTGTATTAAAAAATACAATACTCTGGGCCTATTAGTAGTTTGTCACTTTCCAAATAAGTAAACTCCCAAGTAAAAGGACTAAACCACTGCATAGTCATATGTACCAGATCATACTATGTACTTGCTTAAGCTGGGAACTACGTTTCCTAAAATCCCTTTCCCTTCTGATTTCGTGTTAGAGTTGGTCAGAAGGGAAACTTGCTAAGGATTTGAAAGGCAGAAGTAAAGCAACAAACATTCTTTACTCTTGGAAGGTTGTCATGGTTAAATATGACATCAAACAAGAGGCAGAGATGTCCTGAAGATCCCAGCTTGACCATGCTCTATGTGTCCATCTTGTCTTTCCACTTGCTGGTCCTGCCAACCAATAGCAACCCCGGGCCTACCATAAGACACTTCACTTTGGACCCACAGAGCTTGTAGCTACAGAGATCCAACAGCTTTCCACAGACCTCTCCACAAGTTCCTTCTTCATCCTCCCATTGCAATGGCTGGAAGTACGTGGCTTCTCAGATTCCCCTGTAAGTTCTGACTGATGCACTTGTGCCAATGCTTCAAGTGGATCGTTAAATGATTCTTTCCCTGATCCTCTTACTCCCTCTTTCACTCCTTCATTTTCCTTCCCACATGTGTGTAATATCTTATTCTTTTAGCGAACCTCTATTCCCCAAAATACTCAAAGTGGCTCTGCTTTCATAAACAAAACCTGAATGATAAAATCGTTTTTTTCATTTTTCCTTTTAAATGCCTTACGTGTCCTTCCATCTGACAGTATTTACAGATTAGTTTTTATTCAGCACATTATTAAATGCATTATCTCACTTTAACCTCTGTAATAATTCTGAGAGGTAGATACTAATATGCCAATTTTTAAGACAAATACAAGTTTAGATTCCTTGATCAACTGGTAAGCCCAAAACCAAAAACTACTAAGTTGAAAAACAGGACCTTGATTTCAGGTTCAATACTTTTCCTATTTTCACATCAGCAAAAATGGTGGTATGAGGACCTCTAAAATTTCCCTGCACCACAAAAGCAACAAAGAAAACTGGAAAAAAGTGTTAGAATCAACTATTTCAGAACTCTGGAAATTAATCAAAGATTTGAAATAACCCAGGGAGTGTTTATTCAAGAAAATGATAAAACTCTTGGGAAGAACAGCAAGCTTTGTGTCATTTTAACATGTACCATTCCTATTCCCTCTTCTCCAGCTCTGCACTAGCCTTGAAAACCAACAGCATATTATCATGGGAAAATTATCAGCCCAGCAGCCACGAGAGGGAACAAAATGGGTTTGGAGCTCCTCTGAAGTTTCATTCCCAGAAAATTGTCTGGTGGTTCCCTGGAAGAGCCCACTTGCAAAGCTGTCTTTACTTAACCTAACTCTGAACTTGTCCAGTGACTACCCTTTGTCAAAAACAATTAGAGACAATTAATTAATTCTGCAGCTGCCTGAGGCAGTAACAGCTGGGGCAAACAACAGGCTATACAAAACACTTAAAGGAAAATAAGGGAATGAGATATACATAAGGGCTTTGAAAAACTCCACCATATTGGGGGGAATCTAAGTCCATGCATGTGTAGGGCTGTGCACATGTTCAGGAAAGACCTGAGAAGGCCCTATGCTCTCACCTCAGGCTGACCCTGAGGCTTTGCACAAGCAGTTAGTGAATGTTAAGGCAGAGTTGTCAACTGCTGGCTAAGTGCTGAAAGCGTACCCCAACACACACACACCTACAGCCCACCATCAAAGAATGGGAGACTTCTTAATTTAGGCATTTAAGGAATTTTCCGTCCAATCATTAGCTGACCATTAAGCTAACCAATCTGAAACTACACAAAGAAAAAAGAAAGTATGGCCCTTACATGGGAAAAAAAAGTAGAAACCATCCCTGAGGATGTCCATATGATGGACTCAAAAGACACTTAAAATCTGCTATTTTAAATAATGCCTAGTACAAGGACTAAGAAACTCAAAAAGAAAAAAAAGTAAAAGAAATGACAACGGAATTAAAATGGTATACTAGAAGTAGAAAACATCCATTTAGCCAAAAAGAAGGCAGTAATGGGGAAATAAAAAAGACATATAGAAAACAAAATGACCAACATACATCCTACACTATCAGTAATTAAATTAAATGTAAAGGGATTAAATACTCCAATCAAAGGCAAGATTGGCAGAAAGGATTTTAAAATTATGATTCAACTAAATGCTGTCTACAAGGGACACACTTTAGATTCAGACACAAACAGATTGAAAATTTTTAAAAAATAAAAAGGAAGATAACACATCGTGGAAACAGTAACCAAAAGAAAGCTGGAGTAGCTACACTAATATAAGAAAAAATACACCTTAAGACAAAAATTGTTACTAGAACAAAGAAAGGCATATTTTAATGATAAATATTCACTCCATCAAGAAGACAGAATAGTTACGAGTATATACTCACCTAACAACAGAGCCCCAAATTACACGAAGCAAAAACTGACAGATCTGAAGGGAGAAATACAAATTCAACAATAATATTTGGAGGCTTCAATATCCAACTTTTAATAATGAATAGAACAACTATACAGAAGACTTGAACAATGCTATAAACCAACTAGACCCAACAGACACTTAAAGGACACTCTGTCCAACAACAGCGGAATACACATTCTTCTCAAGTGCACACAGAACATTCTCCAGAAGATATACTATATGTTAGGTCATAAAATGTCTCAATAAATCTGAAAGTGTAGAAGTCACAAAAAGTATATTCTCCAACTACAACGGGATGAAATTAGAAATCAGTAACAAAGAAATTTGAGAAATTCACAAATATGTGGAAATTAAACAACACACTGTTAAATAAACAGTAAGTCAAAAAAGAAATCACAGGGAAATTGAAAACACTTTGAGATAAATGGAAACAAATATATCGTATGCCAAAACTTATGGGATGCAGTGAAAGCAGTGCTTAGAGGAAAATTTACAGTTATAAATGCCTATATATCAAAAATAAATAATATCAATTCTGGAAGATGGGTCTGGAGGGCCAGAGTGGGGCAGCTTCCAGAAGAAGGTAAGAAACACTAGAGCAGTGACTCTGCTTAGTCTAAATTGGCCTCTTTTCTCCTCAAATTCCTATCCCACGTTTCTTTAGATAAGTCAATTCTTTCTCCTTGAGCACTTACACCTCTTCATCCTGCCGACAGACTTATCTCCCCCAAGGGCGATGCTTGCAGGCAATATATTTGCTCTCTTCAATTAGTCACACCCTGTCTTCCTCACTCTCTCCAAAATGTTCTATTTTCTCTTCCCTCCTCCACTTATCCACTCAATTTATATAATTTATTACCAAATAAAGAACTACAAAAGATGTGCCCAGTGAACATAAATAAAGCACGAGGGCTTATAATATCACTTCTGCAGTGTCAAAATGTGGGTGGTCAGAAATCTTCACAGAATGTGAAAAGCTTTGGTATTTCTGTCTTCCCTACTGGAAAACACAGATGTATGTCCTTACACAATACAAGAAATTTGTCATCTTAACATCTATGAAGTAGGATAAAAATACATTCCCAAACATGCAAAGGCATACTTCAAGTGGCAAATGGCTGCAATGAACCTGGGGTGCCTACAGGAACCTGCAAACCCCAAAGACCATTCCCTTACCCACACATATATACATATCTTACATATCTATTTTATTTTGTAATTCCACACAACTAATTACTATTCTTAATACAACATTACAGCAATGACTAGGCACAGTGAATCTCAGCATAAAATTAAGTCAGCCAAGACTTACACAGAACCTTATGAATTATGGCTGGAATAACACTCTCCTTACTCTACCAGGAAAACCTGCAGTGCTTAGAGCAAGGGTCACTCACTCAAATGCCCAGAGATTCTTGCCAATTATTGAGAATGAATAAAGTAGGCTGGCAATTGAACATACAAAGGAAGGAGCCACTCCTCAACTCCAGCCAGTTAGCACAATAATATGGGAATTTGCCCCCATGTTTCCACATCATTTGATTCTTTAAGACAAGAAATCTAGATTTTTAGATGAAATTGCCTGAAAATGCTTACTCTAATTTTTTTTCAAAACACTATGTAAGCCTAACAAAATACCTCTTGCAACTTCAGATTTAGAAAATTAAACTCCCACCCTACAGTGGACATCAACTGCTCTTTTTCCTGCTCAGCATCTATTCTCTGATCTTCTGATTCACCTTCCCTGAGGGGAAACCATTCCATGTGGTACAGGTAGGGCCTATCAGAGGCAAGGGCACATGCCTCAGGCAGTTCAGAACTTTTCTGTTACAGCCATGGAATTGACTGTATTTTTCCACTGGGATTACTAACCTTGAGCTTCCAGGGGCCATCTTGCCTGGCTCTTTGAGAGAGAACATCATCTCAGCCCCTGGATACGGCTATCATGATGGGTCTACTAGAATTTTCAGTTGCGTGAACCTATAAATTCCTTTTTTTGCCTAAGCTAGTATATGTTGGTTCTCTTAAAACCAAAAGGGCCCTAACATGTCCCTAGAAAACTGTGTTGCATAATTCATTCTATAGACTTCGAACAATAAGAAGATCTGTGAGGGACTTCCCTGGTGGTGCAGTGGTTAAGAATCCACCTGCCAGTACAAGGGACACGGGTTCCAGCACTGGTCTGGGAAGATCCCACATGCCGCGGAGCAACTAAGCCCGTGTGCCACGACTGTTGAGCCTGTGCTCTAGAGCCCGCAAGCCACAACTACTGAGCCTGCACGCCACAACTACTGAAGCCCGCATGCCTAGAGCCTGTGCTCCGCAACAAGAGATGCCACCACAATGAGAAGCCCGTGCACTGCAATGAAGAGTAGCCCCCGCTCGCTGCAACTAGAGAAAGCCCACGCACAGCAATGAAGACCCAACTCAGCCAAATAAATAAATAAATAACAAATTTATATCCAAAAATTAAGATGAAGAATTAGATGTGAAATGTATCTAGCATTTTGTCAGGCACACAGTAAGCCCTAAACTAATGTTTGTGTTTTTTCTCAATCCCTCCACTGGAAAACCAGATTGGAAAGCAAGATGCTTGAGGCTTCACTACTAGGAAGAAGGAAAGAAACTTGACACAGCTTCTAGAAACATTAAAATTTTCTATAAATAATCATATTAGTCACTGTGTACAGTTTCTCCAAAGATAGAAGAATTGCTGTTGTCAACAGTTAAACAGGTGTTTATGTAACCCAGGTGTTCATGTAACCCAGGTGTTCATGTAACAGGACTGGAGGAAGTAAGGACAAAGGGGAAAAGTACTGATGCTACAAGGTTAAAGCTGAATTTTTCCACTCAAGGCTGATTTCAAACAAACATCAGTTTTTTATGAAAATGTGTAGAGTCACAGGAGGAGGCCCTGTAGATCTCAGAGAAAGAACAAGATACAAACTGAGTAGAATGTTGCTTTATAGAAGGATAGCAGTGGGAGAAATATTTTGCTGGCCAAATAGAACTTGGAATCTACACACTTCCATCTTAGCATCTGTCACACTACTAAAGTATTCTGCTCACAAATATCTGCACTATCAGACTATAAGCTCCTTGGAGGTAACTTTTGTTCTCATTCCCATCTTTGGAATACCATTGCCCAGCACACAGCAGGTACTCTATAAATGTTGGATGAATTCAACTGAAACTAACACTGAAATCACAAAGGGCTTCAGATTCTAAATAGAGACATAAAAGATTCTTCCTATTGAGAACCAAGGGAGAACATTTTGGGGACATGCTCTGGCTGACATCAACACTGAGCATGACTAAATTAGGAATGATCTAACAACAAGTTAGTCCTAGCAAACAGAGAGGTCATACAGCAGAATCTGAATTTCACAGGCCCTTCTCACGCAAGTGATCACACCTAAGAAGTGACTCTCCTTAGGACTAAAAATACCGAGGAGCAAAACTGACAGCCTGAGCTCCGTACCCTGGTGATGTACCTTTTGATCAAACAGTCCAGTGTTGAGAGGTAACTGAGAATTTTAGATATATGCAAGAAAAAAGTTAATATAGTGAAAACTATGCCATATTGGGACTCACTTACACTTATGAAGGTATATTTTTCTACAAGCTGTTATATGGGATATTCGGGTTTGAAGCAGGGACCCTACCCTAAGCACACTAGGATTCCAGGAAGCACCCTGTCAGAGACAAGGCCCTGCATTTGGGGTAAAGAATATGGGTGAAAGTTCAGTTCAGTATCTAATAAAAAGAAAAATAAAACATTTCAAGAAAATTATTCCTACTTGAGTCAGAAGGAATTATCAAAACAAACTGCCCTTCTTGGCTGCAATTTGGGCCTTGATTTTGTGAATGAGAGGAAGGAATTAAAAATTCTAATGTGCGATAAGAGGGCCCTCATCTGACACTGCATCTGGTTAGTATGTAGGTAAGGGAATTGGTAGACCAACAACCACAGGAAGCTCTCCTGGCAAAAAAAATGAAGGTGGGGAAATGAGCTCTAGACCCAGAGATGGTACTAATTATAACGAGTGCATTTGAGGACTACAGAAATGACAGAATTAGGCTTAACAAGTAGAGGTTTGCTCCAAGGGGACCAATAAATGGCAGGCTAAGAATTTAAAGTCATATTATGAATTAGATTTGGCCACCTGACAATAGCTTCAGGTTTTTAAAAGTGTGTGTGTGTGTGTGTGTGTGTGTGTGTGTGTGTGTGTGTGTTATGCATACAGCTCAAACAACTTTGGGCATAGTCTAACTCAGTCTTTTCCTCTGAAGCACAGAGGAAAATGGATTCTAATTTTTACTACTGCAGAGACTGGTTCTCAAAAACAGGGAGCTGGACCACTGGAAAGGTGCTCTACTGCCCTTGACACAGTGAATGGGACGAGAGGGCAGAACTAAGAGAGCACCAAAGAACCTTGTACTCTTATGGCTGTCACAGACAATCCTTTTAGCAGAAAGGTAGTTTATCCCTAGCCTACATTCTTGTTCTGTGAGAGGCAACTGAGAGGTGAAAAGTACAAAACACTTCATCTCACCCCAGTCGCTCACTCCCCTTTTCCGTGGGGTGATGCCTAGTCTGATTCACTCTCTGACTGAGCCAACTATTCACTAATTGCTCTTTACATTTACGTGTGTAACTGCACCACGTTCTGGCTCGATTTTTCAAAGGGTACCTGCCAACATAAATATTCCAGGTCCAAGATAAAACAGAATAATTAAAAACAGCCCTTGTTATCCAATTAGCTGATCATCTCCTATTTGTACACCAAGTTATATTTTCAGTTGTTTTGCCTATCTTCCTCATTCAAGTGAACACAACAGGTTTTAACTTACAAATTGACCATCAAATTTTAAAGGATTAACAACAACAAGGATGGGGGGCAGATGCTGGGGAAGCAGTGTGGGCTTTAGAGGAAAGGAAGGTCTGAGCTTGGATTCCAAAATCTGCCACTTACTAAGGCTAATCAGTAGAGTGGCAAAAACAATTCATACTTTGTAGGCTGTTACAAATATTAAATGACAGTGACAAAATAATTCTATAAAGAATGTAGTACATAAAAGGCTCTCAAAATTGCATTACATAATAACAGCATGCTCATAGTATCTTAGCATCTGCAGAGCAAAAATAAAAGTTCTCGAAGGCTCCTATTTCTATTCCTAAAATTAAAAGGTTGAAATGAGAGGGGTGAGATGTTATAATTTGTTTTTGGAGAGAAAATATATAGCAGGGGTTGGAGAGGTATCTTTCACCACATGTAAAGTCCATAAGGAGTGTCTACTTGGAGATTTGCTTCAATGCAATCACTATTCTACGAACACCTACTAGTCATTCATTCAGCAAATATATTTAAGTTCTCCCTAGGCTCCAGGCCTGTGGTAAGTGTTGGCGAGACAGCTATAAATAATATAGACACAAGTCTGGCTTTTAAACAGCTTACAGCTTAGCAGGTGAGCTAAGCCAGCACATGAAGGATAAAAGCACTGTTAGGTGTTATAGGAGCACACAGGAAAATATCACCAAATCTTCAAGGGAGATTTCAGGGAAAGTTCACTGTAGGAAGCAATCACCAAAGAGACATCTGAAGAATAAGGAGTGAGCTGAAGGAGGACAAGTTCTAGACAGACAATAGCATGTGCAAAGGTTCTGAGGTCAAACAATGCTGAAAATTCAAGAATTACAAGTAGTTTAGTCCTACCAGAACTTTGGGCACAACCTGGATGAGTAAGTACAAAGGGGAACAAAGCAGAGATAAAAGAATAGGTAGTGACTTCCCTGGTGGTCCAGGGGTTAAGACTCGGTGCTCCCAATGCAGGAAGCCCAGGTTTGATCCCTGGTCAGGGAACTAGATCCCCCATGCCACAACTAAGATCCCATGTGTGGCGACAAAGACCCCGCATGCCACAACTAAGAGCCGGCGCTGCCAAAATAAATAAATAAATATTAAAAAAAAAAAAAAAAGTAGGTAGACAATGCAGTTAGCAAGGTAAGCAGGAGTCAGATCATGAAGTAAAGACCATTCACGCTAAAGAGCTCTGAGTTAATCCTGGAGACACAGGGAAGTTCCTGAGGAGTCAGAACAACATGATCAGATTTGCCTTTTAGGAAGCTTACTCAACTGTAGTGTGAGAAAAGAACATGTGGGAACTCTCTTAAATCATATAAAGAAACTACCTTAGAAGAAAAAACCCCAAAACCCCAACCAAATGTTAAAAAGAATCTCAGCTGTTTTAGAAATAAAAGATTTACTTGGCAATTTAAAGGAAAAAAATGTTAAAGCCCAAAGGCTACGATGACCTGCAACTGTAGCATAATGAAAGATAAGGCTCTGCATCTCAGGTAAGCCTTGTTTCCTAGAAACAAGAGAAAATAAGAGAGGTCCCAACCTGAATCTCTCCGCTTCCTCCCCCCCTGCCCTCTCCAGGCAGCTTACGCCTGCTCAGTCTTTTGTCTTTTCACTTATGGACCCAATTTGAGCAACAAAATAAAACTTTTGTTATAGAAAAGCCTTGGGGAAACTGCAGTGTGCCAAATAGCTTTAAAAAATTAAATGCTAGCAGATGAGAACCAGTTCTGACCCCAAGGTCAAGCAAAACTAATCTTGGCTATTTTGCCAGTGGTCATTAAATAACGAGAATTTCTGTAGGTAGTTTCTAAATTAGAAAGTCTGAGATCTTACTAGTGGGGTGCAAACATGAGCACCAGAGCATAATAATTAGACTTAGATACTTTTCCGAATTTGCCTTTTAAAAATGAATTATGCCATTAAGCACTAAATGCAAGGATTAAAATTTCACAAACTTCTACTTAAATCAAAATGTGGTGACAACTACTGGCACAAAACCAAACACTGAAAGAATCTTAGCTGTTTCAGAAATAAAACATTTGCTTCCAACTTGATGCAAACATTTTTAGGGTCTATGATTAAGCTGATCTGTAAATACAGCATAAGAAAAACAGGTAAGGGAAGTCTTTTATGTGGCAAATAAAAAGCTAATATCAAGATTTTGAAGGATGTTTGGCTGTAACTCACAAAAGACTTGAGACAAAGTAAATGACTATACATTCCTAAAAATTAAAATATGCACATTTTATAGAGTGATTAAAGACATAGGAATTTATCATTACTATAAGACATTTCTTACAAGGTTATGTGCAAATTTAAAAAATAATAATACCACAACTACTTTAGGAAACATAGTCAAATCCATTCCATAGTCCATCCATCCAAAGGAATGGACTCATTATATATATATTTTTAACAATAAGAGAAGGTCTCTACTTTCCATACTTTCTAAAAATAATTAAATAAATTCAATATTTCAAAATGTGCTTTGGGTATTTGTGATTCACCAACTTGCTTAATTATTTCAAAAATCACTATTTCAAAAACTTCCATATTTTTATATAGTTATTATTTGTTCACTGACCGATGTGAAGAATGATGCAATGGGAACTACATCAGTGGTATCCTGGGAGTCAAGATACCATTCATTCATCCATTCATTTCTTTGTTAAACAAATATCTGAGTACTACCTGTGTGCCAGACAATGGGCACTAAAAAAAAAAAAACTTAAGTCCCTGAAGAAACATAATACTATATTTCATCAAATGTGAGATGCCATCAATAGTAAGACTAACTCTTAACTAATAAAGAAAAACTGTGGGCTTCCCTGGTGGCACAGTGGTTGAGAGTCCACCTGCCAATGCAGGGGACACGGGTTCATGCCCCGGTCCGGGAAGATCCCACATGCCGCAGAGTGGCTGGGCCCGTGAGCCATGGCCGCTGAGCCTGCGCGTCCGGAGCCTGTGCTCCACAACGGGAGAGGCCACAACAGTGAGAGGCCCGCGTACCGTAAAAAAAAGAAAAAATGCTTTCAATTAAACTATGACACAATGCCTTGGATGAATCACATCAGCCTCTCAGTGCTTTGATATTTTTTAAATCTATTCAGAAAAATTTGGCAATTTTTCCTGCCTTCAATACACTGCTTGACATTGTAAATGGCAACCATTTTTTCACAGATCTCAGTACAAAACACAGCTTCATTTACTTTGGGATGTCTTCCTTTCTTGGCTGCCATAAAGCATTCAGTGTTATTAAAGAAAAGAAAATGGAACTGTGATGATTTTGCCAATGGCACATGTTTACTTCACTAATCTAAATTCACATCTCTTGACCTTGTTTTGGTCCTTTACTGTGTGTTCAATAACTTTGTGTTTCAACGCCATATCATAATGGAATCTTTTTGAAGATATCTTAAATGGCAATTAAACCCAACATATGTAGAGCTGACACTGTGTACATAACTCAATTGAAATGATGATACTAAATATAGCTACAACGAAACTTGTACAAGCACAAGCAATTACAACCTGGCCAAATGGCCACCTGACTGACAGCGACTGACAGATGCCATCAAGCGACAGATATATTCCAAATTCAAAGACGTTAAAATGTGAAAAACATTATGTCTTAGAATCAGTAATAGCAGCAAACACTCACACAGCACTATGAGGAAAGCATCATTCTATGTAGTTTACATACATTATGCCACGAAAACTTGTAAGGTAGATAGATTATGTGCCTCTAGATGAGGAAACTGAGGCTTGGGGGCTAGGGGGTGTTTGAGTAACCTGCCCCAATATCACAAAGCTAGCACGTGCCAAGGTTAGCTTTTGAATCCAGGCAGTCTGGGCTATGCTTTTAACCATTATGTCATGTGGTCTCTTAAGTTATTAATCAATAACTAGCTTTGTGACCTAACCCGAATCGTTAGAGACTCCTTTCCTTACCTGGAAAAGGAGAAAAATGGAATGGATGATTATGGAGCCCTTTCCCAGGATGAAAATATTATAATTCTATAATCTTCTATAGTAAAATGTTATCACCATGGTAGTCTCTCCTTAACCCAATACAATTCTAAGACCTTCACTGACATTAGTGATTAGTGAAAGGAATGTAACTTTTACTATTAGTCTAAAATACACACACTTAGAAAGGTATTAAGAAACAGACACACATGTACCACCATTTCTCTTTTTCAGGTTGACGGCAAAAGGCTGACTGTAGACACAAATGATCCAATTTGTGGGTTTTACTCTGCCTGTGTACTACATTTATGATAGAAATTTAGCCATTTAAAATGGCTAAATACACACACTGCATAGTCCTTTGTTCTTTCTTTAAAAATTCTTTTCATTTATGAGGGAAAAAACAATAGATTAATAACAGATGCAAATATGGCAACATTTTCTCTCTTGACCCAATTTAAGGGTGGAATTAAATGTGCATTACACACTTGACAACTCTTCTGCCCCAAGGCGGGGTGGGTTGTCACACTCTTTGGATTTTCTACAGGCCACGCCAGCTGCCCTCCCTCCTAGGTAACCTTCCTTCAGACCCACAGCCTCTGATCATAAGGCAACACAATGGTGCTTAAAATAATTCCTAATAGTTCATTTTGAAGTTGTCTACAGAAGGAGAGTTAATAAAGGAAAGAGATCGCAAGGTGCAATGTGTTTAAAGCTTTCATTATTTATTCACAAACATCAAATACTGTATCAGTTTTGGGCCTTGCTTTTCTCTTTTATATACACATACACATGCAGACAAAATAATCTGCCCCAACGGAAATCAGAGAAAACATTAAAAAGATTTCTGGGGAAAAAAGTGAAAAAAGGAATATAAGTGAACTGTTGGCAAAAGTAGGCTTAAAAAACAAGTGAGAAGATGCTCAAAGATGAAAGGCCCCCTAGCCAGTACACAGAATTTTACTATTACATACCTTCCCATGCTGCCCAGCTCTTTCATAACAAATGACAACATCTTCCCACATTTCTAGCTTCTCAAATATCTGAAGGGCTGAACTGGTACATCCCAACTCAAAGAGTAAACTTGCAAGCTGGCGCTAGAAAATCAAGTTAAAATAATGAACAATCCTTTACACAAAGACAGATTCCTATTCCACTTGTAGGTCTATCCAATCTGCCATTTTAAGCATCTGCTTACTGTATTAAATGCCTAATTTCTACAATTCAACCTCTACTAATTAGAAATTTGCAATCATTCAATACTTACCTTTACTTTAGCAAGCCTCTTTAGAGGGGGTAAGGAATTAAAAAACAATATAGGAACTGCTCAAAGCACTCAATATATCAATTTTTTCCCAAGAATTCAGAACTTAAAAGGCAAAATCTGTATTTCTTCATTACCTAGAGATTCTATATAGGACAATCTCTGTTGTAAAGCTGATATCCAATAAATCAATTTTTAAAACTCTAGTTAGAATGGCCATTATCAGAAAGACAAGAAGTAAGTGTTGCTGAGGGCGTGGAGAAAAGGGAACTCTTGTGCACTGTTGGTGGGAATGTAAACTGGTGCAGCCACTACAGAAAACTGTATGGAGGTTCCTCAGGAAGCTGAAAATAGAACTACCATATGATCCAGTAATTCCACTTCTGGGCATATAGCTGAGGAAAATGAAAACACTAATTTATTTTAAGCACATCCTAAAAAACTTAGCTACTAATTTCCCAGTCCTTGGCAGATAAAAGGGTGCAAATTATGGTAAGGTGAGTGAAGGTTAAATATATTCAAAAATAAACATACTGTACAAGTGATCCAACCTGCAGGAATAGAAAAACAATATTAAAAAGGTTTAAAAAGTAGGTGAGACTCTTGAAGGTCTGGTTTCAAAATTCAATACATATTTAAGAGTTAAGAGGCTAATGGACATGGAACATGCAGGACTAACAAACTTAGAAAGTAAAATGAAATATGCCTGAAAATTATAAGCTAACATATTATCGAAATAAATAGAAGGGATGGTCCAATTCTTCTGTATCCTATGAAATACAAGAGAATTTGGCTATTTTAGAATATGTGGTTGGACATTTTCAAAACCTAGCAAACATAGCATGTGGGAGCTGAAATAAATCTTAATGCTCATGTAGTAAGTAGTTTAATCTTTTCATTTAATAGATGAAGAAAGTTATGACATCTAAGCTGATATGATCTTTAGCTAGCAGTAAAGATGAATTCTCCTTTTATAATAAACTATGCTGTTACTTCTTGATCTTTAAAAATAATACATAAAGATATGGTTACTCCCTATTATGAAAGAAAAATGATTTAATTTCTTAATGAAAGAGGATGTTTATCTAACTGCCCAAATATCCTAAAATCCACAGCTTCCTAAGCAGATAAAATAAACACTTAGCCTACATCCTAAATTTATTTGAACAGTATTTAATTTTCCTAATGCTTCTGTTCAGAAACAGAGTAACAGCTACACCCTCAACAGACATGTTTTGTCGTAATAACAGTCTGAGAGGTTTATACACCACAAATCACACAGTACAAAGCAGTTAAATTTCACAGATCAGGGTCAAAAGCATGCCAAAAAGTTCCAGTTTTTAACACCTTCCTGATGAAGCAGCTACTCCTTTTGAGGTGATATAACAAAGCTTTTTTTGTGCCTATGTTTTATTGAGATGCCTTCAATAGATAAAATGAATCCCAATGTGTAATAAACCCCCTCATTTACTCTGTGCTTAAGAATATAACCCACTCTCTAAGAAATCTTATGATGGAGATTCTGAGTCATTGAATTGTGGGTTGGCATTTATAGTTCTAAATCACTACCTATGTGCCTAATCCACAAGAGAGGACAGAAAGCTGGTTAAAATGACAATAGTTACTAAATCATCTAGAAATTTCTGGCTAGCATCATTTAACTCCACTTAGCCACTCTGCACCATAGCTTTCACATCTGTAAAATGGGGCTATTTCACAAAATTGTTGCAATAAAATAATGTGTGTGAAATGCAGAACAAAATGTGTACCTCATAATAAATGTGCAGTAAAAGCTGGCTGTTATTATTTGTAATAATTACAACCCAATGGAGATACAGGAAAGGAGGTAAACTGGACTAAAAGTTGGGAAACTAGAGATGTAGTTCATGAGCAGCTATATGATCAACATTGGAAAAGTGTAGTTAATTGCACTGGGCCTCAATTTTCTTTTCTGTAGAATTAAGAAACTGGACCACATATCTTAAGTGGCCTTCAGTGCTTAAAATTTTACAAACTAGAGAACCGACGCCTCTTACACAGGAGAACCATGGTGTGGGAGCTAAACTAGGTATTCTCATATCATTAGAAAGAGGAGAGTAGTTAAGGGTATCTCACAATATCAAGTATCGAATAAATGCTTTCATTTACCTTTCGTACACAACTTGCTTAAAAGGTTCATTCTTTAGCAGAAGGTCCTTAAAGGGCTTTTAAACATTGAAAATGAAGACTTCTGTGGTTCTAGTTAATCTAGTTTAAAAATTTTTTTAATGTTATAAAAGTCTAATATCACTTTACTCAAATAGTAGTTTGAAGTAACTGGCAATCCTCAGCTAGATACTTTTATTCTTTTCACTGAAATATTTGAAAACTCAAACATAAACATCTAATGCGTTTATCTTTCAAATGCGAAGTATTTTCCATACCCAATGACAACAAAAATACCTGAATGGCCCAATGAGGTGGCACTTGACAGCAATAGAAAATCTTCAGACGTTCCAATACAGATGTAGTCTTATCTTCAAATTGGTCTGCAAGAGCCTTAAAAGCATGTATCATAATCAGAATCTATATGTGCAATAACTTTTTAATATAAACAAGATTCTTATTGCAAGTTATACAAACAGACATATAAACAATAAAGAACACAAGTTACTTTGATAAGGTGATGGGACGTGTGAATTTTTTCTTGAATTTCATTTTTTTTTTTTTTTTTGGCTGCATTGGGTCTTCGTTGCTGCGCACGGGCTTTTCTCTAGTTGCTGTGAGCAGGGGCTACTCTTCGTTGCAGTGCATGGGCTTCTCATTGCGGTGGCTTCTCTAGTTGCAGAGCACAGGCTCTAGGAGTGAGGGCTTCAGTAGTTGCAGCATGCAAGCTCAGTAGTTGCGACACTCGTGCCCTAGAGCATGTGGGCTTCAGTAGTTGTGGCACATGGACTCAGTAGTTGTGGCAAGCGGGCTTAGTTGCTCCGCGGCATGTGGGATCTTCCCAAACCAGGGATCGAACCCTTGTCCTCTACATTGGCAGGTAGATTCTTAACCACGGTGCCACCAGGGAAGTCCTTGAATTTCGTTAAATGTTTGAAAAAAACTTTAATCAACATCTATGTAAATTTGTACATTTAAAACTTACCAGGAAAATAGTTTATTTTTATTTATTTATTTTTTTTGGCGGTACGCAGGCTTCTCACTGTTGTGGCCTCTCCCGTTGCGGAGAACAGGCTCCGGACGCGCAGGCTCAGCGGCCATGGCTCATGGGCCCAGACACTCCGCGGCATGTGGGATCTTCCCGGACCGGGGTATGAACCCCTGTCCCCTGCATCGGCAGGCGGACTCTCAACCACTGCGCCACCAGGGAAGCCCAGGAAAATAGTTTTTTAAATTGAGGTTTCCTATAATAGTTCTTTCAGAGAACTAGCCTTATTAATCAGCCTTTTTACTTTTTCTAAGAAAAACTGTTCTTCAGCATACCTATTTCACAGCCATACTGTCACTGTGACAACGGCACTTTCTAACATAAATCAGAGAAAAATTACATGAAGAACTTCATTTAGGAATTTTCTAACGAATAAAGTGAAATCATAGCGTGTGTCTATTTGATCACAGAGGGTGAGTTCTCTTACTCTTCAGCAAGAGAGACATAGGGCAGGACATTCATTCATGTGAGACCACCCTTAAGGTGCAGTGGATAGCTTCAAGCTGCATGCACTGAGGAATCCCTCTGCTGGTCTGAAATACCTGCACTTTGTACTAAGTAACTGAACTCGAAGAGGCTATGTCAAGAAGCAGACCAACAAGACCAAGATGGCTGACTCTGAGAAAAGGTACCAGGGCCAAATGCAAAGCCAAAGGCTGGCACTAACTGGTAGTCACGTGATGAGTCATCACAAGACCCCACATATTCAGCATCAAAGTGAATGCAGACGCTCGGGAGCCCTAGGCAAATACACAGACAGTAGTTCCATTACCGTGATCATCTTCACCTGCCTCCTCATTCGCTATACAGTAAGCATATATGTTTTTTCTGTTTTATACGGAGACCTCTCAACTGTGAATTATCATGACCTTTTTTGCATAATGCAGTGCTCAAATTTTCTTTTTATGGCAATTGACTAATTTTCACAGGCCTATCATATAAGGATTAGATGGCAACAATACGTCAACGTTAATTTTCTGATGTTAATGCACATACTGTAGTTATGTAGGAGAGCGTCCATGTATGAAGCTCTATGTTTGCAACTTACTTTCCAAAACTTCAGGATACAAAAGACAGCTGGTCCTGTACTTAAAACTTTTCTGTAAGTTTGAAAATTTTTTCAAGTTTTTATGAAATTAAAATTGAAAATTTCAAAAACAACAAAAAAAAGTAAGAGGTAGCAAGTTCAAACTTCCTCAGGAGAAAGAAAAGGACAAGAATCTAACAAATCCCACTATAAGTAAGAGGAGACCAGTTTCTGAGCAGGGGAACTGCTCCTCAATTGGGAGAGAAGGGAAGTTCTCTATATTATAATAGGTGGGAGATATATTTGTTAGTCTAAGAATACCCTGCAGAATGAGAAAACACTCATTACATCACTTCTTTGACAATCCAAGATGTTATTCAATCAAATCAGTCAGAACAAACTGAGTCATAACCAGACTCCTAAACCATCTTGATCAAAATATTTTTAAAGCTTTCTGGCCTTACTTCAGAGAAACTTAATAGCAAAAAGGTTGCATGCTTCTGCCCAAAGCTATTTAGTTGTAGGAGAGAGAGAAGAGAAGAAAAACCTCTGGCTGAATACATATGCTTACAATACATAAATAGAAGGTTCACTGAATTACTTCATTAAGGAGGGCAACTTTTCCCTTTTATCAAATTCTTTTTATTCCTTTGGAAAGAAAAAATAAATAATGCTTATTTAATAATTAAAAGCCAAAAGCAACATCCCAACATTTACTTTTAAAGTCTTAATTACATGCAAGACGTCTTAATTACACGCAAGACGTCTGATTTTCAAACAAAACTCACGCTGTTTGCTGCACTTACTGCATCTAGCTAAAACGTATTAATCAGTGCTCAGTAAATACTTCCTAATTTATTAATAAACAGATTTATTATGTATTTCAGATACTTTTAGATGAGCTCAGAGTGTCTCTGGTACTCTCAGATACTCTCCAAAATGTCAGAGACCACCGGAGAGAGCAGAGAATGAACATTTATTTGAATCTGATACCATAAATAAGCCCCTGTACAAGTACAGCCATGCTTTATAGAACTCGAATAGGCCATGTGTATGATAAAGATTAAAAACAGAATTCTAACCTATTTTCACTCCTGCACAGAATATACTTCCTCCTACCTTAAATATGACAACCACCTAAAGATTCACCTACCAATAAAACCAAGAACATCAAATTAATTTGTCTATTTCCTCTACTGAATTCAAAGTACTCTCTTATTTGCTAACTCACTCCAAATACAGGAACTTATTTACAATGCATCTCTAGGTTTTTCAGAGCAGGATTATTTCTAGTGACTCACTCTGGAATAATCCCATTATAGTCAAATGAGCTGGAGTCCTTTACAAGAAAAAGAGTACTGATAGGTGAAGTGGCCTGCCTGCTGTTCTAGGTCAACCTCCAACAAGCAAGTCATTTAAACACAAAGGCACTCATCTACGAAATGATTTTCTAAATGATCTTTTGCACTCCAAACACTCTGAGAATATGGCTTTATCAAAAGAGTATTTTGTTTAATTTCAAGCATCTGAGGAGGTTGCTAGTTTCAGGTACCATTAGCCGAACACAAGCATCAGGTTCATTCCTCAGGGGCAAACTGTAGCAAATTGGTCTGGAAGACAACGGCAGGACATTAAGTCCTAGGAGAATGGGACTGAATGAACAGCAAGCCCGAGCTCCTGCCGTGTATACGTGTGTGTGTGTGAAAGTGGACAGAAACAGTAGCTCAGAGACAAACTGGCACTTTGTAAGCTTTCACACACCCCCAGAAATTGAGGTAAATGACCTCTAAAGCAGTGTCCTACCCTTTCACTTGCCATTGTCTCTCTCCAGTTTCTAAATTTCATGTATTTCACACCTGAAAGTCATGGGCACTTGGTCATAAGTTAAAACTGGTATGAGAAGTTGCCTTTAAGGGAAAATGGTAACATCAGAAATGGAGAGAGAGAGAGAGAGAGAGAGAGAGAGAGAGAGAAATGAATATACCCTAGACCAATCATTAAGAGTTGAAAGCAAGCAGAGTGTACATAGGAGGGTGACAGAAGAAATGTGGATAAACGGGAAAGACGATGAGTAAAGAGTAAGGAAGAGTCTAGAGCTCAGTCAGGAGGTGGGGGGACAGCCAAGTCACAGAAAATCCAGGTATGATAACTGCTGGGAGACATCAAAGATGACCTCATGATGTATAAACTACTGTGATATGAAACTGTTTTCAAGTTTTAAGACTCCCTTTTAATGTTTTTTTCTCCCCAAACTCCATCACAAAGCATTTATACTTTGAGTGTCCTTTGAGACAACGTGCTTGTGCATATAGATTCTCTAACCCCAAACAATAACGACTCTCCAGCCTTCCAGAAGCCACTGTACCAGAGGTCAGGAGATACCTCTAAGGAATGGGGAATAAAAGATACCTCTAAGGAATGGGGAATAAAACCCTGGAAAACAATGATGGGTCCTCTCTTTTCAATGCTCTGTTTTCAGTAGCGAAAGAACTTCTTCCCTCCAAAAAACTAGAGAAGATCAAAACTACATTTTAAAATTAGCACATGGAGAATGACTTAGTATAGAAGGACAATTCTGAACAAGGTCTGGTATGATTTAGACTTTATTTATGTGCTCGTATCTAAAAGTATGGCACACATATCTTCAAAAGAACAGAGCTAGTCCCTAAGAACCTACACTTTCACTGAAGGCTATTCTTTCTTGCTTGCGTGATATCAAAGTGTTTATCCACTTTCTGAAGAGCCAAGTAGAAATTAGCTGATAATCTAAAAGGTATGATTGATCATATGCCAAATCACCTTGCTTTTTTGTGCAATGTGAGTGTGTGTGTGTGTGTGTGTGTGTGTGTGTGTAGGAGGGTGGGATTTATTATAAAAATACGTACTTAATCAAATATATCCAACAGTTGGGCTGAACTGCTCTCTTTGACAGGAGTCTGCAGTCATTCCACCATGATTCAGAGTGGTGAAGCTAACTGCCATCTCAAACTCCCAAGCCCAAGAAAACTTCTAATAGGAACAAGGGGAATGAGAATCAAAACCTATCAACAACCAACTAAGTATCAACACCACCATTAAACCTATTGTTAATTCAGTTTTACCTTGTGTATAGGGAATTGCAGGGAATCAGATTAAAAAAATGGCTTGCCCAGGCTTCCCCGGTGGCGCAGTGGTTAAGAATCCACCTGCCAATGCAGGGGACACGGGTTTGAGCCCTTGTCCAGGAAGATCCCACATGCCACGGAGCAGCAAAGCCCATGCACCACAACTACTGAACCTGCACTCTAGAGCCCGTGAGCCACAACTACTGAAGCCCGTGCACCTAGAGCCCGTGCTCCGCATCAAGAGAAGCCACCACAATAAGAAGCCCGCGCACTGCAACGAAGAGGAGCCCCTGCTCACCACAACTAGAAAAAGCCCGCACACAGCAGCAAAGACCCAACTCAGCCATTCATTCATTCATTCATTTTTTTAAAAATGGCTTGCCCAAAGTTTAAAGCTATGAAATAGGTGAGCCTGTCTGATTCCAAACACTAAGTTGACAGTTTCATTAAAACCTTACCTCCTAAGTGGAAATTATCAGAGCTGTGAAAATAAAAAGCAGCTTCTCACTGGAAAAATACTGAGAACTCTAATTAACTGGGTTTTTCCCCACCTAATCACATAATATGGGAGTCAGGGTGTGGCCTGGCCAAGAAGATCTTTAATCACTACTTCCTGTTCCAAAGACTTTTATGTGTTGGCTGGTAGGAGCTGGGTCTACTAAAGGGGGCTGGGAGAGCCTAGATGTCTTTTTTATGACTCCAGACAGAAGAGATGAACATAAAGAGGGAGGCTTCAAGGAGCCCACACAAGGATCTTGGAACATTCCCCTTAGTCACACCTTAGCAGTTCTTAAACCATTTCGTTTCAGGACCTCTTTAGATTTATTTTTTTAATTAATTTTTATTGGAGTATAGTTGCTTTACAATGTTGTAGGACCTCTTTAAACTCTTATAAATTATTGAGGGACTCCAAAGAGCTTTTGTTTGTGTGGGCTATCATCTATCAATATTTATCATATTAGAAATTAAAACTGAATAAAATTTAAATATTAATCCATTCTAAAAGAAAATAATGAATCTATTACATTAACATACATAATATGTTTCATGAAAAATAACTATATCTCCCCCCCACCCCCCAAAAAAAAGTCTTGAAAAGATTGACAATGTCTTGGGAATTCCCTGGCCGTCCAGTGGTTAGGACTCCGAGCTTCCACGGCTGGGAGCCCGCGTTCAATTCCTGGTCAGGGAATTAAGATCCTGCAAGCTGAGTGGCACAAAGAAAAAAGTAAAAAAAAAAAAAAAAAAAAAAAAAACTGTCAATGTGTTACATTTCTGCAACTGTCTTTAATGTCTGGCTTAATAGATGACAGCTATTCTGTCATCTATTCTCATACCATCTTCTGTAGTCAATCTGTTACAATGTGATGTTTTGGTTGAAATTTATGAAGAAAATTTGGCCTCATACAGATAGGTAGTTGGAAAAGGGAGAAGTATGTTAACAGCTTTTTCAGTTAATTGTGCATATTATTCTTTGATACTACATCAAAATTCAAAATGTGGTGGCTTCTAAGAGTTACCTGCAATGTGGAATTTGAAATCCTATCAATGAATGTTTCCCTGTTACAGTAAAATCCACTGGTCTAAAAAAAAAAACAAAAAACTACTCACTGATGTATCTTGAACTTTGAATGGATCTTTTACCCATGCTTGATTTTTCACATCATGCATTAGTCATTTGGAAAATGTGCAGATTTACAAATGTTGACATATTTCATATAATATTAAAAATTGTATGCATTAATATCACCAATAATCTCACAAGAAAACTCTCAGCCCAGTACTTGAAGTATTGGAAAGCTGTCAAATTCATAACTGCATATAAAAGATTTCCAAAAGTCTCATTTTTTTTCTTAAAAGCTCAAAATTTCATCACTGGTAAGAAATACTGTCAATTATTTTCCTAGAAGTGATGAGCTCACTTCATTCATTTTTAAGAAAATTTCTGCCAAATACCCAAGTATGAATACGCATAGTCTGTCAATAGTTCTTCTTAGTAAAAACTGTGTTTCCTAGGAAAAGCAACTCGCTTAGCTTTTCTTGAGACAACCACTGTACTTCAGCATGCAGCACAAGTGTTTCGCAAGTACTTCCCAGTTCATCACGTAAAATATTAAAAAGCACGCTGCCAAGGGTGAAGACTTAATAAAATAATATTTACTGCTTTATCAAAGACATTCATAAACAAAACTGTCTTGGGACTTCCCTGGTGGTTCAGTGGTTAAGAATCCACCTTCCAATGTAGGGAAACATGGGTCAATCCCTGGTTGGGGTACTGAGATCCCACATGCCATGGGGCAACTAAGCCCGCATGCCGCAACTATTGAACCCACGCACTCTAGAGCCAGCGTGCGACAACTAGAGAGCCCGCATGCCACAACTACTGAGCCCAGGCACTCTGGAGCCGTGCACCACAGCTAGAGAGAAGCCCGCGTACCACAACAAAAGATCCTGAGTGCCACAACAAAGATACCACACGTTGCAACTAAGAGACCCAACACAACCAAAAAATAAATAAATTTAAAAAAAAAAAAAAAAAAAAACTGTCTTTTCTTTTTTTTAAGCTACAAACTCGTGGTGGTGAAGCACAGGATGACTACCAGCACAGTATGGTGTCCTGACCTTGATTCCGGTTAAGGGGCCAACAGTGTGACCCCCCCATTGCTTCTAGTGATTCAGTATCAACACAGTGACAAGATAAATAGTATCTTAATATTGTTGTGAAGACAGTTGTGACCTTGGACACTCTGAAAGGGCTGAGGAGCCTCGGGGCTCCACAATCACCCCCTGAGAACTGCTGCCTGAGAACTGGGAGATGCACAATCTCTCGTGCCTTCCCCAGATGCTGCCCACCTCCAACCTTCTCCCACAACTTCTCCAGGGGACCCTGCTTAGTATTTAAGGCAATACTTAGAAGTTCTCCTTTATTATCTTGTCTTAAAAGATTAGGAAATGAGAAAAGTCAGTCTGTTTACAGTCTGCAAGTATCATAAGAGTGCAAAGAATATTTATTAAAACTTAAATGAATGTTTTAAATTCCCAGTATTATCCTTCCTAAAAAAGTTAAAATAGTTAAGTCTAATAATAATTACACCTACTTTCCTGAGCAGCCCCAGTCAGATGCAAAGCATCTGTTCCTCAGCCAGCTCAATTCCACCTGGCCCTCGTCTGCAGCCCTCAGTAACACTCACCTCTAAGGTTCCTTCTGGCACCCAGCCCCCTGTTAAATCACAACGCTGGCCTCCAGGCCTTGGTAAATGCCCTTTTAGTCTCTGTTCTGTTTGTACTTGGATGTAAGACAGTAAAATATCTGGAGCTACAAAAGATTAACAATCTGCCTCTGTCAGGGGCAGTCTCTTCCAAACGCACCCATAATCACCACCCTCACCAGACCTTGAATTTCTGCAGGATGGGCTGAAGAGCCATATATATATATATATATATATATATTTTTTACTTTTGTCTGCGTTGGGTCTTTGTTGCTGCGTGCAGGCTTCCTCTAGTTGCGGCAAGCAGGGGCCACTCTTGGTTGCGGTGCACAGGCTTCTCATTGTGGTGGCTTCTCTTGTTGTGGAGCATGGGCTCTAAGCGTGCGGGCTTCAGTAGTTGTGGCTCGTAGGCTCTAGAGCACAGGCTCAGTAGTTGTGGCACACGGGCTTACTTGCTCCACGGCATGTGGGATCTTCCCGGACCAGGGCTCGAACCGTGTCCCCTGCATTGGCAGGTGGATTCTTAACCACTGCGCCACCGGGGAAGCCCCATGCAGAGCTATATTTTAACAAGCACCTTGGAAGTGGTTCATATGTTCAGGCAAGTTTGAGAAATGTTGTATAAGGCTCATAAGATGTACACAGGGTGCTGTCCCAGGAAACACCAATGTGTCAGTTCAATCAACACAATCTGACTCTGTCAAAGACCTTCAGTGTGCCCCTACTGGAATCTGACTGAAGTTAGCATTTAGTGCCTTTAGAAGTGTGCTTTAAGTGGGTGTACTTTATTCCATTCCACTAGTAAGTTTCTCTGCTGTTACTCAGTTTTCACTGTCCTGTAACTTTCTAGGTTTTCAAAATATTTTTTTAACTATTAACAATATTTTATGTTGTTTATTGCTTCTCCCTTCTTTTATCTCACTTATTTATGAACTAATTGTTGCCTATATTTTTACTAATCTATTATCACGAAACTCACATCCTGGTTCAGCCCATCAGCCTCTGTCCAGGCATCCCCCTTTCTTGGCCTTAGCAGAAGCCAGTTTCACTCACCCAGGTGCACGTTCTTTTCCCACACGGGACTGCATCCTGATATTGTGTACAATCCATTTCCTCTCCTTTCACCTAAATTGTAGGCATTCAGATGCTGAGTTCTGCAACCAAACATTCCTCACAAAAGCCTCTATTCATTTCTTCCTGCCTATGCTGGTTCAACCCCTTTCCCCCAGATGATGCCAAGTCTTTCACTGATATCTTCTTTCTCAGAGCTTCCTGAGAATACAGCATGGTGAATAAAAGCATGGACTTCAGGGGCTTCCCTGCTGGTTCCGTAGTTAAGAATCTGCCTGCCAATGCAGGGGACACGGGTTCGAGCCCTGAACCAGGAAGATTCCACGTGCTATGGAACAACTAAGCCCGTGCGCCACAACTACTAAGCCTGCACTCTAGAGCCCACAAGCCACAACTACTGAGCCCAGGCACCACAACTACTGAAGCCCGTGTAAGTAGAGCCCGTGCACTGGAACAAGAGAAGCCACTGCAATGAGAAGCCCGTGCACCGCAACGAAAAGTAGCCCCCGCTCGCCACAAGTAGAGAAAGTCCGCGCACAGCAACAAAGACCCAACTCAGTCAAAAATAAATAAAATAAATAAATTAAAAAAAAAAAAAAAGCATGGATTTCGAAATCCAAGACAGACCTGGTGTGAATTCAATTAGACCTTGGGTAAGTCACTTATATTTTCTGTGCTTCAGTTTCTTCACCAGTAAAAATATAAATAGTGCCTACTCCCTAGGATTATTTAGAACCTGGCACATAAGTATCCAGTAAACGGTAGTAACTGTACACAGTTCTGAATAAACAGTAGTAACTATAATGACTCCAAAAAAAAAAGCATAGCTACAGTCACAGGAGCAAGTTCTAGTATACTTTTCAATAACTTTCAAGCGCTACATGTGGTTATTAAGGCAGGTGAAGTACAAAGCCAGAACGGAAGACATGATTTCATATCTCAGATATTTGAAAAACTCAATGGCGGGACTCAGCACACTAAACGTGAAGCATTGTACTTATCTCAATGTTTTTAGATTTTCTAAATCTAAAGCATTCTATTCTAGGTAGTGATGATTGCTTTCAGTGAGTTATGAAGGATTGGGCAGTTTTCTTTTCCTGTACCTCCTTTAAAGTCAGGATAATAGAAACAGTCAACATTTACTGAGGGTTTACTATGTGCCAGGTGCTATTTGGAGTGTTTCACAAATATTAAGTCATTTAACCCCTCAGTATCTGAATGAGGTGGGCATTACCGCTCTCTCCATCCTCCAGATAAGGGAAGTGAAGCATAAGAGCTTAGGGTGCTTAGCCTTGGCCACAGTACGTGACATCTCTTCCTCTTGGATTGTGAGGTCTATGGACAATAAAATCTGGTGCTTTTCTGACAACAGACATTCTGACACTGAAGCAGGCAGAGAAAAGCAGAGATGAGAAAAGAGAGAAAAACCCGATGAGCTCTTCGAGCCTTGAATCCAGCTAACTATGGGATCGGAATACCCCTAGACTTCCCAGTTACTATAACAGTCAACCAATTTCCTTTTTTACAGACAGTTGGAATTGGGTTTCTGTCCCTTACAACTAAAAGTTTCCTACTGAGACCTGTCCTTGAATTGTACTAAAGTAGAAGTATAAAAAGTCTCAAAAAGCTCTAAACTTCAATCTGTCCATTACAAGCACCTTATATTTAGAAAAGGATATTTAAAGTATAAAAATCAAATGTAACTTCTCAAATTTTGAAGCCATACCCCCTCGTGGGGTAAGCCAAATACGGCCAAGGTCAGCTTGAATTACTACATCACGTGCTCCCCTCCACCTCCTGTAATCCATAATGACAGCCATATATTCCACTCACGCAAACAGCTGCACATCAAGGTCAATGCCAAGCCTGCCAAATATAATTCATGTGGATGTACTTTCATGAAGAAGATATGTGAAAATGTAATAGAGCAGGTGCATATTATGAGACACCAAAACTTCAGAGAGCAGTCTGCAATGCAGAACAAATGACCAGTTTGTAATACAGAGGAAAAGCTCTGTTTTATGGTATATTGAGAAATACAGTGAACATATTTCGAGATAATTAAGTAGCTAATTCATGAACTCTGGTCTCTTATCATTTCCTTTTTTTTTTTTTTCATATCTTTTTTTTGGGGGGCAGCACGTGGGCCTCTCACTGTTGTGGCCTCTCCCGTTGCAGAGCACAGGCTCCGGATGCACAGCCTCAGCGGCCATGGCTCACGGGCCTAGCCGCTCCGCAGCACATGGGGTCTTCCTGGACCGGGGCACGAACCAGTGTCTCCTGCATCAGCAGGTGGACTCTCAACCACTGCGCCACCAGGAAAGCCCAATATCTTTATTGGAGTATACTCACTTTACAATTCTTATCACTTCTTCTAATGACCACAAAGGGTAGCGATTTATGCATGCAGTTTATCATTTTTTAGGAAACCCTAAAAGAAAAGACTGAAATTCCTTTACCTCTTCCCCCTTAAAAAAAATACAACCAACCAAACTGTGAATTACTACCCGCTGAGACCTCTACGTTACCCTCAGTGTGATCACAGTGATTGCTCTGTTCCTGTTAGCTTTGGCACTCGACTGAAGATTTGGACTGCAGGATATTACAAAGGCTGGTCTCTACTGCTCTCAGATTGCTAAATTGCCAGATGAAAATATAATCTTTAATTCAGCTAACTCTCAATTATTCCTGCTAGTAAGTAGGTAATTAAAAATTAAACATAGAGAAGAAAAGGACTTACAAAAACAAACCCAAAACGTTTAAGAAAATGGTAATATGAACACAAATTTTGATAGCTACCTTAAAAGTGAATGGATTAAATGCTCCAACCAAAAGACACACGCTTGCTGAATGGATACAAAAATAAGACCCATATATATGCTGTCTACAAGAGACCCACTTCAGACCTAAGGACACATACAGACTGAAAGTGAGGGGATGGAAAAAGATATTCCATGCAAACGGAAATCAAAAGAAAGCTGGAGTGGCAATACTTATATCAGATAAAACAGACTTTAAAATAATGTTACAAGAGACAAGGAAGGACACTACATAATGATCAAGGGATCCATCCAAGAAGATATAACAATTATAAATATATCTGCACCTAACAAAGCAGCACCTCAATACATAAGGAAACTGCTAACAGCAATAAAACAGGAAATGGACAGTGACACAATAACAGTGGGGGACTTTAACACCTCACTTACACCAATGCACAGATGACCCAAACAGAAAATTAAAACGGAAACAGAAGCTTTAAATGACACAATAGACCAGAAAGATTTAATTGATATTTATAGGACATTCCATCCAAAAACAGCAGATTACACTTTCTTCTCAAGTGCTCACGGAACATTCTCCAGGAGAGATCACATCTTGGGTCACAAATCAAGCCTCAGTACATTGAAGAAAACTGAAATCATATCAACCATCTTTTCTGAACACAACACTATGAGATTAGAAAACAATTACAGGGAAAAAAACGTAAAAAACACAAACACATGGAGGCTAAACAATATGTTACTGAATAACCAAGTGATCACTGAAGAAATCAAAGAGGAAATCAAAAATACCTAGAAACAAATGACAATGAAAACACGATCACCCAAAACCTATGGGATGCAGCAAAAGCAGTTCTAAAAGGGAAGTTTATAGCTATACAAGTCTACCTCAAGAAACAAGAAAAATCTCAAAAAAACAATCTAACGTTACACCTAAAGGAACTAGAGAAAGAAGAACAAACAAAACCCAAAGTTAGCAGAAGAAAAGAAATTATAAAGATCAGAGAAGAAATAAATGAAATAGAATCAAGAAAACAATAGCAAAGATCAATAAAACTAAAAGCTGGTTCTTTGAGAAGACAAACAAAATTGATAAACCATTAGCCAGACTCATCAAGAAAAAGAGGGAGAGGACTCAAATCAATAAAATTACAAATGAAAAGGAGAAGTTACAACAGACACTGCAGAAATACAAAGCATCCTAAGAGATTACTACAAGCAACACTATGCCAATGAAATGGACAACCTGGAAGAAATGGACAAATTCTTAGAAAGGTATAACCTCCCAAGACTGAACCAGGAAGAAATAGAAAATATGAACAGACCAATCACAAGTAATGAAATTGAAACTGCGATTAAAGATCTTCCAACAAATAAAAGCACAGGACCAGATGGCATCACAGGTGAATTCTATGAAACATTTACAGAAGAGCTAAGACCTATCCTTCTCAAACTCTTCCAAAAATTGCAGAGGAGGGAACATTCCCAAACTCATTCTATGATGCCACCATCACCCTGATACCAAAACCAGACAAAGATACTACAAAAAAAATTACAGACTAATATTACTGATGATTATAAATCCAAAAATCCTCAACAAAATACTAGCAAACAATACATTAAAAGGATCATACAATATGATCAAGTGGGGTTTATCTCAAGGATGTAAGGATTCTTCAATATATG
Organism: Phocoena phocoena; assembly: GCF_963924675.1. Lineage (NCBI taxonomy): Eukaryota > Metazoa > Chordata > Mammalia > Artiodactyla > Phocoenidae > Phocoena > Phocoena phocoena. The sequence goes on from NC_089232.1 coordinate 64,096,491, forward strand.
CAACTCAATGTGATACACCATATGAACATATTAAAGAATAAAAACCATATGATCATCTCAATAGATGCATAAAAAGCTTTTCACAAATTTCAACACATATTTATGATAAAAACCCTCCAGAAAACAGGCCTAGAGGGAACCAATCTCAACATAATAAAGGCCATATACAACAAACCCACAGCCAACATCATTCTCAATGGTGAAAGACTGAAAGCATTTCCTCTAAGATCAGGAAAAAGACAAGGATGTCCACTCTCGCCACTACTCTTCAAGATAGTTTTGGAAGTCCTAGCGACAGCAATCAGAGAAGAAAAGGAAATAAAAGTAATACAAATTGTAAAAGAAGAAATAAAACTGTCACTGTCTGCAGATGACATGATACTATACATAGAGAATCCTAAAGATGCCACCAGAAAACTACTAGAGCTAATCAATGAATCTGATAAATTTGCAGAATACAAAATTAATGCACAGAAATCTCTTGCATTCCTATACGCTAATGGTTAAAAATCTGAAAGGGAAATTAAGGAAACTCTCTCATTTACCAATGCAACAAAAAGAATAAAATACCTAGGCATTAGGCTTCCCTGGTGGTGCAGTGGTTGAGAGTCCGCCTGCCGATGCAGGGGACACGGGTTCGTGGCCCTGTCCAGGAAGATCCCACATGCTGAGGAGCGACTGGGCCCGTAAGCCATGGCCGCTGAGCCTGTGCATCTGGAGCCTGTGCTCCGCAACGGGAGAGGCCACAACAGTGAGAGGCCTGCGTACTGCAAAAACAAAAACAAAAACAAAAAACCTAGGAATAAACCTACCTATGGAGACAAAACACCTGTGTGCAGAAAACTATAAGACACTGATAAAATACATTAAAGATGATACCAACAGATGGAGAGATATAAAATGTTCTTGGACTGGAAGAATCAATATTGTGAAAATGAGTATATTACCCAAAGCAATCTACAGATTCAATGCAATCCCTATCAAATTACCAATGGCATTTTTTACAGAACGAGAACAAAAAATCTTAAAATTTGTATGGAGACACAAAAGACCCTGAATAGCCAAAGCAGTCTTGACGGAAAAAAACGGAGCAGGAGGAATCAGACTCCCTGACTACAGACTATATTACAAGGCTACAGTAATCAAAACAATATGGTACTGGCACAAAAAAAGAAACATAGATCAATGGAACAAGATAGAAAGCCCAGAGATAAACCCACACAAGTATGGTCAACTAATCTATGACAAAAGAGGCAAGAATATACAATGGAGAAAAGACAGCCTCTTCAATAAGTGGTGCTGGGAAAACTGGACAGCTACATGTAAAAGAATGCAATTAGAACACTGCCTAACACCTTACACAAAAATAAACTCAAAATGGATTAGAGACCTAAATGTAAGATTAGCCACCATAAAACTCTCAGAGGAAAACATAGGAACAACACTCTTTGACATAAATCACAGCAAGATCTTTTTTAATCCACCTCCTACAGTAACGGAAATTTTTAAAAAATAAACAATGGGACCTAATGCAAATACAAAGCTTTTGCACATCAAAGGAAACGATAAACAGGACGAAAAGACAACCCTCAGAATGGGAGAAAATATTTGCAAACGAATCTACGGACAAAGGAATAATCTCCAAAATATATAAACAGCTCATGAAGCTCAATAATAAAGAAACAACAACCCAATCCAAAAATGGGCAGAAGACCTAAATAGACATTTCTCCAAAGAAGACATACAGATGGTCAAGAAGCACATGAAAAGCTTCTCAACATCACTAATTATTAGAGAAATGCAAATCAAAACTACAATGAGGTACCACCTCACACCAGTTGGAATGGGCATCATCAAAAAATCTAGAAACAACAAATGCTGGAGAGGGTGTGGAGAAAAGGAAACCCTCTTGCACTGTAGGTGGGAATATAAATTGATACAGCCACTATGGAGAACAGTATGGAGGTTCCTTAAAAAACTAAAAATAGAACTACCATATGAGCCAGCAATCCCACTACTGGGCATATACCCTGAGAAAGCCATAATTCAAAAAGAGTCATGTACCACAATGTTCACTGCAGCTCTATTTACAATAGCCAGGACATGGAAGCAACCTAAGTGTCCATCAACAAATGAATGGATAAAGAAGATGTGGCACATATATACAATGGAATATTACTGAGCCATAAAAAGAAACAAAATTGAGTTATCTGTAGTGAGGTGGATGGACCTAGAGTCTGTCATACAGGGTGAAGTAAGTCAGAAAGAGAAAAACAAATACCATATGCTAACACATATATATGGAATCTAAAAAAAAAAAAAGTTATGAAGAACCTAGGGGCAGGACAGGAATAAAGACGCAGACGAAGAGAATGAACTTGAGGACATGGGGGGGAAGGGTGCGCTGGGACGAAGTGACAGAGTGGCATGGACTTATATATACTACCAAATGTAAAATAGATAGCTAGTGGGAAGCAGCTGCATAGCACAGGGAGATCACCTCACTGCTTTGTGACTGCCTAGAGGGGTGGGATAGGGAGAGTGGGAAGGAGGTGCAAGAGGGAAGAGATATGGGGATATATGTATATGTATAGCTGATTCACTTTGTTACAAAGCAGAAACTAACACACCATTGTAAAACAATTATACTCCAATAAAGGTGTTAAAAAAGAAAAAAAAACTGTTCTAAAAATACTCATTTAAAAATTGTGAAATCTCAATTAGCTCCCACAGTTAAGAAAGTCAAATGGCAGTATGAACAGTCTCCAGTGACAGAAAACTGCTGCAATCTCAAATTCCCAATTCAATGCAATGTCCTCCCAGAAATTCAAGGGTGAAGGAAAAGACTCTTGCCATACAAACACCTTCAGAGGCAAAACTAGCTCAACAGGGACACATCTTCACAATTTAAATTAAAAGATTTAAAACATAACTGGGTAATTAAAATTCATCAGCAAAATTACTTAATAATGAACATAAAGTAACCTAACATTAACCCTCAGTGACTGAACTGAGTTTATCTAACACTAATATGAACGTTATTAGACGATGACATTTGGTTTGCCCAAGTTTCTTTGGATTGAACATAAGTAAGAGGGTTCCCTTGAATGTATGTGGTTTCAATTAATTTCCTTCATATTTGGATATGTATAATACATTGCTTTCATCATACTAAAGGAAAGAAGAAAAAGATGTGATCTTATGAGACAGAAGATATCGATTATTTGGACTTGGATCAGACATGGCATGGTGGGGTGGGGTAGAAGCAGAATCATGATAGATAGGTAGGTATTTTGTACCCCACGGGTAAAAAGCAGGGTATAAATAAATACTGGAGAATATAATATTTTAATTCAAGCTGCTTCTGAATTCTAAAATAACCAGTATTTCCATAAACATTATTTTGTTCATCATTACCACCATCATCATAGTCCTGAAGATACAATAATTAAACAACTCTAGCCTAGAATAATTTCCATTAGATAGGGTGCTTTTTTTTTTCTTTTTTCTTGCGGTACGTGGGCCGCTCACTGTCGTGGCCTCTCCCGTTGCAGAGCACAAACTCCGGACTCGCAGGCTCAGCGGCCATGGCTCACGGGCCCAGCTGCTCCGCGGCATGTGGGATCTTCCCGGACGGGGGCACGAACTCGTGTCCCCTGCATCGGCAGGCGGACTCTCAACCACTGCGCCACCAGGGAAGCCCAGATACAGTGCTTTTAATGAACTGTCCTCAACTTGGAGTTCCTTCTTCCTCTGTGGATCTTATAATACTGATTTATTTACCATTAGGTGTGACACAACAGTCCCTTCTAAGTTTGGCACATCTCACTTAGACATCTCTTCCAAATCTGCCACCTTTAGGACCTGCCATTACATCCTTTTTTTTTTAACATCTTTACTGGAGTATAATTGCTTCACAATGGTGCTTTAGTTTCTGCTCTATAACAAACTGAATCAGCTATACATATACATATAACCCCATATCTCCTCCCTCTTGCGTCTCTCTCCCAACCTCCCACCCCTCTAGGTGGTCACAAAGCACTGAGCTGATCTCCCTGTGCTATGCGGCTGCTTCCCACTAGCTAGCTATCTTACATTCAGTAGTATATAAAAGTCCATGCCACTCTCCCACTTTGTCCCAGCTCACTCTTCCTCCTCCCCGTGTCCTCAAGTCCGTTCTCTAGTAGGTCTGCAACTTTATTCCTGTCCTGCCCCTTGGTTCTTCATAACCTTTTTTTTTTTTCATTTAGATTCCATTTATATGTGTTAGCATACGGTATTTGTTTTCTTCTTTCTGACTTACTTCACTCTGTATGACAGACTCTAGGTCCACCCACCAAACTACAAATAACTCAATTTCCTTCCTTTTTGTGGCTGAGTAACATTCCACTGCATATATGTGCCACATCTTCTTTATCCATTCACCTGTCGATGGACACTTAGGCTGCTTCCATGTCCTGGCTACCATAAATACAGCTACAATGAACATTGTGGTACATGACACTTTTTGAATTATGGTTTTCTCAGGGTATATGCCCAGTAGTGGGATTGCTGGGTTGTACGGTAGTTCTATTTTTAGTTTTTTAAGAAATCTCCACACTGTTCTCCATATTAGCTGTATTTATTTACATACCCACCAACAGTGCAAGAGGGTTCCCTTTTCTCTACACCCTCTCCAGCATTGACTGTTTGTAAATTTTTTGATGATAGCCATTCTGACCAGTGTGAGATTATATCTCATTGTAGTTTTGATTTGCATTTCTCTAATGATTAGTGATGTTGAGCATTCTCCTTCATGTGTCTGTTGGCAATCTGTTTATATTCTTTGGAGAAATGTGTATGTAGGTCTTCTGCCCGTTTTTCAATTGGGTTGTTTGTTTTATTGATACTGACCTGCATGAGCAGCTTGTAAATTTTGGAGATTAATCCTTTGTCAGCTGATTCGTTTGCAAATATTTTCTCCCATTCTGAGGGTTGTCTTTTCCTCTTGTTTATGGTTTCCTTTGCTGTGCAAAAGCTTTTAAGTTTCATTAGGTCCCATTTGTTTATATTTCCATTTCTCTAGGAGGTGGGGTCAAAAAGGATCTTGCTGTGATTTATATCATAGAGGGTTCTGCCTATGTTTTCCTCTAAGAGTTTTATAGTGTCTGCCCTTACATTTAGCTCTTTAATCCATTTGGAGTTTATTTTTGTGTATAGTGTTAAGGAGTGTCAAATTTCATTCTTTTACAGGTAGCTGTCCAGTGTTCCCAGCATCACTTATTGAAGAGGCTGTCTTTTCTCCATTGTATATTCTTGCCTGCTTTATCAAAAATAAGGCGACCATATGTGCATGGGTTTATCTCTGGGATTTCTATCCTGTTCAATTGATGTATACTTCTGTTTTTGTGCCAGTACCATACTGTCTTGATTACTGTAGCTTTGTAGTATAGTCTGAAGTCAGGGAGCCTGATTCCTCCAGCTCCATTTTTCTTTCTCAAGACTGCTTTGGCTATTCGGGGTCTTTTGTGTTTCCATACAAACTGTGCAATTTTTTTTCTAGTTCTGTGAAAAAAGCCAGTGGTATTTTTTGATAGGGATTGCATTGAATCTGTAGATTGCTTTGGGTAGTATACTCGTTTTCACAATGTTGATTCTTCCAATCCAAGAACATGGTATACATCTCCATCTGTTGGTATCATCTTTAATTTCTTTCATCCATGTCATACAGTTTTCTGCATGCAGGTCATTTGTCTCCTTGGGTAGGTTTATTCCTAGGTATTTTATTATTTTTGTTGCAATGGTAAATGGGAGTGTTTTCTTAATTTCTCTTTCAGATTTTTCATCATTAATGTATAGGAATGCAAGAGACTTCTGTGCTTTAATTTTTTATCCCGCTACTTAACAAAATTCATTGATTAGCTCTAGTAGTTTTCTGGTAGTATCTTTAGGATTCTCTATGTATAGTATCACATCATAGGCAAACAGTGATAGCTTTACTTCTTCTTTTCCGACTTGGATTCCTTTTATTTCTTTTTCTTCTCTGATTGCTGTGGCTAAAACTTCCAACACTATGTTGAACAACAGTGGTGAGAGTGGGCACCCTAGTCTGTTCCTGATCTTAATATAAATGGTTTCAGTTTTGCACCATTGAGGACGATGTTGGCTGTGGGTTTGTCATATATGGCTTTTATTATGTTAACTTCCCTCTAGGTCTACTTTCTGGAGGGTTTTTTTAATCAAAAATGGGTGTTGAATTTTGTCGAAAGCTTTTTCTACATCTATTGAGATGATCATATGGTTTTTATTCTTCAATTTGTTAATATGATGTATCACATTGATTGATTTGCGTATATTGAAGAATCCTTGCGTTCCTGGGATAAACCCCAGTTGATCATGGTGTATGATCCTTTTAATGTGCTGTTGGATTCTGTTTGCTAGTATTCTGTTGAGGATTTTTGCGTCTATATTCATCAGCAATACTGGCCTGCAGTTTTCTTTCTTTGTGACATCTTTGTCTGGTTTTGGTATCAGGGTGATGGTGGCCTCATAGAATGACTTTGGGAGTGTTCCTCCCTCTGCTATATTTTGGAAGTGTTTGAGAACGATAGGTGTTAGATCTTCTCTAAATGTTTGATAGAATTCGCCTGTGAAGCCATCTGGTCCTGGGCTTTTGTTTGTTGGAAGATTTTTAATCACAGTCTCAATTTCAGTGCTTTTGATTGGTCCGTTTGTATTTTCTATTTCTTACTGGTTCTGTCTCAGAAGGTTGTGCTTTTCTAAGAATTTGTCCATTTCTTCCAGGTTGTCCATGTTACTGGCATAGTTACTTGTAGTAATCTCTCATGATCCTTTGTATTTCTGCAGTATCAGTTGTTACGTCTCTGTTTTCATTTCTAATTCTGTTCATTTGTGTCTTCTCCCTTTGTTTCCTGATCATTCTGGCTAATGGTTTATCAATTTTTTTTATCTTCTCAAAGAACCAACCAGCTTTTAGTTTTACTGATCTTTGCTATTGTTTCCTTCATTTCTTTTTCATTTATTTCTGATCTGATCTTTATAATTTCTTTCCTTCTGCTAACTTTGGGGTTTTTTTGTTCTTCCTTCTCTAATTGCTTTAAGTGTAAGCTTAAGTTGTTTATTTGAGATGTTTCTGGAGGTAGGCTTGCATTGCTACAAACTTCCCTCTTACAACTGCTTTTGCTGCATCCCATAGGTTTTTGTGTCATTGTGCTTTCATTGTCATTTGTTTCTAGTTATTTTTTGATTTCCCCTTTGTTTTCTTCAGTTTTCTCTTGGTTATTAAGTAGTGTATTGTGTACCCTCCATGTTCTTGTATTTTTTACAGACTTCTTCATGTAATTGATATGTAGTCCCACAGCATTGTGGTCAGAAAAGATACCTGATACAATTTCAATTTTCTTAAATTTACCAGGGCTTGATTTGTGACCGAAGATATGATCTATCCTGGAGAATGTTCGATGACCACTTGAGAAGAAAGTGTATTCTCTTGTTTTTGGATGGAATGTGCTATAAATATCAATTAAGTCCATCTTGTTTAATGTATCATTTAAAGCTTGTGTTTCAGGGACTTCCCTGGTGGTCCAGTGGTTAAAACTCTGCTTTCAATGCAGGGGGTGCAGGTTTGATCTCTGACTAGGGAACTAAGATCCAACATGTACACAGCATGGCCAAAAAAATAAAAATTATAAAAAAATAAAAAATTTTAAAAATAAAGCTTGTGTTTCCTTATTTATTGTCATTTTGGATGAACTGTCCATTGGTGAAAGTGGGCTGTTAAAGTCCCCTACTATGATTGTGTTACTGTCGATTCCCCTTTTATGGCTGTTAGCATTTGCCTTACGTATTGAGGTGTTCCTCTGTTGGGTGCATAAATATTTACAATTCTTATATCTTCTTCTTGGATTGATCCCTTGATCATTATGTAGTGTCCTTCTTCGTGTCTTGTAGTAGTCTTTGTTTTAAAGTCTACTTTGTGTGATATGTGAATTGCAACTCCAGCTTTCTTTTGATTTCCATTGCATGGAATATCTCTTTCCATCCCCTCACTTTCAGTCTGTATGTGTCTGTAGGTCTGACGTGGGTCTTTTGTAGACAGCATATATACAGGTTCTGTTGGGTTTTGGTTTTGTTTGTTTGTTTGTTTTGCGGTACACGGGCATCTCACTGTTGTGGCCTTTCCTGTTGTGGAGCACAGGCTCCAGACATGCAGGTTCAGTAGCCATGGCTCATGGGCTAGCCACTCCACGGCATGTGGGATCTTCCCAAACTGGGGCACAAACCCGTATCTCCTGCATCGGCAGGCGGACCCTCAACCACTGCGCCACCAGGGAAGCCCCAGGTCTTGTTTTTGTATCCATTCTGCCAGTCTATGTTTTTTGGTTGAAGCATTTAATCCATTTACATTTAAGGTAATTATCAATATGTATGTTCCTATTAACCATTTTCTTAATTGTTTTGGGTTTGTTATTGCAGGTCTTTTCCTTCTCTTGTGATTCCTGCCTAGAGAAGTTCCTTTAGCATTTGCTGTAAAGCTGGTTTGGTGGTGCTAAAATCTCTTAGCTTTTGCTTGTCTGTAAATGTTTTAATTTCTCTGTCAAATCTCAATGAGATCCTTGCTGGGTAGAGTAATCTTGGTTGTAGGTTTTTCCCTTTCATCACTTTAAATATGTCCGGCCATTGCCTTCTGGCTTGCAGAGTTTCTGCTGAAAGATCTGCTGTTAACCTTATGGGGATTCCCTTGTATGTTATTTGTTGGTTTTCCCTTGCTTCTTTTAATATTTTTTGTTTGTATTTAATTTTTGATAGTTTGATTAATATGTGTCTTGGCATGTTTCTCCTTGGATTTATCCTGTATGGGACTCTCTGTGCTTCCTGGACTTGATCAACTATTTTCTTTCCCATATTAGGGAAGCTTTCAACTATAATCTCTTCAAATATTTCCTCAGTCCCTTTCTTTTTCTCTTCTTCTGGGACCCCGATAATTTGAATGTTGGTATGTTTAATGTTGTCCCAGAGGTCTCTGAGACCGTCCTCAATTCTTTTCATTCCTTTTTCTTTATTCTGCTCTATGGTAGTTATTTCCACTATTTATCTTCCAGGTCATATATCCATTCTTCTGCCTCTGTCATTCTGCTATTGATTCCTTCTAGAGAATTTTAAATTTCATTTATTGTGTTGTTCATCATTGTTTGTTTGTGCTTTAGTTCTTATTGCTCCTTGTTAAATGTTTCTTGTATTTTCTTCATTCTATTTCCAAGATTTTGAATCATCTTTACTATCATTGTTCTGAATCCTTTTTCAGGTAGACTGCTTATTTCCTCTTCATTTGTTTGGTCTGGTGGGTTTTTAACTTGCTCCTTCATCTGCTATGTGTTTCTCTGTCTTCTCATTTTGCTTATCTTACTGTGTTTGGGGTCTCCTTTTCGCAGGCTGCATGTTCGTAGTTCCCGTTGTTTTTGGTGTCTGCCCTCAGTGGCTAAGGTTGGTTCAGTGGGCTGTGTAGGCTTCCTGGTGGAGGGGACTTGTGCCTGTGTTCTGGTGGATGAGGCTGGATCTTGTCTTTCTGGTGGGCAGGACTGTGTCAGGTGGTTTGTTTTGGGGTGTCTGTGACTTTATTATGATTTTAGGCAGCCTTTCTGCTAATGGGTGGGGCTGTGTTCCTGTCTTGCTAGTTCTTTGGTGTAGGGTGTCCAGCACTCTAGGTTGCTGGTCGTTGAGTTGAGTTGGGTCTTAGTGTTGAGATGGAGATATCTGGGAGAGCTTTCACCGTTTGACATTACATGGAGCCGGGAGGTCTCTGGTGGACCAATGTTCTGAACTCAGCTCTCCTACCTCAGAGGCACAGGCCTGACACTCGGCTGGAGCACCATGACCCTGTCAGCCACATGGCTGCTAGTGTTGAAGGGTCTCCTGCAGAGGTGGTGGGTGGCTGTGGTTTACTTGCGGGGACAAGGACACTGACAGCAGAAGTACTGGGAAGTACTCCTTGGAGTGAGCCCTCCCAGAGTCTGCCATTAGACCCACCAAAAAGCCGGTCTGCATTCTTCAATGTAACTGCCTGCTACTGTGTAAGTTAAAGTCCAGACCCTGTCATTAACTCGCCAGACAAACTGGGGCAAGTCACCTGACCTCATCATACCTGCATTTCTTCAACTTATCATGTGACAAGATTAAGCTTTTCCCTGAGAGTTCCTTCTAGCTTATTTTTCTTTCTGCTTTAACACTTTATCATTTTACCACTTTGTACAGCTGAGCAAGGGAACAGATTTCCACAGAAACTAAAAGAGAATTTTTTTAAAACATTGTTTTATGTATACATGTATTTTTAAAATCATTTTCATCTTATTCTTCAGGGATGCAATAACTTCAAGAATTAGTAATATCAAACTCTGAATCAGAGGAATTGGCAAAAGTTCAGATTATGAAGTAAATGGCTCAACAAGTGACAGAAAATTAGACAAATTTTGTCTAATTCTTCTTGTTCCATGATCTGACTAATTTCCAAATTTTCTGGGTTGGGGAGTGAAAAGACTTTCTCTGATTTTTCCCACAGAGGCAGGAATAACAACTCCCTCATGCTGCTGTATAGGTAGAAAGGTATACCACTCTCTTCATCACATAGCATTTGCATGGCAAGATGAAGAGACCCCAGATCTAGTAAGGCCAAGATGGGGCAAAGGGCCAAAGCATGGTGATTTGGCTCTTTCTTCAAATCCATTTTCCCCAAGCAAAGCACATCCTGTTTATTTGATATCTAAAAGCATCATGTGCACAATTCAGAGAATCATGCAGGTTTCAAACTGAAAAGATAGGAAAGATACAGAACCTAAGGAATAACTTTGTACTATATTTCCAGCAGCATCAATAGAGTGCTCTAAGCTTAGTGAAGTGTCTATCAGAAATATTCTTAAACAAAGAAATTAATAAAATATTCTTCAGTAGTTTAAAAAAAAACACTTTGGAATAGAGACTATTCATTCCAGTTCATCAGTGAATATTTTTGCATTAGGATGAATTTTGTTTCCTCATACAATCTATGTCTGTGAAACTGCATACCTTTTTCACTAACTCTTGTATTATCTCTTTACCACTCACCACAAACCTATGCTATAAGTACAATTATTACTACCCTATTATATAGATAATGAAACTTAGGGATGTGATGCTGTGATATAATAAGAAATATATAAGCTCTGGTTCCCAGCACAGAGCTTCTAAAACTCTTGTAACTTCCTGAGTTGTAGGGTTAGAAGAGTGTCTTTTTTATCCATAGTAAGTCCCTTTCACCACACCTGAGCTTATGGCAATGAGGTGACTTTGGGAGGATGGGGGCCGGTTGTCAGAGGAACCAACCATGTGACTAGGGGTTGAAACTTCCAGCCCCACCCCAAGGTCTGGGGAGGGAAAAAGGGCTGGGGATTGAGGTAATCACCAATGGCCACTGATTTAATCAATCATGCCCACATAATAGATACTCCATAAAACCTCCCAGAACAAATGGGTTCAGAGAGCACCCACGTTGGAAAACGCACCGACGTTCTGGGAGGGGGAGTGCACCCCAAACTCCACAAAGACAAAGAAGCTCCTTTGCTCAGGATCCTTGCCCTATATACCTCTTCATCTGGCCGTTCATTTGAATCCTTTATAACATCCTTTATAATAAATCAGTAATCGTAATTAAGTGTTTCCCCTAGTTCTGTGAGCCAGTTCTAGCAAATTATCAAACCTGAGGTGAGGAGGAGGTCATGAGGACCCCTGATTTATAGCCAGTCAGTCAGAAGTAGAAGACTTGAGATTGGAATCTGAAGTGGGAGGCAGTCTTTTGGAACTTAGCCCTTAACATATGGGGTCTGCACTAATTCCAGGGAGGGTCAGAATTGAATTAAATTGTAGGACACCCAGTTGATGTCCACAGGGAAATGATGAAGTGCTTGGTGTGAAAGACCCACACACTTGGCGTCAGAAATGTTGAGTAGCGGAACAGCTTTCCTTTAGAAAGGTTAAATACTACAGTCACAGAGCTAAGTGACAGAGTTGGGCTTTGGAGCCAAGCAAACTCTAAAACAACACTCTTCAATAATAAAACGTGTTAGAGGAAAATGATTTTATACTCACAACAAACATGTACGGTTATTGATAATAATAAAGAGCTGGAAGAATAACAAAAATTGCCACATTAATTCTTACCTGTGTCTGCCTCATTGCCCGTTCCACTCGGCGTGTGCTTCCTCTCTCAAGTTTTGTCCGGAGGATCAAAGCTGATGTCTGAATGGCCCAGAACTTGGGTTGTGAAAGCAAACACTGAGGGGAAGAAAGAAAGGGAAAAAAAGACCACAGAAGGAATGGATAAGCTGGATAATTCCACTCTGAATATAACAAAATGAATATATCAGGTACTGCTGAGTGCAGATTTGAAAATCACCTCAGTGAAAAATAATAAAAGACAACATGTGCTTTATATTTTTTATGAAGAATATTTTTTATGAAGAATGTGTTCATCTGAGCAGAGTCATTACTTAACCTAGTTGACCTGTTCTACTGAATAAATTCCTTAAGGAATGAATCAGAGTATTTCCATATAATCAAAAAGGTAAGCAGAATGTATCATACCATAAATTAATAAATCTTTTTATCTCACGAGTTATTTAAAAATGTGAGAAAATAAACTACATAAAATAAATGCCATCTTTCTCAAATTTGAAATAAATTTTTAAAAATCATCCAAACTCACAAACAAAAACAAATAATTAGAAATCTGGTACCTTTCACTTAAATATCCTAATCCACTGATGCAAATGCAAATCAAACTTTAAGAAAACCACTCTAAAATTTTTGAGAATGGTTTCTAGTCTTGGTTAGGGTAGGGAGTCTCTAATGTTAGTTAAAATGCTATCCTAGAGAGGGCATCTTAAGAAAGACTGGCTCATAAGAAAACTCTGAATATGCACATACTGAATCGTAGCCCCAGAGAAAGCTGTGACCAACCATCAGTTCACAGAGTGCAGCAGAAACCACTGAATGTGACCACAAACGTAGTGGGGAAAAGTGAAAGTTTTGGGTGCGTGAAAACAGGAGCAAAATGTATTATGAGACAATAGGGACTGATTGGTATAATGAACACAACTTAAGCTCTTTGCTGATGACATGGAAACCAGTGTTGTCCCTGAGTGATCATTCACAACAATAACTTTCAGTGAAGATTGCTTCGAAGAAAGGCAAAAGGTTTATTTGTCTGAAAGCTGACTACATCCTTGATTATCTCCTTATTTCTAAAAGTCAGGTATAAAAAACAGCCTAGTTAATTAGCGTCCAATTAATCATTCAAAACCTAGGTGCGCACTAGAAGGAGAAGCTTTTGGTATTTTAAAAGTAAATCAGATCTCTGAGAGCAGGATCTGGGCATCGGTGTTTTTTAAAACACTCCCCAGGTAATTCTAAGGCATAGCCAAATTTAAGAACTAGTAGCCTAAGCTAATACAAGTATTTGTTTTTGGTCAAATTCCCTTGTAACTCCAAATTCTCATTAAAAGTTAGCAAGAAGTCCTTCAATGGAGTATATATAAACTATATCACCATCCCTGACCTGCAACGCCTTACTGTACCATGCCCAGCTCACTTCCATCATTTCTATTACCTGCCTGGCCCCTAGAGGTATGTGAATTTTCGACTTCAAATCTTTGCCAACTTTCTTACAATAAAAAGGAGACTGAAGCACCAACAGGTTAGATCACTTGCTCAATGTCACACCTTCATTAGGAGCAAAAGCTGATTCTAATACTTGGTCTCGATCCCCAAAACAACATTTTTTTATTTTGGAAATTGCACTGGGATGCATGAGCTTCAACCATTTTCATTTTGTAACTGAAATATAGTTGACATACAATATTATGTCAGTTTCAAGAGTACTACAGGGCTTCCCTGGTGGCACAGTGGTTAAGAATCTGCCTGCCAATGCAGGGGACACGGGTTCGAGCCCTGGTCTGGGAAGACCCCACATGCCATGGAGCAACTAAGCCCGTGCGCCACAACTACTGAGCCTGCGCTCTAGAGCCTGCAAGCCACAACTACTGAGCCCATGTGCCTAGAGCCCGTGCTCCGTAACAAGAGAAGCCACTGCAATGAGAAGCTCATACACTGCAAGGAAGAGTAGCCCCTGCTCCCCACATCTAGAGAAAGCCCATGCACAGCAGTGAAGACCCAATGCAGCCAAAAATTAAAAAATTATTTAAAAAAAGAGTACTACATAATGATTTGATATTTGCATACATTATAAAGTGATCACCACAATAAGTCCAGTAACCATCTTTTCCCATACAAAGTTATTACAATATTAGTGACCATATTCCTAATGTTGTATATTATCAATATATCCCCATGATTTATTTTATTCTATAACTGGATGTTTGTAACTCTTAATCCCCTTTACCTATTGCGCCCACCCCACCTCACTTTCTGGCAACCACCTGTTTCTTCTCTGAATCTGAGTCTGTTTTCATCTTGTTTTGTTTATTTGCTTGTTTTGTTTTTTAGATTCACCATATAAGTAAGATCATGCAATCTTTTTCTGACTTATTTCACTTAGCATAATAACCTCTAGATCCATCCATGTTGTCGCAAATGGCAAGATTTCACTTTTTTACAGCCGCAGAACACATTTACATTGTTTTCTTAACACTTTCTCCAAGGAAGTGGATGACAATACCCAGGAAATACTGGTAGAGTAATGTAAGAAGAGGACTCAGTAAAGAACTTTAGGAAACTGCTCCATTAAAGGGAAGTGGAAGAAGAGGAGTAAACAAAGAATATGCAAATAAGGGAGAAGGGGAATCAGAAGAATAAATTCTTACTGAAATGCGTTCATTCATTAATTCACTAGAGCGCCTACCCTGTACAAGGCAGTGTGCACAAGGCCCCAGGGACAAAGTAGCGAGCAAGACAGACAAGGTCCCTGCCCTCAGAGAACTTACATTCTAATGCAATGACTATTAAGTAACCTAATTCTTCTATAACTAAGTTTGCAAATTAAAATATTTTTATCTCCTTGGAATACAGTTATATGGCACTATAAATATATACATGATGAAACAGAAGACATGAAATAAGTAAATCTGCACACTGATTCTACTACCTACAGTGGGTCGCCTGTTTTCTCTTCATTTTATTAAAGGGACTGTCTCGGTAACCTCATGACAGGATGGAAGAGCACTGAGGAAATGGCTCTGTAGAACAGTGGGGATAATCTCCAAGTCAGCCAGAGCTTGATCAGAATCCCAGCTCCACCAAGTCAGGTGATTAGCTGGGTGACCTTGGGAAGCCACCTGACCTCTTAGGATCTCATTTTCCTCCTCTCTAAAATAGGAGTAGTAACTCCCATCTCTCACAAACTTGTGAGGATTAAATAAGCATGAACAGGTTAACACTTAACTAGCCTCTGAGAGTACCTGCTAAAAAGCACATGTGGGGCTTCCCTGGTGGTGCAGTGGTTGAGAGTCCGCCTGCCGATGCAGGGGACACGGGTTCATGCCCCGGTCCAGGAAGATCCCACATTCCGTGGAGTGGCTGGGCCCGTGAGCCATGGCCGCTGAGCCTGCGCGTCCGGAGCCTGCGCTCCGCAATGGAAGAGGCCAAAACAGTGAGAGGCCCGCGTACCGCAAAAAAAAAAAAGCCGCAAAAAAAAAGCACATGTGGTCCCCTCTGGGATTTCTCCTCCTGTAATGCTCTCTCTCACCCTCAGCAGGAATGCAGCATCCAGAGTGGGCACAGGTGATAGCCCTAACCATCAGCTACCCCCAAAATATGGCACCTGGGCATACTGAGCATTTTAAGCTGAAAGAATCTGAGAAAACAGCTGCAGCAGGAAGATCACTCCGACCTTCCCACTGCCCTTTTCTCCTGAAACAGGTCATAAAACTCTATGAGAGGTGCCTTCCCTATACCCAGAGGAAAGGTGCATCCTTATCTCTGAAGAAAAAGGGACCCTGAGAAGAATCCCAACAAGCAGGCCTTACTAAATTTCTCCCAGTTTACTACCCTTACCTTTGAACTATCATAATCCTCCACGACTGCCTGCACTTCATCAAACCTCGCACAAAAATACTCAGGTTGAGCTGTTTCATCAGGTCTTCATTTCCTTATGAAGGCTCCTGTGTCACACAAAATCTCTATTAAGTAAATGTGTGCCCTTTTTTCCTGTTAATCTGTCTTTGTCAGCTTAATTTTCAGACCCAGTCTGGAACCCTAAGAGCGTGGAGGAAAACTCTGTCCTCCCCCACAGTCCCCAGCCACACGGTCACTTTACACCAATAACATCATGGCACATGGGCTAGCACAGGCCGTGGGCTTGTCAGTTAAAGCCTAGCTTTAAAAGGTTTGCATACCAAAGCGGGGAGATATTTTCCTCGGAAAACTACCAACTCAGACTGTTTTCTATGCTGGCATGAGAACAAGAGTTTGAGACTTTTATGTGAAGCTCAAGCAAAACATTCTCACTAAACGCTGAAAGTAAAACGCAATCTGAAAAACAGACATTTGAAAAGCTTTAAAGAAGGAACTGACTGGATAATGATATCACTGAAGAATGCATTTATCTTATATTTGTTTGGCTGGGAGATATACAGACTTGGGAAAGTCTTTCTAAAAGGAGGTAACTGCAGATAGGCTGTGTCTAATGTATCTTACAAAACACTGCTGCCCACAAGGTAAAAATCAGTCAGAATATGAGACATTAGGTAAAGAAAAAGAAAATTAAACAGGATATATATGCTTTAATGCTCTATATAGTTGAAGAATGTTCATTTCATTGCTGAATAATATTTCACTGCAATATACAATTTATTTAACCATTATCCTGCTAATGGGCATTTAGGTAGTTTCCAATCTGGGGCTATTACAAATCTGCTATGAACATTCTAGATGTGCTATCAGAATGTGCCATCAGTTTAGGTGAACATGTACAAGTATTTCTGTTGGACATATACTTACGAGTGAAATTCCTAGGTCAGAGTATTTAGCTTTCAGGAATACACCCAATCTTCTAAAAGGTTTTCCACTTTACACTCTTATTAGAAACATTAGAGTCCTTGTTACTTCACAACCCTGCGACACTCAATATTGTCTATTTTTTACATTTTAACTATTCTGGTGGGTATTTAGTAGTATTCCGTTATGGTTAATTTTCACTTCTCTAACAAATTTGCATTTCTCTACTGGTTAATAAGTTGTGCACCTTTTAATATGTTAATGACCATTTTAATGCCTCTCTTTTAAGTTCCTATTGAAGTCCTTTGCCTGCTGTTTTCTATTGGGTTGTCAAAATTTTTCTTGGGCTTCCCTGGTGGCACAGTGGTTAAGAATCCACCTGCCAATGCAGGGGACATGAGTTTGAGCCCTGGTCTGGGAAGATCCCACATGCCATGGAGCAACTAAGCCTTGTGCCACAACTACTGAGCCTGCGCTCTAGAGCCCGCGAGCCACAACTACTGAAGGCCTGGTACCACAACTACTGAAGCCCGCGTACCTAGAGCCCATGCTCCATATCAAGAGAAGCTACCGCAATGAGAAGCCCGTGCACGGCAACGAAGAGTAGCCCCTGCTCACCGCAACTAGAAAAAGCCCACACGCAGCAACGAAGACCCAATGCTGCCAAAAATAAATAAATTAAATAAATAAATTTAAAACATTTTTTCTTGATAATTTGTTAAATATTCTTTATATTTTCTGAACACAAGCCCCCCTGTCTTTTTGCTGGAAGAGGTTAACATATTCTTCTTCTTATTTGACAAAAATACAACACATACTTGTTCTGGCAAGGCACTGGTCTAACTGCTTTACAAATATTAACAGTATCTTTTGAAAGTGTTTAATATTACTAGTCATCCAGTTTATCGTTTTTGTTTTATGGTTAGAGCTTTATTGTCCTTTTTGATCGTCCTAAGGTCTCAAAGATGTTCTCCTGTATTTTTCCTCTAAAAACTTTACAGTTTTGCTTTCTACTTCGGCATATTCAATTTGGAATTGATTTTTTGTATATCTAGTATGATATAGGGGTTAAGGTAGCTTTTTTCCATATGGATATAAATCATCTACTAGCATGTATTGAAAAGCCTACCCTTTCCCCACTGCACTGCAACGCCAGATTTGACATAAGTCAGATGAACTGTGTATGTATGGCTCTGTTTTTGGACTCTCTATCTGTTACACTAGTTAGTCTGTATTTCCTCGTGTCAAAATGTCTTAATTCAGTGTTTCTCAAACTTTCAAGTGCATAAGAATAATCTAGAGAGATTGTTAAAACACAGACTCCTTGGCCCCAACCCCAGAGATTCTGATTGAACAGGGTGTGAAGTGGAGCCGGAGAAATTCCATTTCTAACAAGCTCCCAGGTGATGCTGATGCTGCCAGTCCAAGAACCACAATAGGCTAAGCTCTGCCTTAATTGATATAGTTTTATAATAAGTCTTGGTATCTGCCAGCGGAAGTACTCCAATTCGGTTCTTCATGACTGACTTTGCTATTCTTAGCCTTTCATATTTCCATATGAATTTTAAAGTCAGGTTGAGTTCCACAAAACCAGAAAAAACAACAGCAACAACAAAAATCAAGCGCTGGGATTTTCTTACAGATTGCATTGAAAATGTAGGTTAATTTGAGGAGACTTGAAATTTTAAAATATTGAGCCTCCCACGCACATAGCATATTCCTCTATTTAGGTCTTAATTTCTCTTAATAATGTTTTGTAGATTTTAGCACAGAGGGCTTGTAAATCCTTTGACAGATTCACTCCTAGGAATTTGATGTTTTTTAACATTATTGCAGGTGCTATCTTTTTTCCCCTCTTTTTAATTTTTTTAAATTATGGTAAGATACATATAACATAAAATGTACCCTCTTGACCACTTTTAACAGTACAGTTTACTTATGCAACCAATCTATAGAATTCTTCTCATCCTGCAACTGAAACTCTGTACCCATTAAACAAAAATACCCCACTCCACCCCAAGGCAACAACCACCATGCTCCTTTCTGGTTTGTTTGCTTGCTTTTTGTTTTGGGTTTTTTTTTTTTTTGCCAGAGTTGGGGGAGCGTGTTATTTTGGGCATGTCATGTAGAATTTTAGTTCCCCGACCAGGGATCGAATCCATGCCCACTGCAGTGGAAGGGCAGAGTCTTAACCATTGGACTACCAGGGAAGTCCCCACCATGCTACTTTTTCTTTCTATGAATTTGATTACTCTAGGTACCTCATATAAATAAGTGGAAACAGGCAGTTTGCAAATGCTATCTTTTTTAAAGTTCATTTATTTGTACCTGGAGTCTATTAACTAAAGCAATTTGATGAAATGCTGGCTCACTAAACTGAGTACTGGCTAAAAATCCAGTAAAAACAGACACTTAAGAAAGAAATTTGGGAGAGTTTCAAGATGGCAGAAGAGTAAGACATGGAGATCACCTTCCTCCCCACAAATACATGGAGATCACCTTCCTCCCCACAAATACATCAGAAATACATCTACATGTGGAACAACTCCTCCAGAACACCTACTGCATGCTGGCAGAAGAACTCAGACCTCCCAAAAGGCAAGAAACTCCCTACATACCTGGGTAGGGCAAAAGAAAAAAGAAAAAACAGAGACAAAAGAATAGGGATGGGACCTGCACCAGTGGGAGGGAGCTGTGAAGGAGGAAAGGTTTCCACACACTAGGAAGGCCCTTCACTGGCGGAGACGGAGACGGGGGTGGTGGAGGGTAAAGCTTCGGAGCCACAGAGGAGACCACAGCAACAGCGGTGCGGAGGGCAAAGCGTAGAGATTCCCGCACAAAGGATCGGTGCCAACCAGCACTCACCAGCCCCAGAGGCTTGTCTGCTCACCTGCTGGGGCGGGTGGGGGCTGGGAGCTGAGGCCCCGGCTTCAGAGGTTGGATCCCAGGGAGAGGACTGGGGTTGGCTGCGTGATCACAGCCTGAAGGGGGCTAGTGAGCCACAGCTAGCTAGGAGGAAGTCCGGGAAAAAGTCTGAAGCTGCCGAAGAGGCAAGAGACCATTGTTTTGGGGTGCATGAGAAGAGGGGATTCAGAGCACCACCTGAACAAGCTCCAGAGACGGGTGCGAGCCGTGGCTATCAGAGCAGACCCCAGAGACAGGCATGAAATGCTAAGGCTGCTACTGCGGGCACGAAGAAGCCTGTGTGCAAGCACAGGTCACTATCCACACCTCCCTTCCGGGGAGCCTGTGCAGCCCGCCACTGCCAGGGTCCCGGGATCCAGGGACAACTCCCCCGGGAGAACAAATGCCGCGCCTCACGCTGTTGCAACGTCACTCTGGCCTCTGCCGCCGCAGGCTCGCCCGGCATTCCGTACCCTCACTCCACCCAGCCTGAGTGAGCCAGAGCCCCCTAATCAGCTGATACGTTAACCCTGCCCTGTCTGAGCTGGGGAACAGACGCCCTCAGGTGACCTACACGCAGAGGCGGGTCCAAATCCAAAGCTGAGTCCCTGGAGCTGTGCGAACAAAGAGGAGAAAGGGAAATCTCTCCCAGCAGCCTCAGGAGCAGCAGATTAAATCTCAACAATCAACTTGATGTACCCTGCATCTGTGGAATACCGGAATAGACAACGAATCATCCCAAATTGAGGAGGTGGATTTTGGGAACAACGATATATAAATATTTTTCCTTTTTCTCTTTTTGTGCGTGTGTATGTCTATGCTTCTGTGTGTGATTTTGTCTGTATAGCTTTGCTTTTACCATTTGTCCTGGGGTTCTGTCTGTCCGTTTTCTCTTAATTTTTTTTAGTATAGTTTTTAGTACTTGCTATCATTGGTGGATTTGCTTTTTGGTTTGGTTGTTCTTTCTTTCTTTTTAAATTACCTTGTAAAATTTTTATTATTTTTTATTTTAATGACTTCATTTTATTTATTTTTCATTCTTTCTTTCTTTCTTTTCTTCCTTTTATTTGGAGCCTTGTGGATGACAGGGTCCTGGTGCTCTGGTCGGGCATCAGGCCTGTGCCTCTGAAGTGGGAGAGCTAAGTTCAGGACACTGGTCCACCAGAGACCTCCCAGCTCCACATAATATCAAAGAGTGAAAATCTCCCAGAGATCTCCATCTCAACACCAACACCCAGCTCCACTCAACGACCAGCAAGCTACAGTGCTGGACAACTAGCAAGACAGGAACACAACCCGACCCACTAGCAGAAAGGCTGCCTAAAATCATAATAAAGTCACAGACACCCCAAAACACACCACCAGACGTGGTCCTGCCCTCCAGAAAGACAAGATCCAGCCTCAACCACCAGAACACAGGCACTAGTCCCCTCCACCAGGAAGCCTACACAACCCACTGAACCAACCTTAGCCACTGGCAGCAGACACCAAAAACAATGGGAACTACGAACCTGCAGCCTGCAAAAAGGAGACCCAAAACACAGTAAGATAAGCAAAATGAGAAGACAGAAAAACACACAGCAGATGAAGGAGCAAGATAAAAACCCACCAGACCTAACAAATGAAGAGGAAATAGGCAGTCTACCTGAAAAAGAATTCAGAAAATGATAGTAAAGATGATCCAAAATCTTGGAAATAGAATGGAGAAAATTCAAGAAACATTTAAAAAGGACCTATAAAAATTAAAGCGCAAACAATGATCAACACCACAATAAATGAAATGAAAAATCTCTACAAGGAATCAATAGCAGAAAAACTGAGGCAGAAGAACAGATAAGTGACCTGGAAGATAAAATAGTGGAAATAACTACTGCAGAGCAGAATAAAGAAAAAAGAATGAAAAGAATTGAGGACAGGCTCAGAGAACTCTGAGATGACACTGAACACACCAACGTTCAAATTATAGGGGTCCAAGAAGAAGAAGAGAAAAAGAAAGGGACTGAGAAAATATTTGAAGAGATTATAGTTGAAAACGTCCCTAATATGGGAAAGGAAATAGTTGATCAAGTCCAGGAAGCGCAGAGAGTCCCATACAGGATAAATCCAAGGAGAAACATGCCAAGACACATATTAATCAAACTATCAAAAATTAAGTACAAACAAAAAATATTAAAAGCAGCAAGGGAAAAACAAGAAAAAACATACAAGGGAATCCCCATAAGGTTAACAGCTGATCTTTCAGCAGAATCTCTGCAAGCCAGAAGGCAGTGGCAGGCCATATTTAAAGTGATGAAAGGGAAAAACCTACAACCAAGATTACTCTACTCAGCAAGGATCTCATTCAGATTTGACGGAGAAATTAAAACCTTTACAGACAGGCAAAAACTAAGAGAATTCAGCACCACCAAACCAGCTTCACAACCAATGCTAAAGGAACTTCTCTAGGCAGAAAACACAAGAGAAGGAAAAGACCTACAATAACAAACCAAAAACAATTAAGAAAATGGTAATAGGAATATACATATCGAAAATTACCTTAAATGTAAATGGATTAAATGCTCCAACCAAAAGACATAGACCAGCTGAATGGATACAAAAACAAGACCCGTATATATGCTGTCTACAAGAGACCCACTTCAGACCTACGGACACATACAGACTGAAAGTGAGGGGATGGAAAAAGATATTCCATGCAAAGGGAAATCAAAAGAAAGCTGGAGTAGCAATTCTCATATAAGACAAAAAAGACTTTAAAACAAAGACTATTACAGGAGACAAAGAAGGACGCTACATAATGATCAAGGGATCAATCCAAGATACAACAATTGTAAATATTTATGCACCCAACAGAGGAACACCTCAATTCATAAGGCAAATGCTAACAGCCATAAAAGGGGAAATCGACAGTAACACAATCATAGTACGGTACTTTAACACTCCACTTTCATCAATGGACAGATCATGCAAAATGAAAATAAATAAGGAAACACAAGCTTTAAATGATACATGAAACAAGATGGATTTCATTGATATTTATAGGGCATTCCATCCAGAAAGAACAGAATACACTTTCTTCTCAAGTGCTCATGGAACCTTCTCCATGATAGATGATATCCTGGGTCACAAATCAATCCTTGGTAAATTTAAGAAAACTGAAATTGTATGAAGTATCTTTTCCGACCACAGCACTATGAGACTAGATATCAATTACAGGAAAAAATCTGTAAAAAATACAAACACATGGAGGCTAAACAACACACTACTTAACAACCAAGAGAACACTGAAGAAATCAAAGAGGAAATCAAAAAATACCTAGAAACAAATGACAATGAAAATACGATCACCCAAAACCTATGGGATGCAGCAAAAGCAGTTCTAAGAGGGAAGTTTATAGCTATACAAGCCAACCTCAAGAAACAAGAAACATCTCAAATAAACAACCTAACCTCATACCTAAAGCAATTAGAGAAAGAAAAACAAAAAAAAACCCCAAAGTTAACAGAAGGAAAGAAATCATAAAGATCAGATCAGAAATAAATTTAGAAGAAATGAAGGAAACAATAGCAAAGATCAATAAAACTAAAAGCTGGTTCTTTGAGAAGATAAACAAAATTGATAAACCATTAGCCAGACACATCAAGACAAAAAGGGAGAAGCCTCTCATCAATAGAATAAGAAATGAAAAAGGAGAAGTAATAACTGACACTGTAGAAATACAAAGGATCATGAGAGATTACTACAAGCAACTCTATGCCAATAAAATGGACAACCTGGAAGAAATGGACAAATTCTTAGAAAAGCACAACCTTCCAAGACCGAACCGAGAAGAAATAGAAAGTATAAACAGATCAATCACAAGCACTGAAATTGAGACTGTGATTAAAAACCTTCCAACAAACAAAAGCCCAGGACCAGATGGTTTCACAGGCGAATTTTATGAAATTTCTCAAACTCTTCCAAAATATAGCAGAGGGAGGATCACTCCCAAACCCATTCTATGAGGCCACCATCCCCCTGATACCAAAACCAAACAAAGATGTCACAAGAAAAGAAAACTACAGGCCAATATCACTGATGAACACAGATGCAAAAATCCTCAACAAAATACTAGCAAACAGAATCCAACAGCACATTAAAAGGATCACACACCATGATCAAGTGGGGTTTATCCCAGGAATACAAGGATTCTTCAATACATGCAAATCAATGAATGTGATATAGCATATTAACAAATTGAAGAATAAGAACTATATGATCATCTCAATAGATGCAGAAAAACCTTTACACAAAATTCAACACCCATTTATGATAAAAACCCTCCAGAAAATGGGCCTAGAGGGAACTTAACTCAACATAATAAAGGCCAAATATGACAAACCCACAGCCAACATCGTCCTCAATGGTGAAATCTGATACCATTTCCACTAAGATCAGGAACAACACAAGGTTGCCCACTCTCACCACTATTATTCAACATAGTGTTTGAAGTTTTAACCACAGCAATCACAGAATAAAAAGAATCCAAACCAGAAAAGAAGAAGTAAAGCTGTCACTGCTTGCAGATGACATGATACTATACATAGAGAATCCTGAAGATGCTACCAGAAAACTACTAGAGCTAAGTAATGAATTTGGTAAAGTAGTGGGATACAAAATTAATGCACAGAAGTCTCTTGCATTCCTATACATTAAAGATGAAAAATCTGAAAGAGAAATTAAGGAAACACTCCCATTTACCATTGCAACAAAAATAATAAAATACCTAGGAATAAACCTACCTAGAGAGACAGAAGACCTGTATGCAGAAAACTGTAAAACATGAAAGAAAGAAATTAAAGATGATACCACCAGATGGAGAGATATACCATGTTCTTGGATTGGAAGAATCAACATTGTGAAAATGAGTATACAACCCAAAGCAATCTACAGATTCAATGCGATCTCTATTAAAAAATACCAATGTCATTTTTCACAGAACTAGAACAAAAGATTTCACAATTTGTATGGAAACACAAAAGACCCTGGATAGCCAAAGCAATCTTCTGAAAGAAAAACGGAGCTGGAGGAATCAGGCTCCCTGACTTCAGACTATACTACAAAGCTACAGTAATCAAGACAGCATGGTACTGGCACAAAAACAGAAAGATAGATCAATGGAACAGGATAGAAAGCCCAGAGATAAACCCATGCACATATGGTCGCCTTATTTTTGATAAAGCAGGCAAGAATATACAATGGAGAAAAGACAGCCTCTTCAATAAGTGGTGCTGGGAAAACTGGACAGCTACATGTAAAAGAATGAAATTAGAACACTCCCTAACACCATACACAAAAGTAATCTCAAACTGGATTATAGACCTAAGAGTTAAGGCCAGACACTATCAAACTCTTAGAGGAAAACATAGGCAGAACACTCTATGACACAAATCACAGCAAGATCCTTTTTGACCCACCTCCTAGAGAAATGGGAATAAAAACAAAAATTAAAAAATGGGACCTAATGAAACTCCAAAGCTTTGGCACAGCAAAGGAAACCATAAAGAAGATGAAAAGACAACCCTCAGAATGGGAGAAAATATTTGCACATGAAGCAACCGACAAAGGATTAATCTGCAAAATTTACAAGCAGGTCATGCAGCTTAGTATCAAAAAAAACAAACAATCCAATCGAAAAATGGGTAGAAGACCTAAATAGACATTTCTCCAAAGAAGATATACAGATTGCCAACAAACACGTGACAGGATGCTCAACATCACTAATCATTAGAGAAATGCAAATCAAAACTATAATGCAGTATCCCCTAACACCGGTCAGAATGGCCATCACCAAAATATCTACAAACAATAAATGCTGGAGAGGGTGTGGAGAAAAGGGAACCCTCTTGCACTGTTGGTGGGAACGTAAATTGACACAGCCACTATGGAGAACAGTATGGAGGTTCCTTAAAAAACTACAAATAGAACTACCATATGACCCAGCAATCCCACTACTGGGCATGTACCCTGAGAAAACCATAATTCAAAAAGAATCATGTATCACAACGTTCACTGCAGCTCTATTAACAACATCAGGACATGGAAGCAACCTAAGTGCCCATCCACAGATGAACTGATAAAGAAGATGTGGCACATAGACAGAATGGAATATTACTCAGCCATAAAAAGAAACAAAAATGAATTATTTGTAGTGAGGTGGATGGACCTAGAGTCTGTCATACAGAGTGAAGTCAGAAAGAGAAAAATAAATACCGTATGCTAACACATATATATGGAATCTTAAAGAAAAAAAAAGGTCACGAAGAACTTAGGGGCAGGATGGGAATAAAGATGCATACCTACTAGAGAATGGGCTTGAGGACATGGGGAGGGAGGGGGAAGGGTAAGCTGGGACAAAGTGAGAGATTGGCATGGACATATATACAATACCAAACGTAAAATAGATAGCTAGTGGGAAGCAGCCGCATAGCACAGGGAGATCAGCTCAGTGCTTTGTGTCCACCTAGAGGGATGGGATAGGGAGGATGGGAGGGAGACACAAGAGGAAGGCGATATGGGGATGTAGGTACATGTAGAGGTAATTCACTTTGTTATAAAGCAGAAACTAACACACCACTGTAAAGCAATTATAGTCCAATAAAGATGTTAAAAAAAAAGAAAGAAAAAAGAAATTTGGTGTGTTCAATTAGCAGCAATTTGAGAATTAGGACAATTGCTACAGAACACTGTGCCTATTGCAACCATATACTTTTATGTGAAATGGAATTTCCACCATTTTCACATACCAGGGCAGAGGCCAGAAACCCCCTAAAAGTAAGTGGTAACATTTGTGTGTCTCTTTTTAAGAAAAGTTCTCTCATATCTCAAATCTCATTAACCAGAACTGCTGAAAGGTTACTCACTGAGTCAGTAGGCTTCTACAAGTGTATAATTTTTCATACACACTTTAACATTTCTATTGTTGTGAAAGTTGAAATAAACTCTTTTATTTATAGTTAGAATATTTTATAAGTTAAAGAATCAATCCACTTCAGCAATTGTTGATAAGAAGTGTAACAAGATACCTTGAGAGCAAAAGGGAGACAGCTCTGCACGCCTCAGTAGGAGTTTCTCACTAAACTATGCCACCTGAGCTGATGCTTGGGCTCAGACCAGAAAGGGAGTTGTAATCATCTGTTGATGACATCTGAGGAAATGCCAGTAACTACTTGAAAAAGTCAGTGAATACCACTTTAACTTACATTAAAAAGTAAATTTTAATATTATGACACACTATACAGAAGGCATGATTTTACTTAGCTAACAATTTCCCACCATATGCAACATTACCCTCATTTCCAGATAAGTAGCCAAGAAAATTATGTACCACCATCAAAGAGGATCTGGAGTGTTGTTTCTATTAAAAACAAATTTCCTTTCATTCTTATCATTATACATTTCAAATACTCTTCTTCCAGAGGTCACTAGGACCCTTTACATGACAGACAGCCAGTCTGCTCCTTTAAATATGAAGGAACTTTCACATAGTTGCTTTTTCTACGCATAAATCAAGGCAACTCAGAGCTCTCCTGTGGATGCATAGTTGTTTGGCTACACTAAAGGCAAATCAACGCCAACCCAGGTCAGGCTGACCTTATAAAAGTAAGGAACAAAGAAATATTATTAAAAAAACAAAACTATTCCCCCTTCTAAACGAACTGTTTAAAAGAGCATTCGTTGTGAAAATCAGTACCAAATAACTTTAAATTCCAAATGTAGTCTATAAATCATTGCCAGTAGAACAGCAGTCCAAATGCCCTGTCCTTGCTCTCTAGACCATTTAAAATCTGTCTCAAAGCTATTTTTCCCCCAAGTCTTACTACTGCCTTAAACAAACCTTCCAACACAGCCAAATGAACCCAGTGCAGCTCACACATGGCCATCTCTTTGCCTTTGCTGGTGTTATCACTCCATCTAGCTCCCATCTGTCTTTCAAGGCCCCTCTAATCCTCCCTTAGTGAACAAAGCCTTCTTTGACTGCTCTGTTCTAAATATTTTCTTCTTTTCTAAGCAGTTAGGGGATTTATTTATCTGTGCTATCAATTTGTAGTTTAAATTGCCTGGTACTGCTAATTACATTTTCATAAGTTTATCTGATCTTGGCTAAATTAAAAATTCCATGAAGGCAAGGCTTATGTTTTATACCTTTATTTCTTCCACAGTATCTAGCAGCATGCTTGGCAAATCCTGAGATTCTGGGTCTCCTGCTATTACAACGCACTCAAAGTTCTTTTCTCCAGTCTGCAAATTTTCACATAGAAAGCAGACACCAGAAAGATCAAGCTGATGGTCATTTGGTTGCCTCAAAAAAGAAAGATCTCCTGCATTCTGGAGATGCCAGTTCATCAGTACCAGATGCACCTTTCACATGGTCATGAAAAGCAGACCTATTTAAAGCATACAAATTATTTTTGAACTGGATTTTTCATCCTTTAACACCATGTGAATTCATAATGTCAAAAGGCCTAACACCTGTAGCTTCAATGATGGCCAAAAGCCGAAGCACAAAGCCATGAGTCTGAGTAAGACTCCTCAATATCAAATGTATCAACATCTTAGCTATAAGCCCCATATATTTCTCCTATCTGGGGACCGGAAGCTCCACTAAGGAGCTTTTCTTTCTTAAGGTTTTTTCCTTCACCTTACATTAAAGCTCTCCATTATCACCACCTAATAAACAACAAGATTCACTTTAAAAGTAAAATATACACAATGATGTCAGTGTCGTTTATTCCTTAAAATCGTTTATCTAATAACATTTAAATGATTTTGCTCTTGCCCAAAATGCTTTTCAGATTTTTTTATTATTTGATATACAAAGAAGATTAAAAGTAACTAAAGTGCAAGTTATAAAGTATAATATAAGCACCTGTGAATCTGGGACTGGTTTTTTTGTTGTTGTTTTTGCCATACCTTGCGGCATGTGGGAATCTTACTTCTCCAACAAGGGATCGAACCCGCGTCCCCTGCATTGGAAGTGTGGAGTCTCAACCACTGGACTGCCAGGGAAGTCCCTGGGACTGGTTTTTTAACCTATCATTACCTTTATAAAACTCATCCATGTTGTTACTTACAGCTATAGTTCATTTATTTTCACTTCACTGTTGTATAATATTTCATACTTGTGATATAAGACATCACAGTTTATTTATCCCTTCTCCTGTCAACATTTAGGCTGTTTACAGTTTGTTTGCCATTACAAACACTGCTATTGTTAAACATTCTTATACACATCCACTAATGCACGTGCATGAGTTTCTTAGGTGTACTTCTAAGACTGGAATTTCTAGAACACCTGTTATACACAACTTCTTGGTGTTTTTGGACATCTCTCTGATGTGGATAAACATGGATTACATTATTTTTTAATTCTGCTTTTTAATTTCAAGTTATTTCTAGAAGTTACATTTTCTCTCCCAAATCATGAACATCTAATAACTAACATAAGTTGCTAGGTTATCTTTGTGATTATATCCTATATTTCTGTAAACGTTTCACACATAGCTGTTATACATTATGAATGAGAAAACTGCAATTCATCCTTTAATCTGTTGTTTGTTGACTCTCAACCACAGTGGCTTGCCTTCTCTTCTGTTTATTGATCTTTAATTATGAGCTCACCGCTCAATTTTTATTTTGGGTTTAGGAGATGTTTTCCTCTAGACAGACTGGTTTCTGCTGCCACAGTCAAGCAGCACCATGCATTCACGATCGCTTCAGACTTGCTTGCTTCAGTCTTAGCTCAGTGGAAAGTTCTGAAAGTGCTATTACTTCAGGTAACTCCATCCCTCACGGCTGCCTGCCGAGGCCTCGGCTCCCTGCCTCTCATTGCTGGCCCTGACCCCAGCTGCTAACATCTCTGAGTGTCTATGCACATATGTACGTGTTTAAATCAGGTCTGAAGACTCCTTAGACACCTTTTCTACCTCTTATGAGATTAGCAGTGTCTTAACGCCGTGAAAGCCTCTGCTCTCTGGTCCAGGAGTCCCCCTTCTTCCTTTTAAGCCACGTCTTTAAATTTCGTAGCTCCTCCCTATTTCCTTTGCTGCTAAAGACAATATGGGGCAAGACAAGGTTGAAACCCAGTAAGAGACACAGGGAGACGGACCGAAGTTTAAAGGTAGCCTGAGTATGCTCCAGAGAGCCTGTGTATATCTTCAACCCCAAATAAGGATGGTTATCTAGCAATGAGGCAATAATGCACTTTGCTCATTTTCCATATAGTTTTGTGCCAGAGGTCTTTCAACTTTTTATTTTCAAATTTATTTTCTTCTTCAGAAAAGTTCTGAGAATAATACAAAGAATTCCCATACACCCTTCACCCAAGTGTTAACATTTTGCCACACAACCAATAGTCTGATCTGCAGGCCCAATACCGATTCTACTAAAGATGGCATTTACAGATTTAAAATAATTAAATTCTACTAATTAACTACTTTTATGTCCATTAACACAAGAAGTTACCTGAAAACATATATTAGTACCTCACTTTATTTTATTGTATACACAAGTTTCCTGCCCTGTGCACTACATTCATCCTAACTATCTTTCTATTTGTTGTTTCTGTTGACTCTCAATCATGAGAGGGAAAAAATTCAATTCAATAAACATTTTAATATCGACAACCTGTGTTGGATGCTAAGAGTCAAAGGGACCCCCAACTGGAGATCTATACAGTATATCCATCCACTCAATTTTAGGGTTTCTTTTGAACACAAGTTTCCAAAAATATTTGGGTAAAACTAGCTTGATTTTGCCTTGAAAAAGAAGTAAGCTTCATACTGAATGTGAACATTGAGCAATTTCCCATTGGGAATTTGTTCTTCTCCTTCTACATTCTTTCCATTTAACACTTTAGGTAGGTTGAGTATTTCTGGTGTACTTCATAAATTGATGATAAGGACTAATCTACACGGAAACCGAAATCTACTTTGACAAACTAATCCATCTTAAATATTACAGCTCTAAATAACATACATGCATTTTCCCTTTTAGTTATTCTTAGTGACTTTAATGAAGTATATGATAGGTACAATAAAATAAACCCATATTTAGTATAGTGTTTGATCTGTGTCGACAAATGTATACACCACAAACATCAAGATATACAAAATTTCTATCAGCCACAAAAATTCCCTGGTTTCCTTGCACCTCTTTGCAATCAATCTGTGATCTATTTTCTGTGATTATGATTTAGTTTTGCCTATTCTAGAACTCTAATGAAATGGAATCATACAATCTGGCTTCTTTAACTCAAAATCATGTTTTTCAGATTTCATCCACATCGTTGCATGTATCAATACTTCCTTTTATTGCTGAGTATTATTTCTTTAGATGGATATACTGCAATTTATTATTTCCTTGTTGATGGACATTGGCACTGTTTCCAGTTTTTTTTTTTTTTTTTTTTGTGGTACGCGGACCTCGCACCGCTGTGGCCTCTCCCGTTGCGGAGCACAGGCTCCAGACGCACAAGCTCAGCAGCCATGGCTCACAGGCCCAGCCGCTCCGCGGCATGTGGGATCCTCCCGGACCGGGGCGCGAACCCGTGTCCCCTGCATCGGCAGGCAGACTCTCAACCACTGCGCCACCAAGGAAGCCCTGTTTCCAGTTTTAAGCTATTATGCATTAAACAACTATGAACATTTGTGTAAGTCTTTGTGGAGCCACATACTTTCATTTCACATAGACAAATACCTAGAGGTGGGATTGATGATTAACTGTATGAGAAAATGCCAAACTGTGTTCCAAAGTGGTTGTGCCATTTTATGTCACATTACATTTACAATGTATGAGAATTCCAACTACTCTGTATGGTAATATACCTTTTAAGTGGTGTATAGTGGTATATTGTTGCGGTTTTAATTTGCATTTTCCCAATGACTAGTGATATTAACAATCTTTCATTCTCTTAATGGTCATTCATATAACCTAATGTCACCAGGTAGTTTATTTTGCTTGTTTTTTTGTATTTTGTCTATAGTTTTTAATTTTTATCTGCAGACAGATGGGTCCAAAGAGCTTACTTGGCCATCACAGAAGCAAAAGTATTCCAAACAAATTTTAGAATCATCTTGTCAATTTCTGCAAAAATAGAAAAGAGAAGGGGGTTCTCCTGGATTCCAATTGCTACTGGATTTAAATTATAGCTCAATTTTGGAAGAACTGTCAACTCAATATTAAGCCTTCCAATCCATGAACATGGTAAGTCTCTCCATTTATTCAGATCTTCAATTTCTTAAAGCAATATTTGTCATTTTCAGTGTACGGGTCTTACACTTTAGTCAAATTCATCACTAAACATTTGCTGTTTTTATGCTATTGTAAGTAGTTTTAAAATTGCTTTCCCAATTATTCACTGCTAGTATATATAAACATAACTGACTTTTTTATATTGACCTTGCATTCTCAGACCTTGCTTATTAGTTCCAGTAGCTTTCATGTCTATTCTTTATAGAGTTTCCCTATGTAACGAATTGTGCTATCTATGCAAAATGATAATCTTATATCTTCCTTTCCAATCTGCACTCCCTTTGCATCTTCTTAATGTTTTGTTGCACTAGCTGGGATTTCCAGTTCAATGAAGAATAGAAGTGCCACTTTCCTGATCTTAGAGGAAAAACTAGTTTTTCATCAATAATAATTTTAACTCTGATTTTTCATAGATACCCTTTATCAGGTTGATATTGTCTTCTCTTCATAGTTTACTAAGTTTTTACAATGAAAGAGTGTTGAATTTTTTCAAATGCTAAAATAAATAAATATAATGAGATAATCATTCAGCTTTTCTCCTTTACTACATTATAAGATGAATTGCAATGACTGTTTAATGTTAAACCAATTTTGCATTCCTGAGATAAACACTTATTTGGTCATAACTTACTATCCTTTTTATATACTGCTGTTTCATATATGTATTTTGCCCCAGATTTGTGGTTGTTTACAATGAGAGTTCAAATGCAGTACCAGTTACTCAAACATGGCTAGAAATAGACCCACAAATAAGCATTAACCTTAAGCCATGGTTAACTGTGAAGAAAGAAATCTAGCAGTTACCAGAGTAGATGATGGTAAGAAAAGAGCCATGTAAGATCCCACAAATCCTATTACTCATTATTCTTTCTCTGTCTATTCTTGAAGTAAGATATATACAAGTAACCTAGTTCAATTCCAATCAAAAAAAAATATTTTAAGCCTCTGTTTAATAACAGTTAACCCACAAACTGAAACAAAACATACCCATCTCCTGCTTCTTTAAAAGTTACCAAGTTATGACCCAGATATAGCTACAAGGCTCATGATCCTTGAGTTATGACCCAGATATAGCTACAAGGCTCATGATGCCTGTTAAATTAAAATGCATGAGTAACATCTGGGGAGACAAGTATTCAAACCAGAAAGAAAATCAAAATCCTGGGTTATCCTGCTTAATATAGACATGTCAACATGTAATGCAAAGTATCATGACTATCTCACAGTTATATTGCCTATCTTAAAAAATTAAAATTAAGAAATAAGTATGCCCTAGAAGAAAAAAAGGTATAATTTTTCTCTTCAAAAATGGTTAGCAGGGGCTTCCCTGGTGGCGCAGTGGTTGAGAGTCCGCCTGCCGATGCAGGGGACGCGGGTTCGTGCCCCGGTCCGGGAAGATCCCACATGCCACGGAGCAGCTGGGCTCGTGAGCCGTGGCCGCTGCGCCTGCGCGTCCGGAGCCTGTGCTCCGCGGCGGGAGAGGCTGCGGCAGTGAGAGGCCCGCATACCGCAAAAAAAAAAAAAAAAAAAAAAAATGGTTAGCAAACTATTTTAATTCCATAGTTAAGTATTTATTAAGTAGCCTTAAAATTAACAGCAGAAAGAGAAAATACATACAATATAATGTGTAACTTTCAAAGGTCTTTTTCCATTTTTCATTTACAGAGACCTTGGGGCTTCAGGCAGACAGTGAGAAGGCAGGCTGCCAGTACCAATTCACACTTAAGCAGAACTTTTGCCAATGAAAACTGAAACACCTGTATGAATTAACTAAATTTTCCCATTTTCAACAATGAAAGGAAATTAAAGGCATTACTGAATGTCACTGACTTGGCTCATCTGAAAGGAAATAACGTAGACAACACAGCTAATTTTAAATTATCAAGCCGACACAACATAAATGACTCTCTAGAACAATGTGAGTTATTTTTACTATGACTCATTCAGTTTTCCTGAAATGTGAGGAAAGAATATCTCAGGAAGAGCATTACATAATAACAATATTAAAAAGGTGAAGTATTCTTCTTGGGAAAATATTCTGCCATTGCTGAATTAAAACTTTTTCCCAACATATCTCACATATATTTCAACATGCTACACCAACCTGGAAACAGTGGCAAAAATTCTTCCAAAAAAGAGATTTCACCATTATTTTAGTAAACTTTAGGATAGCACATGAAAACTGAACAAAATTCAGGACCAATAAGCCATTCATTTGTTCAGTAAGTATAAATCAAATGTTCAATAACTGTCATTCCTGTCCCTCCAAGTGCTCACAATACTCTGGTAGGGGACTGAGATTTCTACAGGACTTGCTCTTCTATCAACAGAGGAAGACACCTCACAGCCTCAAGAGTTCACAACTCCAGACCCCGGGCCACCACGTCACAGCCAGAGCATGGAAACGTATGCTCAGGAAGGAAGAGGATGCTGCTTCTTTCCTCTCTACTCCCTTCTCTTCCACATCTACAGCCAATTCCAAACCGGCCTTACCCACTTAGGAAGTCCTATTCCTTGAAAACAGTAGCGCGCTCCTACAAACCAGCAACCAGATAAGCTGACTCATTCCTGAATGCTATGGGGGCATCAGGCTCTATCTACCCACTCTGAAGTATTTTCACATACATTCTGTAATTTGATCCTCAAAACAAGTTTTCAGTGCCGAGGGAGGGACACATCACTCCTTCCCTCATTTCACTGAAGAGGAAGATGAAATAAGTGGTTATCCTAAGGATACACCAGGTAGTACGCTGGGTGGTAGTACTACCTATATTATGGAACTAAGTGGAGCAATGCAGCACCTTGCTGCAGGACAGAAATAAATCCTGTTTCTGGTTCTAGTGTACTTCATTCATTCCTGCATTTTGCATACTTTTCTTGAGCAACAACTGTGAGTAAAGCATTGAAGCACTGCAGTAGGCCTTGTAGAAGACCCAGAGAAGAACAGAGACCAGTGCCTAAAACTGGAAGTTTATAGCCTTATGGGGAAGATAAGACATACACATAAATAATTACAATACTGTAAGCCCAAATATGATCCTTGTTAAAAGAGAGTTCAGAAGCAGGGTAGCACTTAAAAGTGGTCCCTCTTGTCTCAAACACTCCTCTGGAGTTATATAGGATATAAATAAAGAATATTTATGTCCAGGACATACAGTTATATAGGATATAAATTTTAGTGAAATTCTTCATTGAAACCAGGGGCCACCTTATTACCCACTTCAGAATCATGCACAAAGAAGGGATAAGAGGAAGGACTGAATGACAAAAGGAAGAGCTGATCTGGGTTTTTCTGGTGTATTCCGTATGCTTCCTTTGGGATAAGAAATGGAATGGGTGGTGCACAGCCCAAAGCATGCTTGGGGCTCCTCAAAGCCCTCCTCACTATAAGTTCCTTGCCTTACTTCTTACCAATTAAACATTTACTTGGCATTAACAAACTCATCTCTTTAGAAGAGCTAGGCCTGGCACTATAAAGCACTGTCACTG
This sequence comes from Phocoena phocoena, assembly GCF_963924675.1. Lineage (NCBI taxonomy): Eukaryota > Metazoa > Chordata > Mammalia > Artiodactyla > Phocoenidae > Phocoena > Phocoena phocoena. The sequence continues at coordinate 64,132,153 of NC_089232.1, forward strand.
AACAGCTTTCCTCGAAAAAGTGATCAGTCCTCAGGTCAGTGCTGACTTGGAAGAGAGCTGGAGGAGGAGAGCAGAAAACTTATGTATTATAAAGCCCTGGGGGGAAAGTATGAAACCTGAGTTTACGACCTTCATTGCAAGTTAGGAGGGATGAGTCACCTACCATCACAGGTTACCAGAGTTAATTACTTCAGAAGCACCTCACTGTGTAGAGGAACAAGAACAGGAAAAGAAGAAAGAAAGAAAGAGAGAAAGAGAAAAGAATCAGAAAAGAAATAAGAAAAGGTTAAAGAAAAGAATACACCCCACCCACAAAAAACACTAAAAAAAAAGTTAACTGCTTGAATGTAAATAGAGTGTTTTAATGTCATTTCAGGATAACTGTGGATAATCTACATTCCACAATAATCTGTTTATGAAGCCAATCCCAAGAAGGCGTTACTGCTGACCACTGTCCCCATGAGAGGACAGCAGGAATACTTCCTATCATATGCTGCATCCTGTTTAGCTCAGTCATCAGAAGAAACACAAACATCCTGGTCATCATTTATCATCTAGATACTTGGTGACTGTCCCCATCCAGCTCTGTACTTCCTTACACTGACTCAAGCTCCCCATCATTCCAGACCCTCCGTGTCCTTTCCTGTGCCTCACATCAGGAAGATCCATGTTCAACATCACCTTCCCATTGAGATCTTCCCCCACCTTCTTGTCTAAAACAGCCATCCCCGGGCTTCCCTGGTGGCGCAGTGGTTGAGAGTCCGCCTGCCGATGCAGGGGACACGGGTTCGTGCCCCGGTCCGGGAAGATCCCACAGGCTCTACGCGTCCGGAGCCTGAGCTCCGCAACGGGAGAGGCCACAGCAGTGAGAGGCCCACGTACCACAAAAAAACAAATAAATAAATAAAATAAAACAGCCATCCCCAACCCATTCTTATTCCCTTATACTGTTTTATATTTACACTGAGCACTTCTATTAAATATCTATTTCTTTTTTTGTCTACTGTGTTATTTCCCTCACAAGAGTGTAAACTGATGTAAACTCCAAGAGGGAAAAGACTGTTTACTGCTGTATCTCCAATAACCAGCACAATGCCTGGTAGATATTAAGTATTCAATCGATATTAGCTGAATGAATAAATGGGAGGTACATAACAATTTTTAAAATATATCTTTTAAAAACTGTTTAACACTTTACTTGTCAAATTCCCTATAGCATATGTAATGACTAATTAGGGACATTCTACATAGTTACCTAAACACTCATATGCTATAATGAAAAACAGCAGATTTCTAAGAATACTTAAGCGAGAAAATAAAACAGGCACCCAGAGGACTCAGAAGATTAACATCCAACCAGTTCCAAAACTGTATGTAGAAAATAGTAACTTGCAAAATTTATTTTACAGTACAAAGTAAGCTAGCTTTCCTTTCTACCAGATAAAAGTGCTTTATTTTTGCCTTATCTGAAAAATAACAAAGGAAGAAAACACCAGAATTCTAACTTGATCCCTAACTATGATAATAAAAATGTCTTTGAAAAAATGATGTATCTTAAGCAACTTGTGTTCATTAAAGACGTGTGTATCTTCTTCTTATCCATAAAGCTAAAAAGATACTGACTGACCTCTTGCTCTCTGACTTTCCTCTTCTTGAAAAGCCTTCTTTGATCATGAATCCTCAAACATCGATTACTCTATCTTCCCTTTTCACTGACATTCTTCTCTAACTGTGGTCTTCATCTAGCAACTTTATTTTCTTACACCCCATTCCCTCCTTAATTCTCTGTAGTGAGGTGACTACCCAGCTATTCCACTGAAACTGTCATAGAGATAAGCAACGCAAAACATCAAAGCCTCAGCCTTTCCTTCAGGCTGCTCTCCACTGCTGAACGCTGACAAGTACCCCTGGCTCTTGACACTGCCTCCTGCCTCAGCCTCCAAAACCCATTCCCTCTGCTGGTTCTCCTCCTCGCTCTCTGAAGTCCTCTTTCTCATCACATCCATGTCGCATCACCTTCAATCTGAGACGAAAGAGTCGCACACTATACTGGCTTTGGAGTAAAGGTTCAAACTCTTGCTCTGTCACTTCATTTATTCATTCAACAAGTATTTATTGAGCACCTATTATGTGTGAGATACTGGACTAGGCCCTGGGATCAAACAAAGAGCAAGAAATATTTGGTCACCGCTCCCAAATCTAAGCAAGTGCAAAGAAAAATGCTTATGTCTAAATCAGCAGCAAGATATATGCAGCTTGGAAACTAAAATGATGAGCTTTTTTCCCCTCAATTTCCTTAGGTGGCAGTGTTTCATCATGAGCAATCTGAGGCAAGAATATACCAGAGGCAAAATAATTTATAAGGAAAAAAAGAAAGAAAAAAAGAAATGGAGAGGAAAGAGACATTACTCACAGATGTAAACGCCAGCAGCTCCTCTTCAGTTAACTTATGCACTGGGTTATTCTTTTGGAGATTTGTGCTTTATATTGAAAAAAAAAAGCAAATTAATTCGAGAATGCATGTCATAATGAATGAAATATAATTTTTAAAAGGCAAGTAAACTATACCTACATATTTGAAAGCACATATTTTAATATTACTGCATTGTATAGAAATGTAGAGATGAGTGTGCCAAAGATAAGTACAAAAAGTAATAAAATGCTGAGAAATGAAATGTGGTTGGTGTATAAAATATCAACACAATTTATTTTATAAGAAAAAAATGAAACCCAATCTGTGTCATTCCACAAAGAAAATGAAAAGAATATAGCAACAACTCCTATTTATCAAACTCATACAAAAAAAAAATTTAGTATCACCATGAGACAGGCAAAAATTAAGAAGTTGTCAAAGAGGCAGATGATTTGATTGGATAATTTTGGAAAACAATTTAGCATTATCTTGTAAAGTGAACATTCATATATCCTAATCTCAGTAATTCCAGCCTAGGTATAGAGCTGAGAGAAATTCTTCAACAGGTGTACCAGGAATCATACACACGAATATCCATAGTAATATTGTGTGTAATAGGAAAAATCTGTTAACAATCCAGATGTCCAAAAAAGAAACCAATAAATTGTAAAATATTCACCCAATGGAATGTTATACAGCAAAGTAAATTTCAGCTATGTATAACAACATGGATGAGTCACAGAAAGACACTAGTGAGAGAAAAAAGCAAATCACAGAAGACTACATATAGTAAGATAGCGCTTTTATAAAGCGTGAAAACAAACAAAATGAAGCCACTGACTTAGAGGTATAAAACATGTGAATAAATATATTTTTTGAAAAGGCAAGAAAAAGACAAAATTCAGGACAGTGATTACCTTTTAAAGAGAGGCAGGAAGATGAGATGGGAAAGAAGCACACAGACTGAGCAAGTGGTATTTGCAATCTTCTAGTTTTTAAATTGGGTGGTGGTTTCAGTTTATTATTATATTATATAACTTATATTTATATATTACATAAGTTATTTTGTATGCAAATATTACTTGTATTAAGAATGAAAAGAAAATACCACCTCACAAAATAGTACCACTTCCTCATAATTTTCCATACTGTTGGAGGATTTTATAATGAGCATAAAATATTTACATAATAATTGTTAAATGAACATATTGTTGGTCAAAAAAAATAAATGAATGGAAGGAAGGAATTATAAAATCATTTTATGTTGTACACCTGAAATTAATACAATGTTATTTCTCAAATTTACCTCATCTGAAAACATACACACACACAATACACACATACATACTTAGACATTTCTAGTTTGATTGCACAAAGGAATTATGTATTAGTTGGCAAGATGATCCAAATAACCCCTAAGGTCCTTTTGGTTCTGATACTATGACTCTGATAAGTGAACAAAAACAAAAGTCATTCTAAAATAAGAACCTCAACCAAAATGGATGAAAATTCATCCCTCACATACAAAATTCCAATCTTAACTTCACTGCATAAAGTATATAGATAAAGTTGAAATGCTACAGGCTCATTACAAGTAATTATGATACAGTAACTGAATCAGGCCACCACTCTTCACTGTAACTTACTAACTTAGGCTTAGAATATATTACTCTGCATATCTGAAAATCAGACTATTAATTCAAAAGGAATTACCCTTCTCACTCCAGTTGTCTGAATTACTGAAGGATTGCTGTATTTTAAGGAATTTCTCCCACAGTTACTTTACATAAAAGCAATCAGGTACATTGATGTATGAGACACGTGGCCTCCAGGTAAAATCAAATTCAAGCAGGAGGCCAGTGAAGCAAAGGAGTTGAAGAAAAAGAGCATGAAGCTGGCCCCACAGTTTGTTTGGTCAATCCACCATCTATATGAATTCCCCCTATGTCTCCTTTCCAAAGAACCCAGCCCACCACAATGTCCAAATCACCTCTTCACAGGGGTTAGTGGCCACGGAGGTCACGCAGAGATCAGACAGTATAATAAAATCACGACCCCCACATGCAAATCATCAATTCACGGATGTTCCAACCCAGGGGTTTATAAAGTGCATCAGATGCCCCAAGATTCAGAATATAATCAAGTAGTTTCTACCAAACAATGAAGATTTAAACTGCCCATGAAATCCATTCAGCACTTTTAATTGTTCTATATATTGAGATTCTACCAAGATCATATTTGGGGGAAAAAAAGTATTTGAAGACAAGCATTTTCTTGGTTTTTCAGTCCTCTCTCAACTGTGAAGTCAAACTCAATAAAGCTAAAGCACAACTGAGAGAAGCCTGGAATATATATATTGGGTTTGATTTAGTTTCCTGTTGAGTTGACAATTATGTTTCCCAAAATAATCTTTTAAGAAATAGCATAAAGGAAAACTCAGAATTTGGGTCCGTAAAACCTGGATTCAAGCCCTAAATGCTGTACTGTAATTCTGATTGAGTCACTTTGCCATTTGAACCCTGATTTCCCATCTGAAAAATGGAGAAAAACAACAACCTCTAGGACTGTTAGAACATTAATGAGGGATAGTGTGAAAGTACATGGCATAATTCCTAGCACATAACATTGCTTGTAAATGATTGCTGTTTATATTATTTATATACTAAGTATCATGAATTGAACAAATAATTCTTTGGCAGTAAGCATAAATTCTGTCACTGGATGAATTAATGTGATAAGACAACTGATTTGGATTAGAAATAGAACTCTGCATGAGTGATTCTTTTTAATCAAACAAAAGGGGACTGTAGAACTGAATTTAACTTTTGTATAAATGAAAACCTACTGTTAGTGTAAAGGAGATAAAATGCTATGAGGTGAACACAGAAAGATAAGTTCTACTGAGCTAAAACACAAACTTTTTTATAAATGCTCCCTCTATTAAATTGCCTATTACTAATTTAACCAGTCTCAATATTATAACTTTGTGAAATATCCTATTTTGAACATTACTAAATCTCCAGATGAGAAACGGGATATTTATATACTCTAAAAGACCATGTTAATAACAAAAGTTGAAAAAGAATAACTTTACATTGGAGAAGCCTGGCAGACCCCACTTTAATCATGTGATCAAACTTAACATGGCCAGTAGAGGAACAAATCAAAATTGTTTTCCACCTGCTGGGATGCAGTAAGAACCATAAAACCTCCATTTTCTGATACCCCTGATAATGATACAAAATGTGAAACTAATCCTTTTTTTTTTTTAAATCAGACAAATTCAAACTGAGAGTAAGCCTACAGAATAACTGGCTTATAAATTTCAGGTGTCAAGATCATGAAAGTCAAGCAAAAATGAAGAACTATTCCAGATTGATAGAAACTAAAGGGACATGACAACTAAATGTAACACATATGTTCTAGACTGGATCCTGTGCTATAAAGGAGATTATTGGGACAACTAGCAAAACTTGAATGGGGTCTGAGTAGGAAGTAACAGTAAAGTATGAATGTTAAATTTCCTGATTTTGATAGCTGTATTATGGCTATGCACAAAAGCTCCCTTGTTTGTTGAAAACACACACTAAAGTATTCAGGGGTGATAGAATATCATGTCGGAAAATTATTCTCAAAAAAGTTATTTCCAATGCCTTGCCCTTGCAACTTTTTTCCATATTTGAAATTATTTCAAAATAGAAAAATAAAATAAAATGAAAAACTATTTCTACCACATATAAGGTTCTCTTGTATTAAAAAAAAATTCTAGGGACTTCCCTAGAGGTCTAGTGGTTAAGACTTCACCTTCCAATGCAGGGTGTGCGGGTTTGATCTCTGGTCGGGAAGCGAAGATCCCACAAGCCTCAGGGCCAAAAAGACAAAACATAAAACAGAAGCAATATTGTAACAAATTTGATAAAGATTTTAAAAATGGTCCACATCAAAAAATCTTTAAAAAATAAAATAAAATAAAAAATAATTCCATACTCTGAACGTAAATATCCTCAAAGGTCAAAACAGTCACCTATCCTAAATACTTCATTAAGAGTCTATTCCTAGCCAAGGTTAACCAAAGAAATTTTGTTTATGAAGAAAAGAGAAGGATAAGTATACCAACTTACAGGAGATTCCTGAGATTCCTCATCTCTAACCCTTTAATTGGTTGCCCAACTATTCTTCATCTTCATAAGCCATGACAAGATTCTCTATTCATCCACAACTCTGGGGACCTGCTCGAACAAAGATTTCCCCAACACAAGAGAACCAATATGCTAGAAGTTCAAGGTAGCCAAGTAAGTCATTAACTCACCAGATTCCAAGGATAACAGCAAGCTCTTCAGCACACAGGTCAGGCATCTGAGACTGTTCACAATCTGCTAACTTTATCTCATTTAGAACAGTATCATCATTGAGCTCAATATTCTGGTGGAATACAAAAGAAACTACTTAGAACAAAAAATTAATTCTGATTCATTCAACAGACTATACACAACAGATTGCTGGTGGGATAACATCTTTTTTTTTTTTTTTTGGGATAACATCTTTTTGATCAAGATTTTACAATGTCTATATATGGTCAATAGGCTGCTTCTTGTGAAACACATATTTGGGGACAATTTACTGTGCAGAAATGGAGGACACACATCTATACCTCAGGATGCACTGACAACATCAATAATAGGGAATGACTGCTATTGTTGATTCAGCCTAGTAGGCAAAAGCCCCTCTAACACATCAGGATTCAAAACCAGATCTTTCTACTCTGATTCTAAATTATAATCTAAAACATCAACTGCCAACTCTGTTTCTCAATAGGATTTAGAATAGGCAAAACAATTTGAGAAAGGAATAAAACCTGAAGACTTAGAGAACTTGGTAGAGTACTTGATTTCAGAATCCCTACAAAGCCAAGACAGTGTTGTACTAGCATGAAGACAGACATATAGATGAAAGGAATAGAATAAAGTCCAAAATTTTAGACCCATGTTGTATGGTCAATTGATTTTCAAAGGTGTCTAGGTGAGTCAAACAAAGGAAAGGTTTTTCAATAAATGATGTTAGAACAACTGTATATCCGTCTGGGAAAAAATGACCCTCCGTCCTGATCTCACACAATACACAAAAATTAAATCAAAATTAATCAGAGACCTTACTGTAGAAGCTAACACTAAAAAACTTCTAGGAAAAAAAATCATAGGAGAAAAGCTTTGCCACTTTGGGGTAGGGAGACAGTCCTTAATTAGGACACAAAATACTCAAACCATCAAAGAAAAGCTTAATAAACTGGACTTCAGCAAATTAAAACTTTTGCTCTTTGAAAACATTGTTAAGAAAATGAAAAGCCAAGTTACAGACTCAGAGAACATATTCACAAAACAAATATCTGAAAAAAAGCTTGTATTCAGAATATGGAATTACAACTTAAGAAGATAAACAACCCAACATAAAAATGGACAAAAGATTTGTACAGACACTTCACAAAAGAATGGGCAGTAAGCACATAAAAAGATCCTCAACAACAGTAGTCAAAAGGGAAATACCAATTAAAATCAGAATGAACTACTAGTACACACACATTAGAATAGATAAAATTTAAAAGACTGACAATACTAATTGTTGACAAGGATCTGGAACAATTAGAACTTTCATACATTGCTGGTAGAAATGTAAAATGGTACAACCATAGAAAACAGTTTGCTAGTTTCTTATAATAAACATATTTACCATATGAACTATCAGTTCCACTCCTATGTAGTTACCTATGAGAAACAAAAACATATGTCCACCCAAAAACATGTGTGTGTGTGTATATATATATATATATATGTATATAAATTTAAAAGTGTTCATAGTTTTATCTGTAATAACCCTAAACTGGAAACAACCCAAATATCTGTCAACAGGTAAACAGATTAAAAAGAAAAATTATGCTATATGCATTTAATGAAATTCTAATCAGAAATAAAAAGCAAGTACTGACACATGCAACTACATAGATATATCTCAACTGCTGAGCAAAAGAGGCCAGATACAAAAGAGTACATACTGTAGGATTCCAGTCACATGAAATTCTAGAAAAGGCAAACTACCTGTAGCCACAGAAAGCAGATCAATGACTGTTTAGGGCCAGAGAGGATAGGGAATTAACTGCAAAGGGGCAGGATGGAACTTTCTAGGGTAATGAAATGTATCTTGACTGTAATGGTTGTGTGTATATATTTTTCAAATCTCAGCAAACTGTACAATTAAAAATTTTCTGTGTATAAGTTATATCTCAATAAAATGGATTTTTTAAAAAATTAATCATCAAAAAATAGTAAAATCACGATGAGAAACCACTACACACAACTCACCAGAATAGCAAAAAAATTTTACCAAGCACTGGCAAGGATGCAGAGCAGCTGGTACTCTCATATATTGATGGTGGGAATGTGAAATAGTACAACCACTTTGGAAAACACTTTGGCAGTTTCTCAAGTTGAAAATACACTTACCACAAAACCTAGCCCTTCCATTCCTCGGCGTTTACCCCTGAGAATTAAAAGCATATGTTCACACAAAGACTTACACATGAATGTTCCAAGCAGCTTTATTCATAACAGCCAAAAACTAAAAATTGCTCGATTGTCTACCAAGGGGTGAATGGATAAACACACTGTGGCTTATCCATACAATGAAATAACTCAGCAATAAACAGGAGCTAACTATTGGTATCAAAATATAGATGAATCTCAAAACATTACGCTAAGTGAAAGAAACCAGACACAGAAGAGTCATACTATATGATTCCATTTGTTTGAGATTCTAGGAAAAAACAGCTCTAATCTGTGACAGAAAGCAGACCAGTGGGAGGGAAAGTGATTGACTGCAAAGGAGTATGGATGGACTTCTTGGCCTAATGGAAATGGTTCTGTATTTTGATTACAGTGGTGATTACATGGGTCTACCTATTTGTCAAAACTCATCAAATTGGACACTTAAAATAAGTGCATTTTATTTTATGTAAATTATTCCTCAATAAACCTGACTTAAATTTTTTTCTAATTCAATAGAAGTAGTAGCTAAAACTAGGAAGACTTTAAACTGTAGGCCTAGCTCTATCTATAAGGTTTCGAGAAAAGAGAAAAGAGTACAACAACCTCCAACAACTGCTGACAGGAGAAACACACAACTTCAGGTGGCTACTCAGGCTCCACTGAAAAAGTGTCTCCTCCTCCCTGACCCGCACAACCTCAAAAGGCAGAGCTGGCAGGTGCACAGCGCACCCTGGTGGCCAACCATTTTCAATACAAGCCTTTCATATTTTTTTTTAGGAAGCTACTTATGTAATTCTAAATTTTCTAAGAGCTACACTTTAAAAAGTAAAAAAAAAATAATAAGTGATTTAACCTAATACATCAAAAATATTATCCTTGTAACATGTATCAACAGAAAATAATTAATTAGATACTATACACTCTTTCATACACAGCTTATGAAATCTAGTACATCTTTCACACTTACACTTCAGCACATCAAAGTTTGGACCAACCAATTTTCAAGTGATTAATAACCATATGTGGCTACCATATTGGACAGTGCAGCTCCAGAATATCCAAATCTCTCACCTTTTCACATCCAGATAGGGTTGTATCAACCTGCTTTTAATATCCAATGTTTGTGGAGCACCTTTATAGATCTAATCTGATCCCTTAAAAAAAGTGTGATGTGGGGACTTCCCTGGTGGTCCAGTGGTTAAGAATCCGCCGTCCAATGCAGGGTTCAATCTCTGTCCGGGGAACTAAGATCCCACATGCCGCGGGGCAACTAAGCCCACGTGCCACAACGAGAGAGAAGCCCGCGCACTGCAACCAAGAGCCCCCGTGCCGCAACTAAGACCCCACGTGCCGCAACTAAGACCCATCGCAGCCGAATAAATAAATAAATTTTTTTTTTAAAAAAGTGTGATGTGGGGATAAACAAATGAGGAGGCTAAAAATACAATAACTTTCCCAGGTTCTCACCTCGGCTAGACAATAAAGATGTGACAGGGACCCCAGTCTCCACCTCCCAGCAAGGACTCCTTCCCCTCCAGCCGCCACAGAAGACCTGAGACAGGTCAGCCTTAACAACAAGGCATTATTTATTACTCTTCAGCTACAAACAGGTGATCAAAATAGTTTCAATCTTCATTCAAGATACTCTGCATTCCTATTCAGCTCTTTTCGCAATTAAAACTGTTTGGCTGCACTACCTACTTGCCTATGTGTTCTACAAGCCACAAATTTAAAATACTGTTCTGCTTTAGTCCCACTCCAACCTCATAACGTTCTACTGAATCAGAAATTTAGCTAGTCTTTCAGACCTCCTAGTCAAGTGATGCTTATGATACTGTTATTGCTCACCCATCATAAATCTGTTTCTTCTTTTAATGCTGCCCTTGCTGTGTAATAAACGTTATATCTAGATAATCAAACTAAAGCCTGTAACTGCAAGAGTGTGGACTTTTGGACAGACTTTGTTTTTGCACATAACCTTGTCCAATCCTGCAACAGAGGCCAGTCACATAAGGCACAGATCTGGATTGTCCTGTATTATTGCATTTTTCTTGTTCTGAACATCCTTGACATTACAGCTGACAAAAATGAAAACTGATATTGCAGATCTGTTTTCTGAAACCTTTAAAGCTAAAATCACATGAAAGAACGGACTTTGCAACTACTCATATTGACACCCTTTCAATCTGTATGAACGCTTTGGGTTGTGTAGAAGCAGCAAATCAATGGGTGCTGTTTTATCTTTAGATGAACACCATCCTGGTGTATTCATTTACACCATCTTATATGTGACACACTGCTGTTCAATGTGTAATTCTGTGGTCTTTATTTCCCTTTGTATTCATTTTAAGCATCTTTATAAATTGCTGTATTGTGCTTAATGTAAAAAAAAAAGAGAAAAAGAAATTAGCACGTAATTTATCTCCAATTCATGGGACACACCATATTCAGCATTTAATGTATATTTCTTTTCAACGATGCTGCTCATGTATGTGTTTGTGTTTTCTGTGAATATACAATTTTAATTTATTCTCCCTCCTCACACCGTGCCCCCATGATTGAATAATAAAGAACAGAGACTGCGCCTTTGATTTGAACATTGGGGTTGCTCATAAGTGTTGGCTTATTAAAGCCTGAAGTCCAATAGCTTCAGGCTATGTAATTCCCCATTAATAACAGATTAAAAGTCTAGCAAGGCCCAAAGGGAAACACTATGTTCCTCACTGGCAATAAAATTACTGTATTTCCTCAATTCTAAGATATACATCTTCACATTGTAACATTTCTAATCACGATGTATTTTATAATCACTATAATTGGTATAATAGTGTTCCTTTTTTCCTGAAGAGTTTGGTTATTAAACAGATGGTGTATTTTATAATCTAATGGTATCTGAATAAGAAAATATCATACATAACTAATTAAACAAGCAAGTCTATCTTCCATCCATGAGTAAAAAGCTGTTTCTATCTAATCCATACCTACATCACATAATTTGTACTTTCCACCTTTAAGTGGTAATTAATGAAGATCATAAAATTATCAGAATTTTAAGTATGAAAGAATAAATTCTGTATTAAATTGTATACCATTTTTATACATTCCTCATAAGAGTCATCACATCCTATTTATAATCATAGGAGACAATTTTCAATACGAGAACTCCACACTAATAAACAAACAAACAAACAAACAACAATGGATTACTGAATTAAACGCTTAGATTGCGGAATTAAATCTCTTTTCATTGATGCTGTGCTATGGCCAAAAAAGCAGCTTATGATACTTAATCTAAGACTCACGGAGGGACTTGGGTTACATCAAATAGCTGAAGGACGAGGGTCTGGTATATACAAGGAGGAAATGGAGGATGGAAGCAGGTATCAACACAGTTCCCTGACCAGCATCAACACAGCAGTACAAATACTTGTTCAACTGTGGCTCTACCCACATCAGGAGATATAGGCTGTCCCCTGTGCAGTCTCATCCCTGAGTTTCTCCATCTTTCCCTTCCTTCCTTCCTTCCTTCCTTCCTTCTCCTCTTAGATCAGTAACTGTCCCCACCCTGAAGTTACCACAAAAGCAAACAGAGAAGCTGGAGCAAGCCCAGGAGGGACGTAAGATCGCATCAAAGACCTTCCTCAGGACTCCTTACTGCTGCCACTCTTTCCCATCTCCCTAGTCCCTAACCTTGGCATTATTTTCAGTACACAACAGAATTTTTGTGTTCAATGCACCAAGTAAATTTGTTTGCAGGCTCTGGAATGAAAAGTAGCAAAACATGGGCTTCAGAGACAGTAACATCAACCAAAGAACAAGCAAAAATGTTGGTTTGGGGACTCTGGGATAAGAAAATGTAAATGTTAATGGCCTCCATGGAAGCAGATGGAGAGGCCTATTGAGCAGGTAAACTGACTAAGAGTTATAAATTTAAGCTACAAGAGAATGTATTAGCCAAGTCAAGAAAACATACTAAGGCAGCAACCAGCCCAGTAATGACATAGTAACTAAGGACAGATCAGAAAACTGGTAAAAAGGAATTCTGATCATCTGTTTACATATTTAGAAGAAACCCAAGAAATTTCAAGGCTCTTAATATTTGAAAATATCAACAGAAGGCAAAAAATATGGTAGCCACTGGAAAAATTAGTCTCTACTCAGTCTGCCTTTTGGACTTTTTTCAAGGGCAGTAATACATAACTAACTGCATTACTAATTCATACTTACTGAAGTCTAAGAAAAAAACAACAATTTTATCTCTATTTAAGGGTAAAAATGGCTTTAAAAAATGGGTCCTGTTTTGTTTTGTTTCTTTTAAAACATCCAGCCACCTTGTAAAAGCTCAAGAAGGGTCAAAAGAAGCCTCTTCCCACCCCATCCAGTGTTTCTACAAAACTCACCTATGGAAACTGTTAGACTTGGATGCTAATTTAAATAACTTACAAACCTACTTACCTTGGTTAAATATTCCTGAGGAGTGGGTGCTGGAGTGAATTCATAATTTGAAAACACAGCTCCTTCCCTTCTTACATCTAGAATAAGTTGGGCCACATAATTTTCCTGGAACCGTGTCCTTTTTCCCAAAGCACCTGAAAAAATATATATTAAATTATATGTATCAACTTGTCAATCAGACATACAGTACAATCTTAAAGAGTAGTACTTTCAGAGCGCTTTAGAGCTTATGAGGTATTTTCTCCATTTCAAATAAGAGAAACCTGAGGCTCAAAGATGACTTTAAAATGACTTTTTATAAAATTATAAAGCCAGTAAGTTATAAGGCCAGAACTCAAACCCAGGATTTCTGCCACTAGTTTCCACATATTTACTTTTTCACTAAACTACCTCCCTTCTCAAAAAAGATAACTCACTAGGTGTCATAGGGAGAAGAAATACTCTCCCATTTGCTCTCCATACAACAGATGAAAAAAGGGAAGTTCTGAAGTACAGTCATTTGCTCAAGATCACAGGGTTTTCAGTATCAGACCCAGGGCTTAAAGCCAGGGTCTTCAGGTTCTAAATCCCACAGTCTTTCTATTACACTATCTGGCTCCACGTAAGACCAATTTTTTTTTCATTTTGTATCTGAAATAACTTGTTGCAGAACAGCTTTAAGAGAAGCAAAAGCTCTGACATGTATTCTCTGGCAAGAGTCAGATTACAAAGACCCTTGATTACAAAGACCAGTCTAAGAAGTCTGGATTTTATCCTGTGATGAGTCTGGCTCTACTTTATACAACAACCATTTAAACATGTTATACTAAAAATAGCTATTGAGATGGTCTAACACAGCTTTTTTTTATAGTAAGGCTAGAGCTGAAAAGAAAAAAGTAATAATCTGATCCTCATTTTATATTTGTGAGCACATTTGTATTTTTAAGTTCTTCAGTCTTAACTTGGAAAAAAATATGAAGAACTAGCTAGTAAATACACCAACAGCTAAAGCCGACTATACTGGGTACCATGATACTAGTTTTTTAAATAATCCAAAAAAAGAAGTCTCCTAGGACTGAAATATTTAAAAACAAAATCTCTGAAACTAACCTCACAACTTATATTACACATATCTCAAATACAAGACTCCAACTTACACCTGGCCATTGTCACAAAGTTGTAAGTTGGATATTTAATAATTCTCCCCATACAAACAATGTAATAAAAGGTGGGTAAGATGCCAGACTAGGCCACAAAGTCACATTTACCTCATAATGTATCTGAAGGATTTTATTGACAGGACTACCTCAATAAGCACAGAGTTTGGGGACTAAGAATGGGCCTTAGAGATAATCTAGACCAAGGCTACGCAGGACAAGTAGTTTCAATCATTTCAACATTCACAGATTGTTGTTTCAACATTCACAGAGCCCAGGTTCAACAGGTATAAATGGTGTGACCCACTGATGATGTCTGATTTTCATGAATGTCTTCAATATAGAATGCCAATTACATTGTGAGACTAGGGACAGGGCAATACATTAAGAGAAAATAATGTTTCTTATTTGGTACTCAGAAAAAAACACAGAGATCTTGGAAAAAATTCTGCAATTTATTTGTTCTTCCAACAAATGTTTATTGAGTGCCTACTGTATGCCAGACAGTGTTCTAAGGCCATGAAGAAACATCTAAACAAAACAGTCAAAACTTTCTGTTCTTAAGAAATACAAGAAAGGCAGGATGGAAGCTGCAGGTGGGTATTTAACAGAAAGGGCAAACTAAATTTGGGGATCAGGAGGGGCCTTGGGAAGCCCACATGCACAACCAAATACACAAAGTCCATTTGTGTACTGCCCAGCTGCCACATACTACTGACATGTCTAACTAGACATGGGCATCTGCAGGAATAAAGTATATGATTTCAACTTTGTTCTAAAACTATGAATTTTTTAAATAAAATCTATTTTTGTAAAGCAAACAAGAGGACACAGATATAAAATACAACCATACAATACAGCCAAACTGCCAATTATATATTAGTTTATCATAAAAATAAATCAATTATCCACAAAACGTAAAAAAAATCTTACCTGTCAAATCAATTTGTAATCTGCAGATTTCTTTAGCAATATTGAACTGATCTTTTGCTTTTTTATATTCATAATAATATAAAAATATATATGCACATTCCAGATGGAACTGAACAGCCAAATACCGACCTGAATCATCTACAAACAGATCCTCTAGTTTCATCACTGTAAGACAAAAGATGAAACATTAAAAAGTATGATGAAAATAAAAATATATTAATAAGTAAAACACTGAGTCCATAATATATGAAATATATATATTACACAGTTCCTGCTCTTAAAGAATTTCAAATCTGGAAGATGAGGGACACATTATAATAATAGTTTACAGTAAGCATTCTCTGAGCACTTACACGTTCCAAGCTTGAAGCTAAGGATATTATATACATTATCTCCTTTATTCCACACAATCCTAGGAGATATGATTCATAACCCTACTCTTTCTTATTTTAGAGTACTTGTCTTAATCGTACAATAAAAAAATATGACAACACAAGGTGATGACACAATATACCAAGTGAATCTGCAAAGTTAAACAATATGAAAATCTAATGAACAGATCAGCTTACAGTTTTCCACATAAAGAATGTAGACTTTCTCCCTTAAAAGAAGAAACAGATATATATCCATATAGAGCTAAGACAATATGAGTATCAAATAGAAAATGAATAAGTATTGGCTTAGCAGTCATATTCTACTTTATTTCTCTAAACACATGAGATGAAAAGATGGGAGAATAATAGCCTAATAACATGGTATCTGAAATAAGATGATTTTCAAAATTAATTATATATAATAAAGTGACTAGTTGGCATACACCAAGGGAGTTTCCAACAGGTCACCTCATCCATCCCTCTACAATATCCCTGAAAAACTATCCTTCACAAATGTTCCCGGAACAGGATCAGCATTGCACAAAACAGTTTACATGAATGAAAGTATAATGAATGAATAGAAAATACACTTAGAATGTCCAAAAATTGAGAATCAGTTTTCTATAATTCAAGCTGAGAGGGAAGTGATATTGATCGATGGCTACTTTGCTCAGCACTATGTATTTTACATGTTGTGTTAATTCTCACAATGATGTCTTTAGGGTTGACATTAACCCCACTGAACTGAGCTTACATCACTTACTGACTAGTCACCTCACCTGTTAAATGACAAAGCCAGAATTTGAATCCAAACTTGTTGGGAAAATGGGAGGAGGGAGTTGGCAGAGGAAGGACAAAGGTGTAGAGATGATGTTACAAAACCTAATCTACTTTCTCACCAAGTAATCTGACAGAAACCTACAGCTAAGAAACAGACATCCTTTGTCTTACCATGAACTGAATAAAATGAGTCTGAAAAAGAAAGTGTTTTTCTATGTACTGTCAGTCCTTTAAAGAGATTAACTCAAATAAAGAGACTAAATCAAGATGTACATGTCTTAGGACTTCCTTGGTGGCGCAGTGGTTAAGAATCCACCTACCAATGTAGGGGACACGGGTTCAAGCCCTGGTCTGGGAAGATCCCACATGCCGTGGAGCAACGAAGCCCATGTGCCACAACTATTGAGCCCACATGCCACAACTACTGAAGCCCACGTGCCTAGAGCTCATACTCTGCAACAAGAGAAGCCACCACAATGAGAAGCCCGCGCACTGCAACGAAGAGTAGCCCCTGCTTGCCACAACTAGAGAAAGCCCGCATGCAGCAACGAAGACCTAATGTAGCCATAAATAAATTAATTAATTATTATTTTTAAAAGATGTACATGTCTTACTTCAAAAGGCAGACAGGCATACAAACACGAACTCCTCACTGTGAAAATCCTTCAACAGATTTCCTCCATGCAAACCAAACTCAAGAAAAGGTGGATCTGATGATACTCCATGCTGTTAGTGAGTGCTTTTTCTTTTTAAACTTTCTCTTCTTTTGTCTGTCCATTATTCCTGAGTGTCTAGCCACTACTCTCAGAAATAGAACCTTCTATGAGCTTAGCACAATTCACAAATGACACAATTTCGCCTAATTGTCAATGACAGTAATCTTCTCTAAAGGTTCTGGATGCAAACTGTATTAAGGGATGTTACCTAAGGTTTTTCAAAATCCTCTCTCAAATATCACAAAACGGCCATTTCTGCACTTAAGTAGGCTTGTTATGCTGTGATCACTCACAAAGGTCTAGGGAGGACCATCAAATTTAAACTGTCCTAATAACACGTAAGTCACATAAATGCCCAAAGCAAGATGTGTATATCTATCATCCCTCCTACCTACCCACTTACCTACTTGTAGAAATATGTGTGTGTGTGTGTGTGTGTATACACACAAACACATATTAGTACAATTGGTTCTGATCTTGTACTTCTGTGCTTTTTCTGCATTTCTTACGTGTTCAGGGGTCAAACACTGTTCAAAAAGTAGGATACATACTAATTTTTTTAAGAATTAGTTTAATCTTTAATTCCACCAGCATGACCAATTACTCTCCCAATAAAAATACCTTTAAGAAACTGGATTTAAAATTTTTAATATATTTTTGTGTTAATGATTGTGTTGGGAACAAAATGACTGCTGAGAACAAAATAAGGAATCATCAAAAGACAAAAACTAAATGAAAACTGCAACCTTAGGAATTAAGCACACAGTCTGCCATATTCTGCCCGGAAGCTACCTACCAAACCTTTAGGGACCTTAGGATTCCACTCTGATGGCTGCAAGGAGCACCAAAGACAAAAGATCAGACCTGAACCTACCCAAAGTAGGCAATCTAGCCAGAGAGCTCCATTTAAAACTGAGCCCCAAAGAACTGTGTCTTCAAAGGAAGTTAAAAAGGACTAGGTCTGCCGCACAGAAGAGGTCAAAAGGAAAATGGCAGTGGGCAAAGGGGAAAACATTTATCCCAAGAATTCATCACCATAAGCCAGCTTTCACACAGATTTGTAGACAATATTCAGTCAAAAAAAAAAAAACCCCACAAAAACAAATAGGGCTTCCCTGGTGGCGCAGTGGTTGAGAGTCTACCTGCCGATGCAGGGGACAACAGGTTCGTGTCCTGGCCCGGGAAGATCCCAAATGCCGCGGAGCGGCTGGGCCCGTGAGCCATGGCCGTTGAGCCTGCGCGTCCGGAGCCTGTGCTCCGCAATGGGAGAGACCACAACAGTGAGAGGCCCGCGTACCGCAAAAACAAAAACAAAAAAACCCCTACCCCTCAAGCCAAGAATTTAGGTCCCCAGAGAAGTAGCACAAACAAAGAAAAATCCTCTTTTGCAGGAATGCAACTTTAACCAGGATTCAATGAATTCCCACAAATAAATTTCCAAGGAACACGAGCTCATAGAAAACAACAACAACCACCAAAAATCAGAACATTAGCAGAAACAGCAAAAGGCAGAAACACACCTTCAAAGCCTTCAGAAGCTGAAATTGTGAGATACCCATACATGAAATATTCAATAGGTTTCAAAAAATAAAAGGCTAGAAAATATGAACAAGGAAAAAGAAACTATAGAAATGTACCAGGCAAATCAGAAAAGAAACCAAAAATAGTTTAGAAAAAACACTTTAATTAAAATTAAAAATTAAATGGACAGACCAGAGAACTAGAAGATAGATCCAAATAAAATTATTCAGGAGGCAACATAGGGCAACAAAGAGACAGAAAATAAAAGAATTAAAGAACATTGAGGATGCAGATGAGAAGTTCTAATGTGTCTGAAGATCTAGAAGGAGAAAATAGATAATGAAGAAGAGATGATATTTGAAGAGACAATGGCTAAGCATTTCCAGAGATGTGGAAAGAAACTAAATCTCAGAATCAGGAAGCCCACTAAATCCCTAACAGGATAAAGAGAAATCCACACCTAGTCCAGTAACAGTCAAACTAAAGAATGCCAAATACAAAGACAAGATCTTAAGAACAGCAAAAGGAAAAATGCACACAAACGAAGAATAGTTGGACCAATGCCTGATTTCTCAATGCCAACAGTGGAATCAGAAGAAAACAGATTAATATCTTCGTGGTACTGAGAGAAAATAACTATGAACCTAGAATCCTTTAGCCAACAATTCAAGGAGAGTGAAATAATGATATTTCCAAGTAAAAACAAGCAGAGTTTATCACCAAGATATGTTTGCTAAAACTGAACTGCTAAATTACTTTAAATAACTTTTAGTATACAAAAACATAACTTTTTAAAATAAATTTATTTATTTATTTATTTTTGGCTGTGTTGGGTCTTCGTTGCTGCGCATGGGCTTTCTCTAGTTGCAGCAAGTGGGGGCTACTCTTCGTTGCAGTGCATGGGCTTCTCATTGCGGTGGCTTCTCTTGTTGTGGAGCACGGGCTCTAGGTGCACAGGCTTCAGTAGTTGTGGCATGCAGGCTCAGTAGTTGTGGCTAATGGGCTCTAGAACGCAGGCTCAGTAGTTGTGGTACACAGGCTTAGTTGCTCCGCGACATGTGGGATCTTCCTGGACCAGGGCTTGAACCCATGTCCCCTGCATTGGCAGGCGGATTCTTAACCACTGCACCACTAGGGAAGTCCCCCAAAACATAACTTTTATTACCTCTATACCTCCCCTAGGTAGAGAAAAATGAGAAAACATTTTCCAAAGACAGACAGGAAAAAGCCAAGGACCATAACCCAACACTGCAGTTTCAGTCTTCAAAAAACAGTACATCTTTGGAGTGTGGAAAGGAAGAAGGCCAAGTCTCTTTATGAACAAGTGTGAAGGAGTGTTGAGAATTTTATCTATTTTTAAAGCTTCTGATTTAGAGTAAAAGTTGAAAGCTGCTGGAAGTACTGTATCTGCTTCAGCAGAGATACTCTCCAATGTTAATTAAGCTACTGATGAAGACATAAAACTTAGAAGAGTAAAGAGCAATGAAAAGGTAGAGACTTGGTGCTTCCCCAAAAGCAACCCCATCATCCTAGTGACAACGTTCTCATGAGAAGCTGAATCTCATGGATATTAACTAGACAAGCACGTACAGGATTATTTAATTTCTTAAATATACAGCATAACCATCAACAAAACTGATCAAATATGCCCTAGCTAAAGCCATTTAACTGATTCCCATTGCTCTTAGGATAAAAACAAAATTCCTAAACATGCCCTATCATATCCTATACAGTCCTGGACCTCCACCTCCCACACTGTCCTCTCTCTGCTTCAACCACAATGACCTTAGACCATCTCGCTCATGCCACAGAGCCTTTACGGTTCACATAAGCCCTTCTTTCTGGCATCAACGTTTGCCAAGTCAGACATTTATCGACTACCCTGTCATCTATTTATAAGATACTGCTTATCTTAGCCTATTATACATCTAAAATCCCTTATCTGCAATGATGAAATTTTTTAAAATCCCTGCAAACCTAAAGTGTTTTTGCAATTTGTTTTGGGGGAAAAGATCTGAACTGACCTCATTTGGCAGCAAAATTGGACATGAATGGACAGGTAGAACTAGTCCTCCAGAATATAACAAAGGGTAGGGAAAAGTAAGAGCGCAAATTATAATACATGAGGAATAGAAGCTTTTGCCACTTAGGGGAACCTGGGGCTCCTGTTTGCCTCAGCTAATTTTTAAAGTCTACCTTCGAGGATCCAAACACAGCAGAAGATTGGACATAGTCCAGAGGTCTCACGTCTGTCAAAAGAAGACAGGTGAATAAACTATGAAACACCAACATACTAGAATATTAGACAGCTGTTAAAAGGAATGATCTTCAAAATACATTAAGGAGGGGCTTCCCTGGTGGCACAGTGGTTGAGAATCTACCTGCTAATGCAGGGGACACGGGTTCGAGCCCTGGTCTGGGAGGATTCCACATGCCGCGGAGCAACTAGGCCCGTGAGCCACAACTACTGAGCCTGCGCATCTGGAGCTTGTGATCCACAACAAGAAAGGCCGCGACAGTGAGAGGCCCGTGCACCGCGATGAAGAGGGGCCCCCACTTGCCACAACTAGAGAAAGCCCTCACATAGAAACGAAGACCCAACACAGCAAAAATAAATTAATTAATTAATAACCTCCTACCCCCAACATCTAAAAAAAAAGATTAAAAGAACAGGATTTGGTTTTCAACTTTAAAAAAAAAAAAAAATTAAGGAAATAAAGTCCCAAACAGCAATGTGTGTGTGTATACGTGTGTATATACATAAAATATGTTTTACATATATATATATATATATATATATATATATATATATATATAAAATATTTTGTGTAACATGAAGGAAGGGAGAATACCAAAGAGCAAAAAGAAAACTAGAAGAATAAACCAAAAATTAATAAAACTAATAAAGGGAAAAAGAGAGAATAGGGTAGAAGGAAAACAGAGATAGATGAGAAACTTCTCTGAAGAGACCTTAACTTGACCTTGACTCTTCTCTGAAGAGTTCTGATTCTGGAATCATGTAATTATTTTATATATTCAAAAAAATCAAAAATAAAAACATCAATCCCTAAAAATTGAAAACAAATGGAAAAATATAACTCTAACTATATAACAAGTTGGTGACAAGGGAAAGAATTATTGCAAATGTCTTTAAAATGTTTTGCCTTAGAGCATAGTATACATCCTTAAGGTAACATATTCTAGGGGAAAGAGAGTTGCAAAGAAATCTTGAGCCTTATTCTGTGGTCTTATTGTTAGTAGGAACGCTGGCATTGTTTTGAAACTTTTTATATATGCAACAAAGCAAGTAAGTAATTATGTTTATGTTGTTAGGGAAAAGATTTTCAGTTTAAGAGAAGAAGGATATAAATATGAAATCAAAGATATTGATACACTGCAAGGTTAAATTTTTTTATATCATATTATTTCTTTACTACTATCATACTGTTGAAATTACTATAGTTTTAGAGTAACTTTTATATCTAAGGGAAAGTCTGCATCATTATTTTTCTCTTTAAAAATCCTCTTGACTATTCTTACATACTTTTTCTTCCAAAATCAATTTGCATATTCTCTCTTCAAAATGTAATTGCACTTACTGTAATTGCACAATTAGCATCTTTACAATATTGATCATCCTATTCAAGAAAACAGTATGTCTTTAACATTTTTAGTAAAGTTATACAATTGACTTCATTTTGCTTTTGGACATTTTAAGAAATTCCTAGGTTAAATCGTTTTTTCACCTTTTTATTGAAATATAATTGACATATAACATGATATTAATTTCAGGTATAAAACATAATGATTCAATATATGTATATACCGCAAAATGATCACCACAGTAAGTCTAGTTAACATCCATCACCACATACAGTTACAAGTTTTTTTTCTTCTGATAAGAACTTTTAAGACCTACTCTCTCAGCAACTTTCGATACAGAATTATTAACTATAGTCACTATGCTGTACATGCAGGGTTAAATTTTTCAACAGCTTTATTTAGATAATTCACATACGTACAGCCCAACAACCTGAAGTGTGAAACTCAATGGCTTTTAGTATATTCCAAGAAATCTGTAACCATCACAACAGTCAACTCTAAAACATTTTTATCACCTCAAAAATAAATCCTGAACCCTTTAGCTATCACTCTCCTCCGCCCACCCCTCCCATAGCCCTAAATACAACGAATCTACTTTCTGACTCTAAATCTGCCTATTCTGGACATTTCATATAAATGAAATCATATACTATGTAGTCTTTCATAACTGGCTTCTATAACTTAGTATGATGTTTTCAAGGTTCACTTGTGTTGTAGTATGTATCAGCACTTCATCTCTGTTTATGGCTAAATAATACTACAATGGAATCCACTGTATGGATATACAATATTTTGTTTATCCATATATCACTTGATGGACACTTCCATCTTTTAGTTATTACAAATAATGCTGCTATAAACATTCATATACAAGGTTTTGTATGGACCTACGTTTTCATTTCTCTTGGGTATATACCTAGGAGTTGAACTGCTGGATCATATGGTGATTCTGTACCTAACTGTTTAAGAACTGCCAAACTGTCCTCCAAAATGGCTATATCCCATTTTACATTTCCACCAGCAGTGTTCCAATTTTTCCACATCCTCAACAATACTTGTTATTATCTCACTTTTTTTATTATAGCCAGTCGTGGGAGTGTGAACTTACATCTCACCATGGTCTTGATTCTCACTGCCCTAATGGCTAATGATATCGAGCTTTTTTTTTTTTTTTTTTTTTTTTTTTTTTTTGCGGTACGCGGGCCTCTCACTCTTGCGGTCTCTCCCATTGCGGAGCACAGGCTCTGGACGCGCAGGCTCAGCGGCCATGGCTCACAGGCCCAGCCGCTCCGCGGCATGTGGGATCTTCCCGGACTGGGGCACGAACCCGCGTACCCTGCATCGGCAGGCGGACTCTCAACCACTGCACCACCAGGGAAGCCCGATACCAAACATTTTTTCATGTACTTATATCTTCTCTAGATAAAAATCTGCTTAGATCCTTTGCCCATTTTTAATTGGGTCTTTTTTTTTTTATAATTGGGTTGTCAGAGTTCTTTATATATTCCAGATACAAGTCCCTTATGATATATATGATTTGCAAATATATTCTCCCATTCTATGGCTTGTCTTTTCACTTTCTTGATAGTGTCCTTTGAAACCCAAAAGTTTTTTAAATTTTGATGAAGTCCAACATATCTATTTTTTCTTTTGTTGCTCATGCTTTTCGTGTCATATTTAAGAATCTGTTGCCAAATCTAAGGTCATAAAGATTTACCCCTATATTTTCTCCTAAGAGTCTTATAGTTTTAGCTCTTTCATTTAGGTCTCTAATCCACTTAAATTTAACTTTTGTAGACAGTATAAGGTAAGGGTCCAATTTCATTCTTTTGCATGTGGTTACCCACTTGTCCCAGTTGAAAAGACTACTCTTTCCCCATTGAAACATTTTATATGTAAAGTAAAACAAGTAATTACATTAATATTGTTAGAAACAAGATCTCCAGTTTAAGAAAAAGATATAAATACCATTATAAACACTTTGTAAGGTTAAATTTTAATTGGAGCTCTTTGGTCAGGGTCAGGGACTTAACAGGCATGTTTGCTGGGGCCTGGTCTGAATGGGGATTCAACCAGCGTGTTTGCCAAGAACAAAGTCTCAACAAGGGCCTCAGCTGGGTGCTTGCCCTAAGTTTGAGACATGACTTATGCTTTCCTAAAACCAGGACTGGTGACTTGACCAAAGACTCAGCCAGCATGTTTGCAAGGTCCAGGGCTCACCCGGAGAGTCTGCTGGGGCTGGGGATCAGTCAGAGACTAGAGCAATATGTTTGTGGGGCTGGGGTCTCAACTGGTGTGCTCAACAGGGCCAGGGACTTAACCAACATTCAACAGAGCCAGTTCAAGGATTAAGCAGTGTGTTCCCCAAGGTCAGAGCCAAGGGAGCAGCCTGCACGGTAGAGGTATGGCTAGGAAGACTGTACAAGTACTCATATTGAGGTTAATGGGAGCCTGGTTTTTCACTGTCAAAGAAAAGAGTTAGAAATTTGGAAGAGAGAAGACTAAAATAAGCCCTGTGATATTGGATTGGAATTGGAGATTATGTAAATTCATGGTTTTTAATACAAAGATAAATATAGAAATAGATACAGATGTGTACATGTACTTATATATACATATACACATACTTTCCAGCTATGTCTGTTGAAAGACTTTAAAAGGAACCAGAGCTCCTTGGAGAAATTACTGATTCCAGGGCCAGAGCAAATAAGGCTAAAGCATCTTCTTATGTCAGAAAATAAAGAAGTACCCAAAGATATGTTGAAAGGGCACAGAAGCCAATTTCAACAAGCTCCAACTGGCCAAATCTGGGACAATTTGAGCACCAAAACAATTATAGTAACAATTACAATCTACTGAATAAATTAGGAATCTGTGACCACGTACCAGTATCAATATATAAATGCATAAATTCAGAGTTTAGTGAGGAATAGGAGATTTACATGGTTTCTAAGTATATCACCATAAAGCAGCAATTAATTATAAAGAGTAACAGCCAAAAACTGGAAGCAATCCAAATTTCCATCAACAGATGAAAGGATAAACAAACTGCGGTATTCCCATACAATGGAACACTACTCAAAAATTAAAACGAAATGACCTACCGGATGAATCAAAATGATTATGCTGAGTCAAAGAAGCCAGGCCACAAAAAAAAAAAAAAAATAGGAGTACAGACTGTATGAATCAACTTTTATAAAATTCAACAAAATGCAAACTAATATATAGCTATAGAAAGCAGATCAGTGGTGGCCTGAAGAGGCTGAAGGAGAGATCAGGAAGGGTGAGAGGACAGGGCTCCCGAGAAGCACAAGGAAGCTTTTGGGAGCAAAGTATATGTTCATTATCTCAATTGTGGTGATGGTTTCATGGGTGTAAACATATGTCCAAACTTTACAAATTATACATTTTAAGTATGACAGGTGTACTGCATGTCAATTTTATCTCAATAAAGCTGTTTTAAAAATTAAAAATTATAAAGAGAAATTGGATAATTCTGTAGTGAAGAAGACTGACAAATACCACCTTAGTCGAGTGACCAAAGTTAGTATCACCAGTAATGGAACCAACTGAAATCGTGCACCATCTCATAGGATGCAATGACAGTAACACAGCATGATTTCTGTGACAGACCTAGACTGAAAGAGACTAAAGGGATATGACAACTAAATGTAACACTTGATTCTGGACTGGGTCATTGTGCTTTTTAGGACGTTTTAGGGACAACTGGCAAATCCTGAATGGCAGTAATTAAATATTTGTATTGTATCGATGATAATTTCCTAATACTGATTGTTGTATTGTGGTTGTATAGGGAAATTCCTTCATAGAAAAACACCCTAAACTATGGAGGAGTGATAGGCCATCAATTCAGCAACTTATTCTTAAATGGTTTCAGAGGGGAAAAAAAAGTTCTTTGTACTATACTTGCAACCTTTCTAGAGGTTTATGTTTCAAGAAAAAATTTTTAAGTCCAAAATATTAGCAACTAATAAAGAAAAATAATTAAGAACATATCTGGCCTTTCCTACATAAACCAAATTTTAAGGTTTTCACAGAGCCCTGGTTGATGAGGATGAGTTCTTTACAAAAGAATTCTAGATATGTACTTAAGATTAATAGAGACAGATTGCACTTTCAGAGCCAAATGTAGCCTGGGTTGCCTCAGTAACATGCCAACCAAATGGAAACTTCATAAGATCCTCAATAGTTGGATGGAGGGTATCCATCGTAAGTCATGAAAACCAGGGAGGCACACAGCCATAGGAAAGTGACAGCTAATTTCAATTCATTTCTTAAAAAAAACAAACAAAAATCCTCTTCTCCCCAACTTCCATACTTTGCAAGCTTGTTTCCTACATTGTCCTCTCTGATTCTTCTTCCATCCCACAATTCTAATCAATATCTACTGAAATATTATATATGCT
Source organism: Phocoena phocoena (assembly GCF_963924675.1). NCBI lineage: Eukaryota > Metazoa > Chordata > Mammalia > Artiodactyla > Phocoenidae > Phocoena > Phocoena phocoena. The sequence goes on from NC_089232.1 coordinate 64,159,047, forward strand.
TACAATTGTGCTATATCCTACAGCACAGTTTAAGCCCTACTCTCCGCAAAATGAAGATGGGGGAAGAAGCACTAGGAAGAGAAGACACATAATCATTATTCAACACACAGCTAATTTGATTTGAAATTGGGCGGTACTGACCATAAATACCAAAGGGGGGGAAATTCATAAAGCTGGGATAGTTGAACAAACCTTGTCAGAAGGGCTGGGCCTTAAAAGATGGGTAGAATTTGGCTATAACTCCACCTCTAGACTCTAAGGGTCACAGCAGTGTCTTGTTCACTGCTGTTTAAGTCTAGCACTTGTCATAGTTGGTGTTTAATAAATATCCTAGGAGTGAACAAATATTTAAAAACCCTTTGACGGCTGTCACCAACAAGATAGAAATCCAATTTCCTATCCATCTAGCTTCTCTCAACCTGTTTCAACCTCATAACCTGACACACAACTCCTAACATCGCTCCAACCATTCCAAACTACCGGAATCCCCAAATGCACAAAGATGTTTCAAGTCTATGTGCCTCTCTCTGTACATATTATATGTCATTTCCAACTTCATCTAATAAATTCTTACTCATTCTTCAAGAATCAGTTCAAGCATTAGCCACTTTGTAAAGCCTTCTCTGGTCTCTCAAGTTTAGACTAATCATATCCTTTCATTCATTCCTTCCTCTTTCTTTTTTAATTGAAATATAGTTGATGTACAATATTCTGTCATTTTCAAGTGTACTACATAGGGATTTCACATTTGTATACATTATGAAATGATCACCACTGTAAGTCTAATAACCATCTGTCCCCATACAAAGTTATTACAATATTACTGACCCATTTCTTATGCTGTATATTAAGTCTCCAAGGCTTATTTATTTTATAAATAGAGGTTTGTACCTCTTAAGCCCCTTTACCTATTTTGCCCCTCCCACCTTTCTCCCCTCTGGCAACCACTGTATCTATGAGTTGGTTTTCATTGTTGTGTTTCTTTGTTTTGGATTCCACATATAAGTAAGATCACACAATTTTTGTCTTTCTCTGACTTACTTCACTTAGCGTGATACCCTCAAGGTCCATCCATGTTGTCACAAATAGCAAGGTTTCTTTCTTATTTTTTTTTTAATGGCTGCCATCCCCTCCTCTTTTCTTCTACTTGGGAAACAGGAGGCAAGGGGGCAGGGCACAACCACTGAAAGAATGACATAGCCCGAGGGCATAACATGAACTGATTAGAACCAAGGAGACCTTCAAGATGGAGGAAGGGTAAGACGTGGAGATCACCTTCCTCCACACAAATACATCAGAAATACATCTACATGTGGAACAGCTCCTACAGAACACCTACTGAATGCTGGCAGAAGACCTCAGACTTCCCAAAAGGCAAGAAACTCCCCACATCCCTAGGTAGGGCAAAAGAAAAAAGAATAAACACAGACAAAAGGATAGGGATGGGACCTGCACCAGTGGGAGGGAGCTGTGTAGGAGGAACAGTTTCCACACACTAGGAAGCCCTTTTGCGGGCGGAGACTGTGGGTGGCGGAGTGGGGAAGCTTCAGAGCCACAGAGGACAGCGCAGCAACAGGGGTGCAGAGGGCAAAGCTGAGAGATTCCCGCACAGAGGATCGGCACCGACCAGCACTCACCAGCCCAAGAGGCTTGTCTGCTCACCCGCCAGGGCGGGCGGGGCTAGGAGCCGAGCCTCGGGCTTCAGAAGTCAGATCCCAGGGAGAGGACTGGGGTTGGCTGCATGAACACAGCCTGAAGGGTGCTAGTGCGCCAAACCTATCCAGAAGGGAGTCCGGGGAAAAGTCTGGACCTGCCTAAAAGGCAAGAGACTTTTTCCTGCCTCTTTGTTTCCTGGTACGCGAGGAGAGGGGATTCAGGGCACTGCCTAAACAAGCTCCAGAGACAGGCGCGAGCTGCGTCTATCAACGCGGACCCCAGAGATGTGCATGAAACACAAAGGCTGCTGCTGCTGCCACCAAGAAGCCTGTGTGCGAGCACAGGTCACTATCCACACCTCCCCTCCCAGGAACCAGTGCAGCCCGCCACTGCCGGGGTCCCGTGATCCAGGGACAACTTCCCCGGGAGAACGCACAGCACGCCTCGGGCTGTTGCAACATCATGCTGCCTCTGCTGCTGCAGGCTCAACCCACATTCTGTACCCTCCCCCCACCCCCCCCACCCACCCCCCCCCCCCCCCCGCCTGAGTGAGCCAGAGCCCCCGAATCAGCTGCTCCTTTAACCCCGTCCTGCCTGAGCGGGGAACGGGTGCCTAAACGTGACCTACAGGCAGAGGAAGGGCCAAATCTAAAGCTGAACCCCAGGAGCTGTGCGAAAAAAGAAGAGAAACAGATATCTATCCCAGCACCCTCAGGAGCAGTGGATTAAATCTCAACAATCAACTTGATGTACCCTGCATCTGTGGAATACCTGAATAGACAACAAATCATCCCAAATTGAGGCGGTGGACTTTGGGAACAACGATATATATATTTTTTTCCTTTTCCTCTTTTTGTGAGTGTGTATGTGTACACTTCTGTGTGTGACTTTTTCTGTATGGCTGTGCTTTTACCATTTGTCCAGGGTTCTCTCTGTTTTGGTTTATTTTAGTATAGCTTTTAGCACTTGTTATCATTGGTTGATTTTTTTTTGGTTTGGTTGCTCTCTTCTTTCTTTCTTTTATTACTTTTTAATATTTTAATTTTTAATAATTATTTTTTATTTTAATAACTTTACTGTATTTATTTATGTTTCTTTCTTTTTTTCTCCCTTTTATTCTGAGCCATGTGGATGACAGGGTCTTAGTGCTCCGACCGGGTGTCAGGTCCATGCCTCTGAGGTGGGAGAGCCGAGTTCAGGACACTGGTCCACCAGAGACCTCCCAGCTCCATGTAATATCAAACGGCAAAAATCTCCCAGAGATTTCCATGTCAATGCCAACACCCGGCTCCACTCAACAACCAGCAAGCTACAGTGCTGGACACCCTAAGCCAAACAACTAGCAACACAGAAACACAAGCCCAACCACTAGCAGAGAGGCTGCCTAAAATCATAATAAGGTCACAGACAACCCAAAACACACCAACGGACATGGTCCTGCCCACCTAAAAGACAAGATCCAGCCTCATCCACCAGAACACAGGCACAAGTCCCCTCCACCAGGAAGCCCTACACAACCCACTGAACCAATCTTAGCCACTGGGGACAGACACCAAAAACAACGGGAACTACAAACCCGCATCTTGCGAAAAGGACACCCCAAACACAGTAAGTTAAGCAAAATGAGAAGACAGAGAAACACACAACAGATAAAGGAGCAAGGTAAAAACCCACCAGACCAAATAAATGAAGAGGAAATAGGCAGTCTACCTGAAAAAGAATTCAGAGTAATGATAGTAAAGATCATCTAAAATCTTGGAAATAGAATGAAGAAAATACAGAAACGTTTAACAATGACCTAGAAGAACTAAAGCGCAAACAAACAATCATGAACAGCACAATCAATGAAATTAAAAATTCTCTAGAAGGAATCAACAGCAGAATAACTGAGGCAGAAAAACGGGTAAGTGACCTGGAAGATAAAATAGTGGAAATAACAACTGCAGAGCAGAATAAAGAAAAAAAGAATGAAAAGAATTGAGGACAGTCTCAGAGACCTCTGGGACAACATTACACACACCAACATTCGAATTATAGGGGTCCCAGAAGAAGAAGAGAAAAAGAAGGGACTGTGAAAATATTTGAAGAGATTATAGTTGAAAACTTCCCTAATATGGGAAAGGAAATAGTTGATCAAGTCCAGGAAGCACAGAGAGTCCCATACAGGATTAATCCAAGGAGAAACACACCAAGGCACATATTAATCAAACTATCAAAAATTAAATAAAAACAAAAAATATTAAAAAGCAGCAAGGGAAAAACAGCACAAGGGAATCCCCATAAGGTTAATAGCTGATCTTTCAGCAGAAACTCTGCAAGCCAGAAGGGACTGGCAGGACATATTTAAAGTGATGAAAGGGAAGAAACTACAACCAAGATTACTCTACCCAGCAAGGATCTCATTCAGATTCGATGGACAAAATTGAAACCTTCACAGACAAGCAAAAGCTAAGAGAATTCAGCACCACCAAACCAGCTTTACAACAAATGCTAAAGGAACTTCTCTAGGCAGGACACACAAGAGAAGGAAAAGACCTATGATAACAAACCCCAAACAATTAAGAATACAGTAATAGGAACATACATATCGAAAATTACCTTAAATGTAAATGGATTAAAAGCACCAACCAAAAGGCACAGACTGGCTGAATGGATACAAAAACAAGACCGCATATATGCTGTCTACAAGAGACAAACGTCAGACCTAGGTACACATACAGACTGAAAGTGAGGGGATGGAAAAAGATATTCAGTGGAAATGGAACTCAAAAGAAAACTGGAGTAGCAATTCTCATATCAGACAAAATACACTTTAAAATAAAGATTATTACAAGAGACAAAGAAGGACACCACATAATGATCAAGAGATCAATCCAAGAAGAAAATATAACATATTTATGTAAATATTTATGCACCCAACAGAGGAGACCCGCAACACATAAGGCAAATGCTAACAGCCATAAAAGGGGAAACTGACAGTAACACAATCATAGTAGGGGACTTTAACACCCCACTTTCACCAATGGACATATCATCCAAAATGAAAATAAATAAGGAAACACAAGCTTTCAATGATACATTAAACAAGATGGACTTCACTGATATTTATAAGATGTTCCATCCAAAAACAACAAAATACACTTTCTTCTCAAGTGCGCGTGGAACATTCTCCAGGGCAGATCATATCTTGGGTCACAAATCAAGCCTTGGTATATTTAAGAAAACTGAAATCATATCAAGTATCTTTTCCGACCACAATGCTATGAGACTAGATATGAATTACAGGAAAAAATCTGTAGAAACTACAAACACATGGAGGCTAAACAATACACTACTTAACAACCAAGAGATCACTGAAGAAATCAAAGAGGAAATCAAAAAATACCTAGAAACAATTTACAATGAAAACACAATGACCCAAAACCTATGGGATGCAGCAAAAGCAGTTCTAAGAGGCAAGTTTATAGCACTACAGTCCCACCTCAAGAAACAAGAAACACCTCAAATAAACAATCTAAGCTTACACCTACAGCAATTAGAGACATAAGAACAAAAAACCCCAGAGTTAGCAGAAGGAAAGAAATCAAAAGATCAGACCAGAAATAAATGAAAAAGAAATGAAGGAAACAATAGCAAAGATCAAAAAAATTAAAAGTTGCCCCTTTGAGAAGATAAACAAAACTGATAAAGCACTGGCCAGACTCATCAAGAAAAAAAGGGAGAAGACTCAAATAAGAAGAATTAGAAATGAAAAAGGAGAGGTAACAACTGACACTGCAGAAATACAAAGGATCATGAGAGATTGCTACAAGCAATTATATGCCAATAAAATGGACAACCTGGAAGAAATGGACAGGGCCTTAGAAAAGCACAACCTTCTGAGACTGAACAAGGATGAAACAGAAAATATAAACAGACCAATCACAAGCACTGAAATTGAGACTGTGACTAAAAATCTTCCAACAAACATAAGCCCAGGACCAGATGGCTTCAAAGGTGAATTCTATCAAACATTTAGAGAAGAGCTAACACCTATCCTTCTCAAACTCTTCCAAAATACAGCAGAGGGAGGAACACTCCCAAACTCATTCTACGAGACCACCATCCCCCTGATGCCAAAACCAGACAAAGATGTCACAAAGAAAGAAAACTACAGGCCAATATCACTGATGACCACAGATGCAAAAATCCTTAACAAAGTACTAGCAAACAGGGCTTCCACAGTGGCGCAGTGATTCAGAGTCTGCCTACTGATGCAGGAGACACAGGTTCGTACCCTGGTAAGGAAGGATCCCACATGCCGCAGAGCGGCTGGGCCTGAGCCATGGCCGCTGAGCCTGTGCATCCGGAGCATGTGCTCCGCGGCGGGAGAGGCCGCAGCAGTGGGAGGCCCGCATACTGCAAAAAAATAATAATAATAATGATACTAGCAAACAGAATCCAACAGCACATTAAAAGGATCATACAACATGATCAAGTGGGGCTTATCCCACGAATGCAAGGATTCTTCAGTATATGCAAATCAATCAATGTGATACACCATATTAACAAACTGAAGGATAAAACCATATGATCATCTCAATAGATGCAGAAAAAGCCTTTGACAAAATTCAACACCCATTTATGATAAAAACCCTCCAGAAAGTAGGCCTAAAGGGAACTTAACTCAACATAATAAAGGCCATTTATGACAAGCCCACAGCCAACATCATCCTCAACTGTGAAAAACTGAAACCATTTCCACTCAGATCAGGAACAAGACAAGGTTGCCCACTCTCACCACTATTATTCAACATTGTTTTGGAAGTTTTAGCCACAGCAATCAGAGAAGAAAAAGAAATAAAGTGAATCCAAATTGGAAAACAAGTAAAGCTGCCACTGTCTGCAGACGACATGATACTATACATAGAGAATCCTAAAGATGCTACCAGAAAACTACTAGATCTAATCAATGAATTTGGTAAGTAGAGGGATACAAAATTAATGCACAGAAATCTCTTGCATTCCTATACACTAATGATGAAAAATCTGAAAGAGAAATTAAGGAAACACTCCCATTTACCACTGTAACAAGAAGAATAAAACACCTAGGAATAAACCTACCTAAGGAGACAAAAGACCTGTATGCAGAAAACTTTAACACAATGATGAAAGAAATTAAAGATGATACAAACAGATGGAGAGAAGTACCATGTTCTTGGATTGGAAGAATCAACATTGTGAAAATGAGTATACTACCCAAAGCAATTTAGATTCAATGCAATTCCTATCAAACTACCACTGGCATTTTCCACAGAACTAGAACAAAAAATTGCACAATTTTTATGGAAACACTAAAGACCCCGAATAGCCAAAGCAATCTCCTGAAAGAAAAAAGGAGCTGGAGGCATCAGGCTCCCTGACTTCAGACTATAGTACAAAGCTATGGTAATCAAGACAGTATGGTACTGGCACAGAAACAGAAATAAAGATCAATGCAACAGGATAGAAAGCCCAGAGATAAACCCATGTACATATGGTCACCTTATTTTTGATAAAGGAGGCAAGAATACACAATGGAGAAAAGACACCCTCTTCAATAAGTGGTGCTGGGAAAACTGGACATTTACATGTAAAAGAATGAAATTAGAACACTCCCTAACACCACACACAAAAATAAACTCAAGATGGATTAAAGACCTAAATGTAAGGGCAGACACTATCAAACTCTTAAAGGAAAACATAGGCAGAACACTCTATGACATAAATCACAGCAAGATCCTTTTTGACCCACCTCCTAGAGAAATGGAAATAAAAACAAAAATAGAGGGCTTCCCTGGTGGCGCAGTGGTTGGGAGTCCGCCTGCCGATGCAGGGGACACGGGTTCGTGCCCCGGTCCGGGAAGATCCCACATGCCGCGGAGCGGCTGGGCCCATGAGCCATGGCCGCTGAGCCTGTGTGTCCGGAGCCTGTGCTCCGCAACAGGAGAGGCCACAACAGTGAGAGGCCCACGTACCACAGGAAAGAAAAAAATAAAAAAATAAAAAAATAAAAAAAAAATAAAAAAAAGAAATAGACAAATGGGACGTAATGAAACTTAAAAGGTTTTGCACAGCAAAGGAAACTATAAACAAGACAAAAAGACAACCCTCAGAATGGGAGAAAATATTTGCAAATGAAGCAACTGACAAAGGATTAATCTCCAAAATTTACAAGCAGCTCATGCAGCTCAATATCAAAAGACAAACAACCCAATCGAAAAATGGGCAGAAGACCTAAATAGACATTTCTCCAAAGAAGATATACAGATTGCCAACAAACCCGTGAAAGAATGCTCAACATCACTAATTATTAGAGAAATGCATATCAAAACTACAATGAGGTATTACCTCACACCAGTCAGAATGGCCACCATCAAAATACCTACAAACACTAAATGCTGGAGAAGGTGTGGAGAAAAGGGAACCCTCTTGCACTGTTGGTGGGAATGTAAATTGATACAGCCACTATGGAGAACAGTGTGGAGGTTCCTTAAACAACTAAAACTAGAACTACCATATGACCCAGCAATCCCACTACTGGGCATATACCCTGAGAAAACCATAATTCAAAAAGAGTCATGTACCACAATATTCATTGCAGCTCTATTTACAATAGCCAGGACATGGAAGCAACCTAAGTGTCCAACAACAGATGAATGGATAAAGAAGATGTGGCACATATATACAATGGAATATTACTCAGCCATAAAAAGAAAGGAAATTGAGTTATTTGTAGTGAGGTGGATGGACCTAGAGTCTGTCATACAGAGTTAAGTCAGAAAGAGAAAAACAAATACCGTTTGCTAACACATATATATGGAATCTAAAAAAAACAAAAAATGGTTATGAAGAGCCTAGGGGAAGGACGGGAATAAAGACACAGTCCTACTAGGGAATGGACTTGAGGACACAGGGAAGGAGGGGGAAGGGTAAGCTGAGAGAAAGTGAGAGAGTGGCATGGACATGTATACACTACCAAATGTAAAACCGATAGCTAGTGGGAAGCAGCCGCATAGCACAGGGAGATCAGCTCAGTGCTTTGTGACCACCTAGAGGGGTGGGATAGGGAGGGTGGGAGGGAGGGAGACGCAAGAGGGAAGAGATATGGGGATATATGTATAGCTGATTCACTTTGTTATAAAGCAGAAACTAACACACCATTGTAAAGCAATTATACTCCAATAAAGATGTTTTAAAAAAAAAAACTGATTAGAACCAAATGGGCCTAAGATGGCGTACAAGTCAACTTCCACTAGACCTTGAGCCTCAGTATATGCTCACTGTAACACATCAGCAAGCTAAGTGACACACCCACAGGCGCCATGACAGTTCCAAGACAGACCATAAGGATCAAAAAGTAGGCAGTGGCCCAATTCCTGGAAATCCCCACCCCTTCCCAAAATAGCTGGAATACTCCTTCCACTCATTAGCCTATGAAATTACCCACCCCTATAAAAACTCACAACCCCGTACCCTGGTACCACTCTCGCCTTCTGAGATGGCCCACACTCTGTCTGTGGAGTGTGTTTCCCTCTAAATAAATCCACTTCTTACCTATCACTTTGTCTCTCACTGAATTCTTTCTGCAATGAGACATCAAGAACCTGAGCTTCATTAAGTCCTGAAACCAAGTGTGTGATCTCAGTTGGAGGTATCACCTGTCCGTTTTGTCCCGGTTCGAGTGCCGGCCACCTGGGTTCGAGTTCCCAATCAGGGTTTTGGCTGGGTTCAAGTCCCGGCTGCGTGGGTTCAAGTCCCAATCTGAGGTGCACGGTTCCACTTGCATTTTATTCCCTAACCCACTGAGTTCACTGATATCCCTAGCAACTACCACAGTGACTGGAACTCAGCAATCATTCCAAAAAATTTTTTTAATTAAATATCAAGTTGGGCAGGAAACAGAAAGTCAAAAATAAAACTGGGAATGATTAAAGATTTTCCTAATTTAAAAATGACATGATGAAATTGGTATTTAAAAAAAAAATCCAGCACTACTGTACAGGCAGAAGAAAGGAAGGCCAAGAAAGAGCCTACAAGTCAGGTGCAACCCTTCAGACACAAAGTGATGGTGATAACAGCCTTAAGGAACTGCAGGGCTGGTCACACAGAAAGAAGGACAGACCTACCAAGAAATTCTGTTGCTCAATAGGAGCACCGTCCAATGAAAGTGTCTGTAACGATGTAAATACTCCACAGCTGCACTGTCCAAAATGGTAGCCATTTACCACAGGTGGCTTCTGAGCACTTGAGATGGGGCTGAAGAAACTGAATTCTTTATTTCATTTCTTTTATTTTAATTAGCCACATGCGGCTAGCGGCTACTGTATTGGACAGCACGGCTCTAGCTAGCTAGCATGTGAAAGACTAGCAGGTTGTTTTATTTACTAAAAGGAAGCACTTTGTAGCAATTACAGTTCCCAACAATGGAATGAGCTCCTTCTTAAGGTCATCTCAGAAAGCCCAGTGAAAAAACTTTTTTTTTTTTTTTTTTTTTTGCAGTACGCAGGCCTCTCACTGTTGCAGCCTCTCCCGTTGCAGAGCACAGGCTCTGGACGTGCAGGCTCCGCGGCATGTGGGATCTTCCCGGACCGGGGCACGAACCCGTGTCCCCTGCATCGGCAGGCAGACTCTCAACCACTGCGCCACCAGGGAAGTCTGGAAATAACATTTTTGGACACAATCTTCCAACAGATCCCAGCATTAGGATGGGTGGGAAGCTGGCCTACAAAGAATCACATTATTTTACACCTAGTAAGAACTTAAAGACCATTTTTACGCAGAAGAAAACTCTTGGTTTGGAAGTCAGACGAGCTCCCTGAAGCACACAGCATGTCAGTGACAGAACAAAAACTGAAAGTCAGATCTTAAAACTCTAGGTTCTGTTAATTATCTTGATTGTGATAATTTCACAAGTATATACATATGTAAAATATCACCAACTGTACACCTTAAATATGAGTCTTACTGTAGGTTAATTATACTTCAAAAACATTGCAAAAACAAAAGCACACAAATCCACTGCTACACCTTCCTATATCAAGTCTTCAGTTCTATCTCATAGAATTGTTGCAAGGAATAAGGTAGTTAACATATTTAAAGATTTAGAACAGTACTTGGTGTGGAGTAAGAACTACTGAAATGTAAACTGCATTATTATTATTAGATGTTAGAATTCTGCCCTACTGACCAGTTTGGAGAAAAGTAATGGAAAGAAGAGTAAACAGATTTGGAGTCAGAAACTCCAGATCATAGTTCTGGTTCTTGGAGAATCTCTTTGAGTCTCAATTCTTTGTAAAATAAGTTAGCTGGACAAGATAATCTCTAAAGGGCCTTTCCAAACTAAAGATTTCAGACATGGACTAGGATAACAGTTGTAGGAATGGAAAAGAAGGATGGATATGGAACTCTCAGGGATGAACTGATAAGATTTAAGAACTGGCTAGATACGAGGAATGATGGAAAACAATGAGTCAACCGTGAACACAAAGTTTTAAGCTTTGGATAACTCAAGTTTAAATAGAAAGAGGAGCATATTGACCCAACAGACATATATTTACTATTTTAATAAATCAGTAGGTTCTCCATGGAAATGAATATTCATGACTTTCTGGATCAAAATGTCAGCCAGCATACATTTAATATATTTAGCATATATTTAAAATGTATGCTAAAACCAAAATCTCTTCTCATGAGATTATTGAAAGCTATGTTAAAATGAAATCCCTATGGATTCATATGGATAATTATAATTAGATAATTATACTTAGTATATTTAAAGACATCCATCCCAAAGTATCAAATTTATCTTTAAAAATCGATACATTCATCAGTCATCAAGAAACTAATCTGACGAACTCTTTCTATGTGGAAACAATCTAAGCCTAGAGTCACAGAGCTGCCTGTAAATGTTACAGTGGAATCTCGGACAAAGCATTTTAGCCTGTTTTCTCTTAGACATAAGCTCATCTTCAAATACCTAAACCTCAATATTACATCTCATGCACTATACGGAACACGTTTTTCAGTATCAGATCCCACAATAAATGATTGTGTGCCCTTAAGCAGCCTTCAGAGAACCACGGTTTCATCAGTATGACATCCAAAAGAGGATCTCAGAGTGCGCTGAGGATCAGACTTTTCAAGATTCTAACTCACTCCTTTCAGAGATGTGATCAGTCCAGCAAAGTTATGCTGACATTCTGATGGGTTATATTCCACTACATTGTACTGATGCAACATTCCTGGACAAAAATATAAAGATCTCAGTTGCTTATGTTTCATAGACTGAAGCAAAAAAAAAAATCTTGCCAACTTTTTGATGATCCTTCAAGGGCAACATTTCAAATATAATATTCTTCTCTGGACACTGAACAATATTTCAGTTATAACTGACTGTTGGGTCAACATTTGGGTTAAATCCCAGAACATTTTTTTAAATAAAATTGTTTATGAAATGTTGCAGTTTAAGACTATGTGCACACTTAGACATAGCCAAAATGGACCAATTTACGAGAAGATAAAATAAAAAATGTCGTTGATTAGCCTAGAACAGCAACATAAAAAATTCTTAGTTGCAAGGCAAAGCAAATGATATGCTAAAATATACTGCAGGAAAGAACTGAGACCACTTGGGGAATGAGTCACTTAGAGTCATATCTTCCAGATATCTTAGTTAACCCTTTCTGTTGAGGACCTAATTTTACCTCTTAGAATTCTCTCTAAGAAGAGAATGGTTCCTATCATTCATATGGTTCCTACCTTTGAAAATGGTACATAAAAAGGTATTTTTTTTCTTTTCTTAATAATTAAGGGTCATCATTAAGAACATTAGTCACTGAGATGTGGTAAAGATGTAGACATAAATGCAGATTTATATATATTATATGGGATAAAGGGAAGAGATGGAGCTTTCCCTCTGGCAACTGCACCAAACCTGATTTCCTTTACAAAAAGAGAAATAAAAACTCCCAGTGACACCTTGATTTTTTGTTCATTTACCGATTTTCCATAAAAGTATAATGAAGCATACGAAACTGTATAATATGCTACACAGTATAATGTAATAACCCTTTACAAAATTAAATAGTGGGCTGAATCCTGATGCCATCTTCTTCCAAATGCTTTCATTATCCTCAGGAAAAATCAACTTTTATCCCCATTAATATCAGTAAAGTTCAACTCATCTCTGACTTTCAAAACTTTACCAGTTTTGTGAGCCCCCACTCCTCTGTCTCCCTTGCACTAAGTTTGTTTATGGAACGTATCTCACTTCATTTTAAAAATATGAAATGGCATGAATGCGGGAAGACTTAGTCTATACAGTTTTCATTTTACTAAAAATAGAAAGAGGACAATGACGTCTGCTAAACTGGGCATCAGGTCTTAATTTTCTCCAAGTCCAACTTCATATTTCATTTGCAAGAGAACTCCACACTTAGGCAACACTATAATGAGAAGATTCAAGATCCCATAGGGTATCTGGATAGGATCAATTTTCTCATAATTTCTATAACATTTCACTTTTTGAAAAACCTCTGTATAGAAGTAAACTCAGATAAAAACTGCTATCAAGATGGAGGACAAATAGAGGGAGTTCTGCAACTTCTCCCTTGAAAAGTGAATGTAGAAAAGGCTCAATAAATGTTAGCTATCACTATTCAACAAATATGCATTAAATATTTATTATTTTCTAGGCATTAAGCAGAAACAAGAAAAAAATCAGCCGTCAAGGGCTTCCCTGGTGGCGCAGTGGTTGAGAGTCTGCCTGCTGATGCAGGGAACACGGGTTCATGCCCCGGTCCGGGAAGATCCCACATGCCGCGGAGCGGCTGGGCCCGTGAGCCATGGCCGCCGAGCCTGCGCGTCCGGAGCCTGTGCTCCACAACGGGAGAGGCCACAGCAGTGAGAGGCCCGCGTACCGCAAAAAGAAAAAAAAAAGAAAAAAACTTATTATAAAAAAAAATCAGCCCTCAAGTTGCTCACAACTTACAGAGAGTTGCTTACAGTCTTAACAAAAATATAGATGGTTCAGCAGCCTAAATTTGCTCATAAAAACCTTTTGTAATCCAAAAGCATTAAACCAAAGACTTTTACAGGAAAAAGAAATACTGTTTTTCAGTTCTGTTACATCATTGCACCATTGTACATGTAGTGAAATGTCATTGTATAGAAAAGTAAACTGCTTACATTTAATAAAACAATCTGCTAACATGTCAGGTTTAAATCTCATGGCAGAACAAATATTGTTTTATATATACAAAGTTTAAGCTCAGGATACCTTTTTTACATGTACAAGTCTGATCTAACATACCCTTGCTTGTTCCACACTCTTATATAACCTAAAATCCTGAACAAATATAAACTAAGTCCAGGTATATAAATAACAATTATACTGACTGAATAATATTTACCTGACATTCTCATTTTGAGTCACATACAGATGTTCATTTTATCTAAGATTAGCATATGTGTATGTATTTCTGTCTTAGAACAAAATTGAGAAACTAGTTTCTAGCTTAGTAGTATGTGTTACCGCACAAACTAATGTCCTCTCTAGTGCATTGTGACCTAGCCTGTTACTATACGGATGCACCTTTAAAGGAACCAGACTCCAGAAAGGTACAGCAGCATCTTGCAATTACACATGCCCACACCCACAAGAGCTGTCTTACGCCTTCACGAATGTGCCGCCTCAGTCAAGTGCAGATCACTGCTTCTCCACGCAGAGTGATACTAACCACCACCCCCAACACACATGCGCACCCACATACATAATGACTTCATACTCTTGTGATGTGAGAGGAATAAGGGCTCTGGAATCAGGCACACTTAATGTCAAATCCCTTCTCTGAAACTCAGAAGTTCATTTCTGAACTCAAGTTTACTTGTGTTCTGTATTCCTTCACTACAAGAGAATTTGTTTTTGTTTGGCAACTTTTGTTAGGAATAATTGTTCCAAAATTCCAGGGAAATCAAGGGTCAAGGTACCCAAGATCTTCCCCCTTCTTCAAAATGTTTTCCTAAAAGACATATGAGGCATCTGCAACAAAGGCATTTACAGGGGTGTGTGGTTTATGATCATTTACTTAATTTTATATTTATATCTAGGCACATTTCTATAGGTACATTATGTACTACAATAAAAAACAATAAAACAAAATGCAAAAATGCCTCTCTACCCACTGTCATCCTCAGTAAACTGTATTTTCTACAAAATGTTTAAAAAAAAGAAAACCTGAATCCTTTCTTCATGTACTCAGTAGGATATAGGATAAATAATTTCCTGTTCTGCATGCAATTTGGCACAATTTACTCCAGTTCAAATTAGTTAAAGATTTTTTTAAATAAAGGGAGTTTACATTTGTTTCTAATGAGGCTTCTTACATTAAAGAACCGAGAAAATATTTAAATACCTTTAGGCAGTTTGTGATAAAATCATGGTGAGCTACATAGAATAAATCACTCTTTTTAAGTAGGTAATATAAATAATAGTGATTGCCTTTTTAAAAATTCAAAGACAAAAAAGAAATCCTATAATCTGACATCCTAATAATTTGTGATACTCCACATCCAGAAAGAATGGAACACAAAAAGTTACCATCTGCTGTCAAACAACAGATGAAAAGAGGAATGTCTCAGCCAAGAAAACAGAATGGAGCTACATGCTCATAGCAAACAACATCCGCGACATACCTTGATCAATACAGTCTTCAGCAAGAGCAAAGAGCTGAGGTGAGCGTTCCTCAAGCAACTGCTGGTGAATATTCACACATCTCAAAGTCCACCATGGCAAGCTCTAGAAAAAGGAAACACCAATGTGCTTACGTTGAATTAAAAGGACCCTTAGGAAAAAAATTTCACATTAATTCAAATCAATTTTTAGAATTTTTTTACATTTGTGAGATTAAATTTACCCTTCAATAAGCTGCTATGTCTTCAGGAATAATACCAAATCCACTGCCATGTCTTCCACAAGAATAACATCTCTCCTCCATTCTCTCAAAGCCTGTATTTGTAGCCAGTTGGGCTTCCTGATGTCATTTCGAACCTACCATTTCCTCCTTTAAAATGCCTACTGTAATCGTGCTGCTCTACTGTGACACTCTACCAGCACCATAATCCAATACCAACAATCCTAGGAGGCCTCCCCCAAGAACCTCCTATGGGGTGATTATTTTCCCTCATCTCAACTTCCAGCACATTGTTTGCACCTCTCTTTGCAGACACACTCCACCGTATTCGTGTATATCATCCTAGCTTTCAATGCTGTCTGCCATCTAGCCAACAAGATGAGGAATCATGTCTTACTCATCTCTGTATCCTCCCTGAAGCAACGTATGCTATGCAAACTACAAGGTAAGATATACCCTGGGTTCAGATATTCCCCAAACTGGGAAGATCGCTTCCACACCCTCTTCCATGAAGCCTTCTCCCACTAGTAGGGCACACACTGGTCTCTCACTTCCCTAAACTTCCACACTGTGCTTAGAAGTTAGCACCATACCGCAGAGCTCTTGTTTTTCAAGTGTGTAAACACCTGGTCCATATATTTTGGAGGGTAGAAACTGCATTTTATACATTGCCTTGACTAATGCACAGGCTGAGAACACAGTAGCTTTTCCTCAGTTCTCTGATGCTTACTCTTACTTTTCAACACATCCTTATTAAACAACAACAACAAGCCAATACAGAAGCATACGCAGTGAAGATGAAAGTCTCTCTTCTGCTGCCTCAGCGTCATTCTCCTCCCCCAGAAAAATCCATGACAAAGGTTTATATTCTTCTAGATCTTCTGCTATGCATGTGTGTGTATGTGTGTGTGTGTGTGCGTGCGCACGCACATGCAAGTAGTAAGTATTAAATATTCTTGATAGGCTCATTAAATTACCAAGTATGATCATGCACTGAACCATCTGAAGTAATTGCAACTATGTTACTCTAAATTATATTGCACGAAGGAGTGAAAAATTAATTTCCCTTTTTTTTAAAGCAATACCTACTAATAGGAGATCAAGCTTAATTACCAAAAGCATTTTCTTTTTTACTTGAACTTAATTTCTTCATTTGATTAAGGGGTAAAACTGCTTGCCCCCCTTCTAAACTACACACAAGTGCTCCAACAATCAAAAAATTACCAAAAGCATTTTCTTTTTTACTTGAACCTTATTTCTTCATTTGATTAAGGGGTAAAACTGCTTGCTCCCCTTCTAAACTACACACAAATGCTACAACAATCAAAAAATCACAAATGAATTTTGACCCTCTGACAAAATCTTTTCTAATTATTAATGCTGTTCCCTCAGTCCATCTAAGGAGAGGAAAGGTAGAATTATCTAATAAAGTTTCACATCATTTTTAATTTAATTCCCTGAGGTGCTGTCTCATTTTCATTCTTTTCCTATCACTAGGCTGATGAAGTCAGTCTATATTTCAGTTATCTGTCCCTTATCTGCTGTCAGCAATAAGTGAGTCAGGTCTGGCAGCAGTCTTTCCTTTTCTGGACATGGGAATTTAGATAGATCCAGTCAAAGAGACTGCCCTTTTAAGAAAACATACAACATAAGATGCTCAACTCTTAAAATCAGATCTATAAACTAACTCTTAACCCAAAATCTTCAGATGGGAGAAGGGGGAGTGTGAAACAAAGAAAGAAAGCATAGCCTATTTTTCTACTAGAAAATATAAGTGCCTTTTTCTATTTGTCAGGAATCACTTAATAGACAATTTGAGGCATTAATAAAAAAGAAAACTAGAAGACTTGCTTTAGATAGTTCCTAGATCCTGTCTCCTGATTATCACACTTATTACAGAATATTCTGATTGACAAGTCACACTAGTCAATAACCTCCTAGAAGGCAGGGAGCACGAGTATACTCAAAAGAAACCCAATAAATGTTTGCCAACTTAGTCCATTTTATAAATAAGAAAACTGATATTCAGAGAAATTCACTGGCCTAAGGCCACACAGTTGTTAAGTGGCTGAGCCAGACAAACTCTGGTCTGATTCCAAAGCCAAAATTCTTTTTACTCAACATTCACATATTACTAACACTAGTCTATCCACTTCACAGACTAGGGGGTGGGGGAAAATCATCTTCTTTTATAGTTCCACAAAAATAAAACCATAATAAACAACCTGATATGTTCCTTAAGATCCAGCCATTTCAAAATTAATTTAAAAGGTTAAGATTAACTTGGGTAAGCATGTCATGCTTCTTTATCATTTTATCTTCATTTCTCAAAGAAATCATTTTTAACATCATCGTTTACAGAATAATATATCAAAGACCCAAAGGAAAGAAAACTATAACATTTCAACTGAAAGGCAAGGTTTCAGCACAGAATGATCTTTGCATGGAGATGTACAAGAAAATAGGGTTTTGAAACAGAAGTCAAAAGCTGTTTAGCATCTGCCAAGAAACTCAGGTAACTTATCTCTCCAATTCTACACCTGCAACCAGCAGTTCACATATTTACTTGTTCTCCTAAGCTGTTGATACTACATGTATCTTTTCACAAACGATGCTTAACGAAGGTACTTGCTGATTAAAGTTTTCCACCAAGAAAACTGTATCACTAACTCATTGACCATTAGTCTCACTAGAAAGAAAATAATGCCATTTAGCAACCTCATGCTTTGATGATACTTCCTTCAGGGCCAAGTACTAGTCGGTCTATAAGACCATTTAATTCATATCAACTTGGGAAAACATTTTTTTATTCAAGCTAACATCACTAAACAAAAAATCAAAGATAAGGTCTTATACCTGCTAGGATATGTTGAAACCCATCTATTAAAAACCCTTCTCTTGGGCTTCCCTAGTGGCGCAGTGGTTGAGAGTCCGCCTGCCAATGCAGGGGACACAGGTTCGTGCCCTGGTCTGGGAAGATCCCACATGCCGCGGAGCGGCTGGGCCCGTGAGCCATGGCCGCTGAGCCTGTGCTCCGCAACGGGAGAGGCCGCAACAGTGAGAGGCCCGCGTACAGCACAAAAAAAAAAAAAAAAAACCCTTCTGGTACAACTGATTCCAAATCATCTGTCCTCATGAGAGCTGCTGAAAGAGGCATGATTCCCTTCTTACCTCCTCTTTGTCACAATTTAAATGCTTAGGAAAGTAAGCCCTTATACAGTACAGACCAAGTCCACATTTTGCCCATAGAAATACTGTGTTTCTTAAACTTTTTCAGCCAACACTTGGAAATTGGGAGATCTCACATAAAATTTAGATTTACTATTTCTGGAAATACAAGGTCTGTATGCCCAAGTTGCAACAATCAGGACAGGAGTCAGGAAGCTACAGCCTATGGACCCAAACCAGCCCACCACCTGTTTTCCTATAGCCCAAAACCAAAACTTGTTCTTACATTTTTAAATCATTGCAAAAAAAAAAAGAAAGAAAGAAAGAAAGAGAGAAAAATAATATTTTGTGACATGTGAAAAGCATATGAAATGTAAATTTCAGTGTCCATAAATAAAGCTCTATTGGTACACAGTCACACCCATTCACATACATATCATCTACAGCTGCTTTCCCACTACAAGGCAGATTGAATAGTTAGGTGCACAGAGTTGAGCAGTTGTGACGGAGCCTGCACACTGCACAGCTGACAACCTCCACTACACCTCAAGGACTTACTTCGAATCTCTCATGTGGTTTTCGTCACCTCCTACTGCGTAATAGCTATCTGTATCAGTGCTTTTCTCACTAATTTATATGTGAACTAAAGAAACCATATAACAGGCATTCAACAAATACTCTACTAAATCCAACCCAAATATGAAACAAGGTAGGATGTGAGCCAAGAAACAGTAATCAAGAAACAGCCTCCCTGGTGGTACAATGGTTAAGACTCCACCTGCCAATGCACGGGACACAGGTTCGAGCCCTGGTCCGGGAAGATCCCACATGCCGTGGAGCAACTAAGCCCATGCGCCACAACTACTGAGCCTGTGCTCTAGAGCTGCGAGCCACAACTACTGAGCCCGCATGCCACAACTGCTGAAGGCCACACACCTAGAGCGCGTGCTCTGCAACAAGAGAAGCCACCGTAATAAGAAGCCTGCTTGCCGCAACTAGAGAAAGCCCGTGTGCAAGCAACAAAGACCCAACGGAGCCAAAAATAAATAAATAAAATAAATAAATTTATTTAAAAAAAATTTCTAGGAGCTTTAATAAAAAACAGTAAAAAGTGAAATTAATTTTTAAAAAAAAGATCTACTGAAAGTGCTATACTTCTAGCTACTCATTATCCTTACATGAAATTCACAAAAAACTATGAAGGGTGTTTTTAAACCTATTTTTAAGATTCAGAGAATGAACATTTATACACATGCAAATATACACACAACACATATATACAACCCCATTAAAGAGGCTCAACATCTCATTTTATACTAGACGAATCTCATGAGAGGAGACAGTTTTTGCTTATTTTCATCAGATTTTAAAATTAAACACCTAAAGACGACTTAGAAAACAAATATACCAAGACATTTTCAGCATCACACCTAAAGTTTTATGCTAATCGGCACAAAAGTCACACCTGGGTCTGAATCTCCTGGCTCCTTTTCTTCCCTTACCTGAATAGCTGTCAGCCTATGTCTTACATTCACTAGGGAAATTCGTGCTAATAATAGCAGTATAGGCTTCAAGGTCAGGCTGTAGATTGATTCACCATCTAGAATGAGCAAACTCAGAACGAGTGCATCCAGTCCTTTGACCTGAAAAAAAAAAATTTAAGACGATATAATTTAGCAACATATTAATCATTATATGTCTTACAAGAATACATATTTTCCAGGTAATCAGCTGTGAAACACAGGCACTGATCTATTACACAGCAGTTGGCACTGGAGGGAGTCCTAACATTACAACTCCAGCCTGCCCTGACAGACAGCTTGCTTGTACTTTAGAGAACAGGGCAATCAAGAAAATGGTACTATTTTTTTTTTTAATTTGCTTTTCCCAAGTTGCACCCTTTTGTTCAAAATAAATTTATTTTATTTATTTATTTTTGGCTGCACTGGGTCTTCACTGCTGTGCATGGGCTTTCTCTCGTTGTGGCAAGCAGGGACTACTCTTCGTTGCGGTGCACGGGTGCCTTCTCTTGTTGCGGAGCACAGGTGCCTTCTCTTGTTGCGGAGCACAGGCTCTAGGCGTGCGGGCTTCAGTAGTTGTGGCACACGGGCTCTAGAGTGCAGGCTCAGTAGCTGTGGTGCTTGGGCTTAGTTGCTCCGTGGCATGTGGGATCTTCCGGGACCAGGGCTCAAGCCCATGTCCCCTGCATTGGCAGGCAGATTCTTAACCACTGCACCACCAGGGAAGCCCAAGAAAATGCTACTATTGAAGAAGCGTCACGACTTTACAGATTTACTTACAACAAAATAGCTTCTCAATAAAAACCATCCCTACGTGAAAGTATTCATATTAAACACCTACATTTCATATATGCTTCACCAGCTGGCTAATGTCATTACAAACCATTGCTGCTCCATAATTACTATAAAGCCAAAAAACAACAAGGTCTTACATATCAAATGCTGAGTAGGCATACAATCATGGACCAATGTGAACAGAGGCTGCCCAAAAGGGATGCCTCTGAAAAATCTACTTCTTACTGAACAGAGATTTTCTACAACAGACCAAGCACCTGTGTTTTTAAAATGTGGACTGAATCATTTTGACAGTCACCACAAAATCGATAGTAGGAATGCTCAATGTTAGGAACATGGGCTGTAAGTCACAGACACAGGATACGGTCCTTTTTCTGATTATTAATTTGTGGGCATAGGTAATTTTTTTCTCAACTGAAGCCTCTGTTTCATCAGTTATAAAATAAAATAACAGAACCTAAACCTCACAGGGTTCTTGTAAGGATTAAACAATCCAAGTGATCAGTGTCTGGCTCAATGCTTTGTTGAAACATTCAATAAAGGTAAGCAAGTAATAGCTGTGGGTTCATCCTCTGCCTAACTTTCATCATTACTGAAAAGTGTACTAGAGGAATAAAGATAACGTGAATGACCACCACCAAACCACAAATAAAGCTTACTGTTACCTACACTGAGGGTAGAAGGAATTTTTTTTTAAGTTCAATAATCAAGGAACTATTTAAGTACTGTAACTGCCTCAACTTCAGAAGAAAACAGATACAAAAAAGTTAAGTGCAGTCCAAAATCACACAGAAGTTATCAGCGTTTGAAGAGACATTACAGCCCAAGTTTTCCAACTCCCAAACCAGTGTTCTTCCTACCACCTCATGCTGCCTTCCCCTCAGACCTCTCTACCTCTTCCTGCCCCTCAGCAAGCTCCAGGGCTATGCTAAGCATGAGGAAGTCCTCAAGGACAGGGCCAGGATCACTTCTAGACTTCTGACTAGGACAACTGCATGATGGTAGTGTGGGTCACTGAGACACAGACACCAGAAGACCTGGTTTGGAGAAGAACCTCACCATGAGTTCAGTCTTGGACACAATGAGTCTGAGGTACCTTGTGAGACCTCCAAGTGGAGGTACGGAATACACAAGTGAATCTACTGCTTAAGAACTAGAGAGAAGGGCTTCCCTGGGGGTACAGTGGTCAAGAATCCGCCTGCCAGTGCAGAGGACACGGGTTCGAGCCCTGGTCCAGGAAGATCCCACATGCCGTACAGCAACTAAGCCCGTGCGCCACAACTACTGAGCCTGCGCTCTAGACCCCGTGAGCCAGAACTACTGAGCCTGCGTGCTGCAACTACTGAAGCACGCGCACCTAGAGCCCATGCTCCGCAACAGGAGAAGCCACCGCAATGAGAAGCCCGCACACCACAACAAAGAGCAGCCCCTGCTCACTGCAACTAGAGAAAGCCCACGCACAGCAACAAAGACCCAATGCAGCCAAAAATAAAATAATAAATAAATTTTTTAAAAAAGAACTAGAAAGAAGACCCTGCCTAATGTGCCCAAGTTGGACCTGCAGCCTCATCAAATCATCTTGCCATTTAGATGGATTTAACAATCTTTATTTCCTAACATCCAAACGAAGCTGGTGAAGTACAAGACATGCCTTTAAGAAAAAGAATCCTTATTCTAATCACATTGAGATGAGAAAGATGTCTACCTGTTGTAGCACAAATTTAGATCATTTTCTTCTAAACGAAATCTTTAAAGATAACAAACAAGTAATTTAACCGGGCAACAAATAAAAAATTACACAAAGAGATACTCCATGATATACTACTTGGATCTCATTACCTCTGATACTCAAAGGTTTAGTTGGTTACGAAACCTCCTACTCTAAGTCCTCTGGAAATGTCATTAATAGGGTAAATAATAAATAAATAAAGGAGTGAATGCATGAATAAACAAATAAATAAACTTCTTTTCCTAGAGTTACCTTGCATCACCATCATTAAAAAATTAAATGCTTTCCCATCTTCCTGTGACATAACACTGATATTCCAACCGAATTCTAAATGTGCTTCCAGAGGTTTTGGGAAATGGCCGAGTTTTAAAGAGGAATGTGGGACTTCCCTGGTGGCACAGTGGTTAAGAATCCGCCTGCCAATTCAGGGGACACAGGTTCAGGCCCTGGTCCAGGAAGATCCTACATGCTGTGGAGCAACTAAGCCCGCGAGCCACAACTACTGAGCCTGCATTCTAGAGCCCATGAGCCACAACTACTGAGCCCGCGTGCCACAATTACTGAAGCCCATGCGCCTAGAGCCCGTATTCCACAACAAACCAATGCAACAAGAAGCCCACACACCACAACAAAGAGTAGCCCCCACTCACTGCAACTAGAGAAAGCCCGTGTGCAGCAGTGGAGACCCAACGCAGCCAAAAATAAATTTAAAAAAAATTAATTAAAGACAAAAAACAAAACAAAAAAACTGGTATGTACATACAATGGAATATCATTCAGTCTTAAAAGAAAATTCTGACATGATACAACATGGATAAATCTTGAGGATGAACAATACATACTACTATATGTAAAGCAGATAATCAATAAGGATGAGTGTATAGCACTGGGAACGCTACTCAGCACTCTGTAATAACCTATAAAAGAATCCAAAAAATAAATAAAGAGGATTGTTTATATTCTCAATTAAAACAGACAAAATGAAGGTTACAATTCCCTTAGGAACAACTCCTCGGTCAAGAGAGCATATGACATACAAAAATATTTATTTATCAGAATAGTGAAAAAAAGTCAACGTCTGACATAAACTGAATATAAAACTAGATTACTAGGAGATCAACTTTTCTGTGTGAGAGGTGACCTACTCAGAAATGAACCTTCACTGCTATTCCCCTGAGGCTGGTTAGCACCAGAGGTCAAAAAACAGTGCTAAAAATGCCAAGGCCGTAATTTAGAGGCAGGGAAAATTAATTTGGCTTTGATGACTATACTCCATGACCGTAAAGTATATTCACAAATATTTGTCCTTCACAAGAACTATGAAACATAAATCAGCACAGGAAAATGACAACTAGAAAATATTGATGTGTCACTCCCCAGTTTAAAAACTTCAACTCCCTTTACCTTCCAAATTCTCAGATTGCTGGTATAGAGTATAAATTGAATAATCCTCTCAAAAACAACATGACATGACCAAGAAGAGCTGAACATGCATATACCCTAGGGCACAGCAACTCCACTCACAGATATATGTCCTCAGCAGAGCTTCCCAACTCGGTGCTGGGAAGCATTTCCACGTGTGGCAAAATATCAATCCCCTCAGCCCTCAGCGGTTGCCCGACTACAGCCTGAGGGCCAGTAAAAACAGCCTCTTCCATTTAGCACACTGCACCAAACACTATCCCTTTTTTTTAAGCATGCTGTGCTTGGAAATTCTTGCAAATGATTCCCAGAAGACGTGTTCCTAATAGCACTGTACATAATATATTGCAAAAAATGGAAACATCCCATGTGGCCATTGAGAGTAGAACAGATATATAAACTGTGGTATATTCATACAACTGGAATACTATGCAATAGTAAAAATGAATAATAGTATAATTTCAGAAATACACCACTGAGCAAAGCAAGTCACAGAACACACACAATTTGCTTCATTTATATAAAGTTCAAAAACTGGCAAAACTAAACAATATGTCCTCTGGGGATACATACATACATAGGTGCTAAAATCATGAAGAAAAGCAATGGAGGACTTCCCTGGTGGTGCAGTGGTTGGGAGTCCACCTGCCAATGCAGGGGACACGGCTTCAAGCCCTGGTCCGGGAAGATCCCACATGCTGCGGAGCAACTAAGCCCATGCACCGCAACTACTGAGCCTGCGCTCTAGAGCCCGTGAGCCACAACTACTGAAGTCCGCGTGCCTAGAGCCCGCGCTCTGCAACAAGAGAAGCCACCGCAATGAGAAGCCCGCGCACTGCAACGAAGAGTAGCCCCCGCTCTCCGCAACTAGAGAAAGCACGCCTGGAGCAGTGAAGACCCAATGCACCCAAATAAATAAATAAAATTAAAAAAAAAAAAAAAAAGCAATGGAATGTTAACACAAAATTCACGAGAGTGGTTCATGAGAAAGGGGGCCAGGGATACCACCAGGAAGCACACACAGGGGACCTTGTAACCCTGTATTTCCCAACCTTTTCCAAGTCAGAGCAAATGCAGAAGATGCTATTATTTGTAGTGCACATCAGGTAACTAGAGAAGGCTACTACACCAAACGAGACCAGTTCAAAAGCTCTCCCCAGCCCCGGCCCCACACAGCTACTGCAATGGCAAAGGGGCTCAACACCTGGGGAACAGCAGTCGGGAAGCTCTGTTCTACAATGCTGGTGATGTTCTCTCTCTCAAGCCAGGTGGTAGGAACAAAGGAGTTTTGTTATTTAAACTGTACACATTCTGTATGCTTTTTGAAATGTATGAGGCACTTTTTTTTTAAGATTTTTTTTTTAATGTGGACCATTTTTAAAGTCATTATTGAATTTGTTACAATATTGCTTCTGTTTATTGATTTGGTATTTTGGCCACGAGGCATGTGGGATCTTAGCTCCCAGAGCAGGGATTGAACCCACACCCCCTGCATTAGAAGGCAAAGTCTTAACCACTGGACTGCCAGGGAAGTCCCATATGAGGCAGTTCTAATAAAAAAATTAAAATCAAGGTCTTATTTAAAGTTTCCTATGATTTGGTCTGAGCCCCATCAAGGCTGACCTTTTACTGCTGCTCCAACAGGCTCAAAGCATCCGTTTCCCTCAAACACCGCACTCTTCTCCCCTCTAAATTTCTGCTCATATGACTGCACCTAGAACGTATTTCTTTCTCTTCTCTACCTGTCCATTTCCTCATCATCTTTCAGGTTCTAACTCAAGGTCCACTCTTGACGAAAAGGTCTTCTCAGACAAAATTCACTTTCCACACGTCTTCATTAATTTCAGTATTTCTTTTTTTTTTTTTTTGATGTTGGGGGTAGGAGTTTATTAATTTATTTTATTTATTTTTGCTGTGTTGGGTCTTCGTTTCTGTGCGAGGGCTTTCTCTAGTTGTGGCAAGCGGGGGCCACTCTTCATCGTGGTGTGCAGGCCTCTCACTATCGCGGCCTCTCTTGTGGCAGAGCACAGGCTCCAGACACGCAGACTCGGTAGTTGTGGCTCATGGGCCTAGTTGCTCTGCAGCATGTGGGATCCTCCCAGACCAGGGCTCGAACCCGTGTCCCCTGCATTAGCAGGCAGATTCTCAACCACTGCACCACCAGGGAAGCCCTAATTTCAGTATTTCTTATAGGTTGAACCTCTCATGTAACCCATTTCTGTACTGTTTGAATTGTTACCTAACTTTACAGGTGCTTCTACTTTAGTATAGCAGAAAGAGTACTGAATTTGGACCCAGAAAATGTGTGCTCCAATCCCCCAGCTATAAGGCCTCTGACAAGTTTCTTTCACCACTGTGAGCATCAGTCTTCTCATCTAGAGAACACGTCAAATTGATACAGCATACGTGAATGAAGCACCACTCCAACCACACATTAGCGCTCGGTACGTATTTACGACTTTGTCTGGTGGGTTTCTAACCTGCACTATAGGGCAATAGAGGCCAGAAACTGTTTTATACACAGTAAGAGAGGGAATGAGACATTCCTTATAAGTAATTTCCTAGATAACTGAAGCATATCTCTTTAAGTGCCAAAATCTTGGGGATTTTATTTTAACCGTTTTGGATGAAAACTTTTGTAAAGTATAGATTAAATTCCCTTCTTAGACATAAGATATGGAAGAGCTTTTAACCTTTCAATTACGATTTAGGGCCAGCATTATGAATCTCAATTACTCTATTGCAATATAACATGATGACTCAGTAAACTGATATGTACAGAGGCTTCAGATTATGACTGCTTTTGTATTTCTCTTTCCAACCACCATCAAATTATTAACACTAATCTCTAACAACTCCATTCCCCTTTCATTTGTTACTTCTAATTCTGAGAAACCAGGTAACAGTAAATAGGTCCCTTTTGCTGTGCAAGTTTCGGATGCTAAGCGCAGCCTTCCAGGCTGAGTGGTCGATAGTAATGCTCTAGTTCTGAGGTGGCTGGATAAATCAGTTACCATACTTCTTTTCAGAGCATGTCATATCCCCCAAGCCCTGCGTATATGTGTTCAAACAGTACTGAGGAATTCAAACTGCAAGCTCTACTGATGACCTACTGATGCAGGTCAATAATACTATCTCCATATATGGATAAGAAGAATCATTATCACCATGGAGCGCCTCTGTGCCAGACACTGTAAGTATATACAAATAAGTGTATCTGTGACATAAAGGAAATCACCCCCGGGAACTGTTAGTAAGGACAGCAGCAAAAGTTTCCTGCAACAAAATTAAACAGATCTCCACATTCTCTGCTTTGCCAGAAAAGATCTTTATGTAACTGTGGTAACATATGCAGCTGGGTGACTGGTGCAGCTGCCTGCACTTTAATAAAAAGAGCAGCTAACAGAGCTCCATAAAATGGGGAGCATCTGAAGAGGAGTTTGAGTCTGATAATGGAACTTCTGGAATTGAAAATCTGATCAATGAACAAGCATTCTTAGTAGGTTCTGTACAAGCAATAAAGTCATGTTTCTCTCCTACCTATTTTAACTCCAGTTTATAAAGAGCCGTTCCTAAAGAATAAACAACACAATAATACCTATATACGACATTTCCAAGAAGCGTACCTCACTAAACTGCTGGAACAAAACAGATGGCAAAAAATCCTGAGGGTGTAAATCAACAAGAGGTCCCGTCCAGTTACTCTGAACAAAAAGTTGCAAACTGCTCACACCAAGTAGGAATATCAGCTGTTGTCTGCATATAAGAATAAAGAAATAAACATGAGCCACTATCACTATATAACCACAACACACTATTTCATTTCAGTTTTATTAAGAAAAATGTAAGATATCAACATTTATTGAGATTATCTGAGAGTATTACAAAAAAAAATTTCTGAAACAGTTTAGATCTGCAATGTCCAATATTATCACCATGAGCCACATACGGCTGCTTTAAATTTAAATTAATTACAATTAAATAAAATTTAAAATTCAGTTGCACTGTCCACATTTCAAGTGCTCAATGGCCAAACGTGGCTACTGGCTACCGTACTGTACGGCGCTGATACAGAACACCTCCATCATCACAGGAAGTTCTCCTGAACAGCACCGGTTTAGGACCCTATCAGGCACTTAGAATTTTGTCTTGTGTTCTATTTAACAGCTCTGACACTGGATGGAAAACTGATTTTATACAAAAGAAAGCGGACAACAAAAAGTTTTCAAATATTTTACTGATCCGGTATTACCAACTATTAGAACAACAACAAAAAAAAAACCCTAGAAATTTCACCTGAACCCATTTCTTTTCAATCCTACTTTGGCTGAAGACAGGAGTGGGTAGGTAAACCTATACTGCAAAGGAGAGATTTTTTAAAAAACTTTAAGCTTTGTGGGTCACACGTGTTTCTTTTCTTCCAACCCTTTAAAAATGTAAACATCATTCTTAGGCACTTTGGACTTGCTCCACCAGCAGTAATTTGCCAACCCCTAGATTAAGACACAAACAGGTGGGGATTCAACTCTAACGAAGAGCAGCCAGAGAATCCTGTAGCTTCACACTGAAGGAAAAATAAAAGCAGTCACCCTCTTCTTCCCATATCCCCTATGCCCTACCTCAAAAGGAAGATTCTTTAAGGGAAAAAAAAAAAAAATCAAGCCTACAAGCCTGTGGTAGCTGGAGTGCTCTGGATGCAGCACAACTGACAGCAAAGAATGAGCAGAAAACAGGTGACAGAAGAGGCTGTTTGTAATTAGAAGTTAGGAAACTTGAGGAAACAGGTGTGCAGCAAGATCTCAAAGCCTTAATATAACTGTCATAACTAAAAATCAAAATCCTTAAGGGGAATTGGGAATAGAGTTCAATTTCCAAATACCTCATAATGAGGTAACTGAAATGTCTCTTCTCAGCTCTGTGTGACAAGCCGAATTCCGGTCTACCAGTGTATGATGTATTTGTGTGTATGTGTGTTTTCATGTGCACCACACAAAGCTAATGGCTATGACACCACACACACATCTGACAGCAAAATAATAATCAGGAACGACATCAGAGGAACGTAAACTACTAGTAAACCAGAAAAATAAAAATGAATGACACTAATTTTTTAAATAAAATGCCTATAGTAGCACTCTTTTGTGAACTCCTCATAGATACAGATTATGTTTTATTCATCTTCACAACCTCAACACCTAGTCAGGAGTTGATTTGTTGAAGAACTAAATGAAGCCATTCCCTAGAAATAACGGTAGAACAAAACTGTGTTTTAAAGACAACTAAAGCTTGATGTGGTTGCCAGAGATGCTAGAGAAAAGGAAGGTGTATTAACAAACTAACAACAGTAAAATATAAGCCACTGAAAAACTTAGGTTACACTGCTATGTAACTATCCATTATATTTAATCCTATAAAATTACATAAACGTCAATGGAAAAAGATAAACCAAGGGTTCCACAATAAAAACATTAAAGATAACCTAAAACATAATAAAAGTAGTTACAATTGTCACTCAGCAATCTACAAATAGCAAGATGGAGAGTGTACACTTTCAAGTTAAAAGAAAAGAAGGTCTGAAGTCTTGTCGGCTAAAACCTATGAGACTTAAGCATTTAGAAACTCAGTGGGTTAGCAGCTACCACCCAGTCATAAGTCAGTGTTATATTTGAAACCTGTATATCCTACACGACTTTACCTTTTCATTCTCAATGGTCCTCTGGACAGAAACTCTTACATAGATTATTTGGTACATCATGAGTCCTGAGTAAACATAAAGCCAGGTTTTTCAACAACTGCAAAAATCAGTGCCTTACACTGTCAAGGCAATATTAAATGTATTCAGAATCTGTTTCCCTACGAAAATTTCGAATAAAATTCTACCTTCTGGTTTTGTCCAAATCTGTTGAGTAATCCAGGAATGTTACTATCTGCTTCTCTAGGTAGCTGTCAATCTTTTCTTCAGTCATCGTTGCTGAATTTAAAATACTTTGAGTCAATGAATTTAAGAATATGGCCTCATAGTTCCCTTCTAGCAGCAATTGTAGGAAAGATCCACTCTCTGTAATAGAAAAAAAGTAGTCCAATAATCCAAAGAACAACTACTTTCATACCGTAAAAGGTAAAACTATTATCATTTCAGCATGCCAAAAAAAAAAAAAGTATATACTTAGAATGCTTCCTATACATTAACCACAAAGTACTGAGCAAATGCCCATCACTTCTCCTAGAATTAGAAGCTCATTCATACCATGAGCAGCATGTCAGAAGTTAGACCCAGAAATAATATTCCTCATTAGCAAGTAACATCAAAAGGAATTCTGCTGGGAATTCAAAAGAATTCCTACTGACAACAGAAAAGTTTCCTTACAAAGTTTCCTTTCACTATCTGGCTCCTCCTACCCCCACTGTCCTCCCTGATGAAAAGCTGGTTCACTCATTGTTCCCCTAATATCCATATGCACATTCTGCCTCCACACTTTTACACTCGTGACTCCTCCTGGTGAACTTTTCCACTTGTCAGTCTTACTCTTTAAACAAAAATCAGGTCAAGTTTGACTTGTTCCATGAGACTTCCAGACCCAAACTTCAGAAACTACCTCTCTCCTGAAGCACCTGTTGCATATACACACAAACACGGGTCCACGCACACGTACATACACACACAAATATATAGGACAGGACATATACTGTCCTACATTGTTATTTCTCTTTTGGGTCCAGCCTAAATCCCACAACCAGATGTGCCTATATCCCACTAGTACATGTGCCTTTTAACTCTTCCTCTCTCCGGTAAATGTGCTTTGCTTACAAGATTACATCTTTGCTGCCTCATTTCAGCTGTTGTGCTTACCAGCTGTGTGACCTTGAATAAATTACTTAATCTGTACTTAAATGCCTCCATCTGCAAAACGGGAATAAAAGTAGTGTCTACCTTACAGGTCTATTCTAAGCATTAAATGAGTGAAGAAATGTTAAGGGATTAGAAAAACAATTGACATTATTATTGAACCCGGACGGTGAGAAGTTTGAGGTAAAGACATGCACGGAGGCTTTGGACCGCGCCCACTATGTCAAGGATGCAGCAACCCAAAGCATTAAGAATCAGATAGATTTGGGTAGGAAAAAAATAAAACCAGAAGGGATGAGAACCCAGCCGCCGCCACCCCTTCTCCCCACAGTCCTCACGCTGGCCTCAGTCCCTCCTTGGCAGGTGCACCCCTCTCACCCGAACCGGCGACTCCCTCTTGCTTCCACTGCTGCAGCTCAGCCTCAGTGGGGAAGCCCCTCAGAAGGGCCAGCTCCGGGGTCCACATCACCCCAGATATCGGTGCAACCAAAACAGAGCCCTACGAGGGTCACACAGGAGTCAACAAAAGAAAGTGAAAGGAAGAGGGTCCAAAGACGTCGAAGAGTAGTGGCTACAGTTCCTGTAAGCACATCCACAGCCCTAGAACCCCATGTGCGGACAACGGCACAAGGAGGCGACCATAACGGTAGCGCGGAGAACCCTGGGAAGAACACACAAACTCTCAGGGACCCGCTTCCGCCTAGGAGGCCAACCCGAGTCCTTGGTACTGAGCATGCCCAGTAGGAATGCCCCACCCCGAGCAGGGGAATGGGCGGTGTTTGGAGGGCGTGGCCGACCTCAGCCCTGCCCCCAGGGGTGCTGCCGAAGGAGTGGAGGGCGTGGAGTCATCTTGTACCGCCCACCGAGGAGGCAGGTTGAAATGCAGTTCAAAGTCGCGATTTTGCCCAGCTGCGGTTTACTTGGAAGGTCTAAGGCTTTGATTCCTAAACCTGTTTGGGTCAGAACCCTCCAGACTACCTGATGAAAGCCATAGTCCTTCCCGCAAAAGCACGGGGACCCTTACCACCAACACTGGGGTACCATTTCAGGGAGTTAAAGACACTCTGAAGTGGAGTCTGTGAACCCCAGGTTAACAACCGCGTCAGCAGGGCTTCCCTGGCGCCACAGTGGTTAAGAATCCGCCTGCCAATGCAGGGGACACGGGTTTGAGCCCTGGTCCGGAAAGATCCTACATGCCGCGGAGCAATGAAGCCCGCGCGCCACAATTACTGAGCTCTAGAGCCCGCGAGCCACAACTACTGAGCCCACGTGCCAGACTACTGAAGCCTTTGCGCCTGGAGCCCGTGCTCTGCAACAAGAGAAGCAAACGCAGTGAGAAGCCTGCACACCACAACAAAGAGTAGCCCCCGCTCACCACAACTAGAGAAATCCTGCGTGCAGCAACGAAGACCCAATGCAGCCAAAAATATATAAATAAAAATTTAAATTTAAAAATACTGTAAAAAAGAAAAGAACCCTGTCAGCAGAGGTCTTTATTCTTGAATGTATTCAAGCGTAAGAAAAGTATCCGGTTTTGATGCTGCCACTACATAAATCATAATTAGGTGGGACATCTGGCCCAGCCACTGGTGCAGAGAAACTTTTGGAGGCTAGACTGTGAGAAACCTCCCAGCCCTGCGTGCCGGCTGCCGGCCCAGAGCTGGCGCCTTAGTCGCACGTCTTTTAATCATCATAGCCGCACTCCTAGGCCAAAACGGAACTCTGAGAGCCGGACTTGGTGGAACAGGACTCTGCCCCAGTCAGCTTGAAGCCTGCACCGTGAGTGCGCCTGCTGTACACGATCCAGGAGAAAGCTGCATGGTGACACTGACCACATGGGATTCATGGAAGAATCAAGTGCAGTTCTGGAAGAGCCTTGCCCAGTACCGGCTCCAAGGCAAGAAGCGAAGTAATTCTTTTTTTTTTTTTTTTTTTACAACTTACACATACTTTATATACTTGACTGAAAGCCTTATGGTACATAAAATGCTTTCTATAGTTGATCTCAGCTTTGTTCACACCGAAGTGAGTTGCGTCTGGGTTTTCTGTGCTCAAGACTGCTCAATTGCTGCCGCTGCCGCTGTTGGTTTGTTTTCTTTCAAGATCAAGGTGGGTACTTTCATATAAAATCTTGTTTTTAATTCCTTCTCTGGCAAGTCTTTCCTGGATTCTTAGCTTTGCATAATTATACCTACAATGGAACCAGCATCCTAAAGTCACCAAGATAAACCCTCCTACTCGAACGTCACATGATCTTCTAATTCTACCTTTGCCTTCCCGGGCCCCCCAGGCTCCAGCGCAGCCGCCATGGGGACAGTCGGCACCTCCTACGAATTCTTAATTCACTTTCTTCCTCAGGACCCAGAGCCCCTCTAGACTTTGGAAGGAAGAGGTGCTCGGCTTAGCTCAGCAGCTGCTAGCAGATGCCAACAGAAGCCAGACCTGGGCTGTGAGAAAAGAGCAGATGCCCTAGAATGTTTTCTCACTGAGAAGTAATGAAAAGGTATTTGTGCAGGGAACCATTTTTGATCGGTGCGATCATCTGTTTTTTCAAGCACAAAATCTAGCACTGTGGAACTATTTGACAGTTGTTAAAGATCAACAGTTGCAGAAACACACTAACCACTACACCAAGTTCCTCACTCGTGTGTAGAGCCCCACTGACCCACAGGGTGAACTTGGAGCTCTCACTATAATTCAAGTTTTGTTTTGTTTTTTTAATTGAAGCATAGTTGATTTACACTGTTGTGTTAAGTTTTGCTGTATCAAGGTTTATTTTAAATGTGATTTGCGAGACAATGATAGTCATCAAATCTATTAATCTCCCTTGAAACAAAATAGAGTCCAGTAATAAAAATGGGAGAAAAAACATCTCAATTTAAAAAAAAAAATACTGAGACTTCCCTGGAGGTCCAGTGGTTAGGATTTCGCCTTTCAATGCCGGGGGTGCAGGTTTGATCCCTGGTCAGGAACCTAAGATCCCACATGCCTTGAGGCCAAAAAAAAACAAACATAAAACAGAAGCAGTATTTTAACAAATGCAATACAGACTTTAAAAATGGTCCACATCAAAAAACTTTAAAAAATAAATAAAACTTTAAAAAAATTAAATAAATAAAAATTAAAAAGAAAATATGGAGTGGAAACTGAGTTGGTAGGTGAGCTATGTCCACTTTAGGATCAGTGTAGAGTGCCTTGGCTGGAAGGTCTGTTGGGAACCCAGATGTCACTATTTATAAGTCCTTTTTCTTATGCTAGTCAGATTTCTCAGGGAGAGTCTTTAAATCTCCCACCTGGATAGTGTCTGGTTGCCAGAATTTCAAAGCCAAGTGGAGCAAGAAAGCCAGGAGTCTCAGCATTCAGGACCCAGTCTGTATATGGGACCCTCTACAGGGTCCATATACACCACTGCAGGGGTGGTGGAAGGAAGGCAGTGGATGCACGTTCCAAATGACTGACTCAGCTGTGCAGGAGTCCTGCTCATTTTAGCCCCTCCTTCTCCCACCCCATAATCTTCGGTCCCAGAGGCACCTAGTGCTCCCAGTTCCTGAGTCTTTGGGGGATTCTTCAGTGTAGATAAAAGGTGGCCTTAGCATTCTCTGTTGCATTTTTAGGATTGGGCTTTCTTTGGTCAGTGAAATCAGTTACCTAGCTTCCAACACTGTTAACTCCTCTCATCTTCTCTTTCCTTGAGAGTTATGTCTTAATTTTTTTTCTTTACCGTAGTTTTTAAAATTTTTATTGGAGTATAGTTGCTTTACAACGTTGTGTTAGTGTCTGCTGTACAGCAAGGTGAATCAGTTATACATATACATATATCTAATCTTTTTAGGTCACCACAGAGCAGAGTTCTCTGTGCTATACAGTAGGTTCTCATTAGTTATCTATTTTACATATAGTAGTGTATATATGTCAATCCCAATCTCCCAATTCATTCCACCCCTCCCTTCCCCCCTTGGTAACCGTAAGTTTCTTTTCTACATCTGTGACTCTATTTCTGCTTTGCAAATAAGTTCATCTGCACCATTTTTCTAGATTCCACATACAACTGATACTATACGATATTTGTCTTTCTCTTCCTGACTTATTTCACTCGGTGTGACAATCTCTAGGTCCATCCATGTCACTGCAAATGGCATTATTTCATTCCTTTTAATGGCTGATAATATTCCATTGTATATATGTACCACATCTTCTTTATGCATTCTTCTGTCGATGGACATTTAGGTTGCTTCCACGTCCTGACTATTGTAAGTAGTGCTGCAATGAACATCTGGGTGCATGCATCCTTTCAAATTATGGTTTTCTCCAGATATATGCAGAGTGGGATTGCTGGAT
Source organism: Phocoena phocoena (assembly GCF_963924675.1). NCBI lineage: Eukaryota > Metazoa > Chordata > Mammalia > Artiodactyla > Phocoenidae > Phocoena > Phocoena phocoena. Next base: position 64,194,453 of record NC_089232.1, read on the forward strand.
CATATGGTAGCTCTATTTTTAGTTTTTTAAGGAACCTCCATACTGTTCTCCATAGTAGCTGCACCAATTTACATTCCCACCAACAGTGTAGGAGGGTTCCCTTTTCTCCACACCCTCTCCAGCATTTATTGTTTCTAGATTTTTTAATGATGGCCATTCTGACTGGTGTGAGATGATATCTCATTGTAGTTTTGATCTGCATTTCTCTAATAATTAGTGATGTTGAGCATCTTTTCATGTGTTTTTTGGCCATCTGTACATCTTCTTTGGAGAAATGTCTATTTAGATCTTCTGCCCATTTTTTGATTGTGTTGTTTGTTTTTTTGATATTGAGCTGCATGAGCTGTCTTTACCGTAGTTTTAATGGGTTTTGAAGGAAATTAGATGCATACATTCAATATGCCATGTTTACACAGAACCTTAAATTGTGTTGTAAATGACACCTTTCTCCAAGTAGCTTCAGGTTTGATGCATTTATGTGTTTTAACCAATTCTATCTCATGTCTTTCAGGTAGTAAAGGGGAGGCAGGATCTTTTCACTAGCTCAAGACATTCTTCACTAGCATGGAGAAGTCAGGATTGTAACCAGCATTTCATGACCCTTCAATCCCTTTTCATATTCATTAACAACTCTCATGTTTAATAGTGATAATTTTTTAATGTTTGCAATTTTTTTTGGAGTTTTTGTTTTATATTTATTTATTTTTGGCTGCACTGGGTCCTCGTTGCTGCGCGCGGGCTTTCTCTAGTTACAGTGAGCGGAGGCTACTATTTGTTACCATGCATGGGCTTCTCATTACGGTGGCTTCTCTTGTTGCGGAGCACGGGCTCTAGGCTCGCAGGCTCAGTAGTTGTAGCACACAGGCTTAGTTACTCCGCGGCATGTGGGATCTTCCTGCACCAAGGCTCAAACCCGGGTCCCCTGTATTGTCAGGCAGATTCTTAACCACTGCGCTAACAGAGAAGCCCTGAAAATGTTTATAGCAGCATTTTTAGTAATAGCCAAAAACTGGAAACAACACAAATGTCCATCCACAGGTAAATGAATAAACAAAGTGTGGTATATTCATACAATTGAATACTGTTCCCCTATAAAAAAGAATGAACTATAGATCCACCCTACATACACAAGTATCAAAATAATTACGCTGAGTGAAATAAGTCAGAAGAAAAAAGAGAACATCTTATATGATTCCATTTATATAAATGTAAACTAAACTCTAATGACAGAAAGCAGATGAGTGGTTGTTTGGGGTGGGGAGGCGGAGAGAAAAGCAGGGAGAGGTTACAAAGAGGAACAAGAACACTTTGGGGATTGATGGATGTGTTCACTGTCTTGATTGTGCTGATGGTTCCATGGAAATGTACATATGGAAAAACATCACCCTGTACAGTTAAAATATATGCACTTTATTCTATGTCAATTAGACCTCTATAACACTGTCTTTTTTTTTTTTTTGCTGTACGCGGGCCTCTCACTGTTGCGGCCTCTCCCGTTGCGGAGCACAGGCTCCGGACGCGCAGGCTCAGCGGCCATGGCTCACGGGCCCAGCCGCTCCGCGGCATGTGGGATCTTCCCGGACCGGGGCACGAACCCGTGTCCCCTGCATCGGCAGGCGGACTCTCAACCACTGCGCCACCAGGGAAGCCCCTACAACTCCTTTTGATGTTGTTGAGGCAGCATCTTTACCTATGGTTACTTCAGCCCAGCAAGCTGAATTATATGTTCTTACATGGGCTTGTACTTTAGCCAAGGACAAAACTGCCAATATTTATACCAATAGTAGATATGCTTTTAGAGTACCTGTGATTTTGGAATGTTGTGGAAGCAGTGTGGCTTCCTAACTTCTAGTGGAAATAAAATTTTAAATGGCCCCTATGTTCAGGAATTATTTAATGTAATACTTTTACTTGTCTCTTTAGCTACTTTTAAGATACTGGGGCATTCTAAACTTGACTCTCTGGAAGCTAGGGGAAAATCATCCTGCCCATATTGCTGCAAGGAATGCTGCCCTTAAAGCAGCCAAATCTCTGTCATGGTTCGAAGAGATATTTCCCCAAATGATAATTTAGAAAAACTGGCTAGAGAGCTCAACAATTAGCCTCAAAAGAGGAAAAACAAGATTGGAAACTCAACAGTTGTTGGTTTGATAAAAAGAGAAAGCTCTGGTTTGGACCAAATAACAACCCAGTCCTACAGGAGACTCTAAAATTCCCACTCCTCACCATGCTCCACGCATTAAACCATTGGTCTACTGACAAAATAGTAGCCTGCATGAATCAATACCGGTGATTATTAACAAGGCCACAATATCAACAAGGCCACAAAAGCACCTACCTCACTTGTCCCACTTGTCCAAAGTACAACCCAGGGAAGCCTGTTGGTACTGCTCCCAGACATTTTAAACTGCCCAATGGACTGCTCGAGCTCTGGCAAATGGATTTGATACAACTTCCTGTGTCTAGTGAATATAAATGTGTTTTAGTCGTGGTCTGTATGTTTTCACACTGGACTGAAGCATTCCCTTGCAGACAGGCTACTGCCTCTTCTATGGCTGAAGTCCTTTTGGAAAAGAATACCCCTACCTGGGAAACTCCTCCCAAATTTCGCACTGATTGAGGAACCCATTTTACTGGCCATGTGCTTCAACAAGTCTATGCTGCTTCGCTGGTTTTACAGCACTTTCACTGTGCTCACCAAGCTCAAACCTCTGGTTTAGTCAAACGCACTTACAGCATTATTAAGACCCAATAGGCAAAATTTGTAGAGGTCCTCCAAATACGCTGGGCAAAAGCATTGCCATTGGTCCTTCTAAATCTCAGACCCACCCCTTTTGAAACTCATGAACTCTCACCTACTGGGATAGTCACAGGATGCCCAATGCAATTGGCCTCTGCTTCATTTGATCCACAATGGATAAAAGGAAAGGTAGTCCAATACTGCAAAGGGCTAATTGCTTCTATTAAAAATAACCTTGTTTTGGTAGAGCAATGTTTTCTCAGCAAACCCTCAGGAGACATCTTGCAACCTAGAGATTTCATCTATTGGAAAGGAAACTTTCAGAAGCACTTTCTTCAACCACACCGGACAGGCCCCTACCAAGTATCGCTAACCAACCCTTGTGCCCCCAAATCCCAATCAACAGATCTTGGATTCACATGACACAGCTAAAGAAAGTGCCAAAACCTGACTGGACCTACATATCATCTGGTGACCTGAAGTAAAGATTTCCTGGATTTGAAGCAAACAACATCTAATGAGACAGCTTTCCCAAGATATCTGGACTAGGTCTGTTAGAATTTTGTTGCCAAACCTTTGATGATGATGTTATGCTTCAGATGATTTCCAACGTCTATGATCTTGATACCATACGGACTTCAGACAAAAAGTGCCTGAGAGTTCTCCCTCCTACCTGTCCTTGTTACTTGAATATGACCTTAATCAGTTTCCAATCTGTCGACTTTCCCTCTGACGTGAGACATTACGCTCTGGAAAGGTCCTTCCTGACATAGAGGAACAAAAAGCCACTGAAACTAGATAACTTGACTATTGATCAGGGATGCTTTCAGAGAAAGACCTTGATCAATAGAGGGAAATGTAAAGAATTAACAAACAGACGTTTCAATTAAACAGAGTTGGGAGACCAGAAGGGGGTACTTACACGTGGCTTGTCATGGTTGCAGGCCCCAAATTGCAATTCTCTGATGATCCTAGATAAACCCATCTTTGCTGAAGAAGTATCTGGCAGTCTATTTGTTTCAGGCCAACAATACATTTAAACTTCATATACTTTAAATAAAAATACATGTTTTTAAATCCTTTAGTTGATTAATGTAAAAAGAAGCAGGAAACCCTTGATTATTATAGTGAGCTGACTAGTAGCCCCAAAGACATCAAGTCTTAATCCTTGTTACCTTATTTGGAAAAAGAGTCTTTGCAGTTGTGGTTAAGGATTTAAAAATGAGGTGATAATCCTGGATAATCCCAATGGGTTCAAAGTGCCATCAGCAGTGTCCATATTAGAGACAGGCAGAGAGAGATTACACACACACACACACACACACACACACACACACACACACACAAGAAAGATATGTGAAGATGGGGGCAGAGGTTGGAGTACTGCATCCACAAGCCAACAAATGCTGGCAGTCACCAGAAGTTGGAAATGACAAGGAATGGATTCTGCCCTAGAGCCTTCAGAGGGAGAGTAGCCCTGCCAAGACCTTGATTTTGGACTTTTGGTCTTCAGAACTGTGAGTGAATAAATTTCTGTTGCTTTAAGTCACCGAGTTTGTGGTAATTTGCTGCAGCAGCCCTAGGAACTAATACAAGTATTAAAACATAATTAATGATTTTGTAGAAGTAAAGGCAAGATAAATACATTTTATGGAATATATAATGTTAATTATGTATGTCTTTATTTCATTACTTATCCAAACATTACTGGCCCTTCAATTGCCCAATAAATTATTTTAATTATTTTGATGACTAGCACGTATATAAAACTTAGTTTAACATACTTTTTGCTATGAAAATACATTTGTCAAAGTAGTATTATAGGTCATATTTCACATAATACTTTGTTAGCTTGATTAAGAACCTAAAAATGGCATGTGTATCTTCATTTCCATCTTGCCTCTCACCCTGTAAATGTTATAAGCAGACTTCTGTGTGATGTCCTTTTACAGTTTGGAACAAGAAAGGAGATTTCTACCTTCCAGTCTCCCTACCTGCCTCCTCAGTTCCAGTTTTCGATCTGAAGACACTTCTCTTATCCACATGATCAATGTAACACGCACTTTCATGCATTAAGAGGATAATCACTTCACAGACAAGAAAAGAATAGCCACTTCACATAAGAAAACAGACACACAGATCTGTGGAACAGAACTGAGAGACGAGAAATAAACCCATGTATATATGGACATTTAATTTACGACAGAAGAGCCAAGAAGATACAGCAGAGAGAAGACAGTCTCTTTGACCAATTGTGCTGGGAAAACTGGACAGCCACATGCAAAAGAATTAAACTAGACCACTATCTTACACCATACACAAAAATTAACTCAAAATGGCTTAAAGATTTTAAGACCTGAAACCGTAAAATTCCTGGAAGAAAGCAAAGGTGGTAAACGCACTGACATTGGTCTTAGCAATGTCTGGTGGATCTGACTCCAAAAGCAAAAGAAACAAAAGCAAAAATAAATAAATGGGATTACATCAAACTATAAAGCTTCTGCATAGTGAAGGAAACCATCATCAAAATGAAAAGGCAACCTATTGAATGGGAAAAGATATTTACAAATCATACACTTGACAAAGGGTTAGTATCCAAAATATATAAAGAACTCATACGACACAACAACAAAAAGGAACTTAATTTAAAAATGGGCAGAAGTTCTGAATATACATTTTTCCAAAGAAGACACACACACGGCCAACAGGCACATGAAAAGATGTTCAACATCACTAATCATCATACCTGTTAGAATGGCTATTATCAAAAATACAAGAAACAACAAGTGTTGGAGAGGATGTAGAGAAAAGGAAACCCTTGTGCACTACTGGTGGGAATGTAAATTGGTGCAGCCACTGTGGAAAATGGTATGTAGATTCCCGAAAAATTTAAGAATAGAACTACCATGTGATTCAGCTATTTCACTTCTGGGTATTTATCTGAAGAACACTAAAACATTAAGTTGAAAAGACATACGCACCCCTATGCTCACTGCAGCATTTTTTACAATATCCTAGATATGGAAACAACTTAAGTGTCCATCAATGGGTGAATGGATAAAGACGTGGTATGTATATATAATAGAATACCACTCAGACATTAAAAAGAAAAAAAAAGGAAATCTTGCCACTTAAGACAGCATGGATGGAACTTGAGGATATTATGCTAAGTCAAGTCTGACAGAGAAAGACAAATACCATATGATTTCACTCATATGTGGAATTTAAACAAACAAACAAACAAAGAAAAACAAACTCGTAGATACAGAGAACAGATTGGTGTTTACCAGAGGGTAAAGAGGTTAGGGACTGAGGGAAAGGGGTGAAGGGGTCAATTGTATGGTGACAGATGGTAACTAGACTTTGGGGGATGGTCACTTTACAGAGTATACGGACATAAAATTGAATGTTGTACACCTGAAACTATATAATGTTATATACCAATTTTACCTCAACTGAAAAAAAAAAGAGGATAGCCACTTTAAAGTAATATCAGAGCCATAGACATCCTATCAAAATCAGTACACACATGGCATGGGGAGGACTTTTCCCTCTCAGGCATATAGGAGAAAAATTTCTGAAGTTTGGGAAGGGCATCAACTTCGGGGGAAAACTAATAGAAATAGAAGAGAGTAGATTGAGAGAGAATTACCACTTTTGGGAGCAGTTAATAGTGGTCCTCAAATCAGGCTGTCCATCAGAACCACCTTGGGAGTTTTGTAATCGCCTGCTTGGAATCAATCCTCACTAATTAAATCAGAAGCTCTGGCAGATGGGGAGATTCTCAGGATTTTTTAAAGGTCTCCAGGTGAGTCTAATAAGCCAGGGACGAGAACCATGAACTGGTAGGTACCATGGATACTGTGCTAGGCATTCCCCTTAAGTTATGCCCTTGATACTTATAATAACACAGATAGTTATTATTGTTTCCAATTACAGATGAAGAAAATGACTCTCAGAGAAGTCATGTGGCTTGTCTGAGACCACACAACTAGTGATCTGAAGAACCAGGATGACTCCAAACTTCTTTCCTCTGTAGACCAACAAGATATCATTGACTTGGATTCAGAGTGTAAACTTGTCAATCAGCCAGAAGGTACCACAAATTCCCTTGTCTAGAGCTAAGAGATGTTCAGCCACTTTAGAAGAAAAGTGGGACATGTGAAAGTCACTTTTTATGTTGAGAATAACATTCCCCCAAATTTAGGAAAAGACTGGCTATTCTGCCAGCCATTAAACCTATTCAATCAACGAATGAAAACCTACCTCACTGAATATACTTTTGTAAGCCATCCAATCAGTGTTAGACTCTTGCTTCTGAAAGTCAGCCTGTCAGGGATGGACTCAATCAAATAAACTTACCTCTGAGTGCCAACCAACCAACAAGGGTGTCAACTAGGTAGTCATACTTCAGATGATGTCAATTCCTTATTGCTCTGAAAGTCTGCCAGACTCTGATCTCCACACTGCCCCAAACCCATGCAAGACCAGCAATCTGCTCAGCTGTGAGAGACGGGGCCTGACCAGCATAACTTTCCCACTGATGATATATTTAAGATCCTTTAAAATCAAAATGGAGTAAATGTGATTCAGGCATTCAAAGTAGAGCCTGGTGGCCATTGTGAATGTGGTTTCAGACACACTCCTGCATCAACTGAGAATCTAAATTTTCTGAACTGTATCAAACTCAAGGACACCACCGGCCATTTTCAAAACAATATCAGCTAGCAGCTACCAGATGCAACCATACGGCCTCAAGGTCTCCCCTTGTAAACATGCAACCATTTTGGACCCCAATCAATCCTTGCTTAACAAGCACCCTTCATGCCAGCTCTAATCCTCATTCTTAACAATTTATGCAACTTTTCAATTTTAGCCTCTATAAGCCTCTCCCATTTTGTGGTCCAGCGGAACACTGTTCAAATGTGTCCTGAATTTGTGTTTCCCAAGCTATAATCCTCAGTTTGGATTTTTCTATTTTTCTGTTTTTTCTATTCCTGTTACAGATTGTTTATTGATTATTTGCATTGACACCTCGCTATATGTTATGGGCTGAATTGTGTAGGCCCCCCAAATTCCTATGTTGAATTCCTATGCTAATTCCTTAGCCCCCCAATTAGGATCCCTCAAAATGTGATTGTAAAAAAAAAAGTGATTGTATTTGGAGATAGGGTCTTTAAAGAGGTAATTAAAGTAAAATAAGGTCATTAGGGTGGGCACTAATCCAAAGTGACTGGTGTCCTTCTTGTAAAGGAGAATGTGACATACAGTTACCAAGCATATACGTTAACCAACTGTGCTTGCCTTGTTCTTGGTGTGTCACAGGTTTGCCGGTGACAAAGTCTAAACTTCTTCCTGGAAGAATTTCTACCTCTTATACAAAGCTATACCATAATCCTAACTCTTGAATTTTCTTTGGTAAATGGAAAAATTAAACAAAAATTTTTTTTAAATCTTTTAAAACTTAAAAAACAATGGCCATCATGGGAAGCTTTTGACATGTCATAAAGAATAAATATGTTTAAGAGGCATTCTAAAAAAAAAATTAGGAGACAAAACACCAAATAGACAATATCAGTTTCTTTAAAATTGGAAAAGTGAGGCCTCAAAAAAAAAAAAAAAATTCAAACTCCAAGACAGTACCCAATGGGACTTCCCTGGTGGTCCACTGGTTAAGAATCAGCCTTCCAATGTAGGGGATGCGGGTTTGATCCCTGATCAGGGAACGAAGATCCCACATGCCGTGGGGAAACTAAGTCTGTGCACGGCAACTATAGAGCCCTAGAGCCCAGGCGTTGCTACTACTGAGCCCACGCGACACGGTTAGAGAGAAGCCTGTGTGCTGCAATGAAAGATCCCACATGCCACAACTAAGACCCAACTCAGGCTCTGGTTAGAAGAGCCAGATGTGAGGCCTCCACATGTAGCCCCGTGAGCAAGTGAAACCCAACTAAGCACAAATGAAAAAAAAAAGCCATCTCAGAACTGTGACTATTTTCATGCTACTGTTTTTCTCTGTGGAACACTGCCTGCAAAACAAAAAATAAGTAGGTGATTCTAATGTGCAGCACCGAAGGACAGCCAACGCAGGCCAGATTCTCCAACTCTGAACTCCAGCTGTCTGGCTGATAGGGTCCTGATGCTCCAGCTGGATGTCAGGCCTGAGCCACTGAGGTGGGAAAGCCAAGTTGAGGACAATGGACCACCAGAGACCTCCTGGCCCCACGTAATATCAATTGGCAAGAGCTCTCGCAGAGATCTCCATCTCAACTCTAAGACCCAGCTCCACTCAACGACCAGCAAGCTACAGTGCTGGACACTCCACGCCAAACAACTAGCAAGACAGGAACACAACCCCACGCATCAGCAGAGAGGCTGCCTAAAATCATATTAAGTTCACAGACATCCCAAAACACACCACAGGACACAGTCCTGCCCAGCAGAAAGACAAGATCCAGCTTCATCCACCAGAACACAGGCACCAGTCCCCTCCAACAGGAAGCCTACACAAGCCACTGAACCAATCTTATTCACTGGGGGCAGACACCAAAAACAACGGAAACTATGAACCTGAAGCCTGCGAAAAGGAAACCCCAAACACAGTAAGTTAAGCAAAATGAGAAGACAGAGAAATATGCAGCAGATGAAGGAGCAAGGTAAAAACCCACCAGACCAAACTAATGGAGGGGAAATAGGCAGTCTACCTGAAAAAGAATTCAGAGTAATGATAGTAAAGATGATCCAAAATCTTGGAAATAGAATGGAGAAAACACAAGAAACGTTTAACAAGGACCTAGGAGAACTAAAGAGCAAACAAACAATGATGAACAACACAAAAAAATGAAATTAAAAATTCGCTAGAAGCGGGCTTCCCTGGTGGCGCAGTGGTTGAGTCCGCCTGCCAATGCAGAGGACACAGTTCATGCCCCAGTCCGGGAAGATCCCACATGCCGCGGAGCGGCTGGGCCCATGAGCCATGGCCGCTGAGCCTGCGCGTCTGGGGCCTGTGCTCCACAACGGGAGAGGCCACAACAGTGAGAGGCCCACCTACCACAAAAAAAAAAAAAAAAAAAAATTCGCTAGAAGGAATCAAGAGCAGAATAACTGAGGCAGAAGAATGGATAAGTGACCTGGAAGATAAAATAGTGGAAATAACGACCACAGAGCAGAATAAAGAAAAAAGAATGAAAAGAATGGAGGATGATCTCAGAGACCTCTGAGACAACATTAAACATACCAACATTCAAATTATAGGGGTCCCAGAAAAAGAAGAGAAAAAGAAAGGGACTGAGAAAATATTTGAAGAGATTATAGTTGAAAACTTCCCTAATATGGGCAAGGAAATAGTCAACCAAGTCCAGGAAGCGCAGAGAGTCCCATACAGGATAAATCCAAGGAGAAACACACCAAGACACATATTAATCAAACTATCAAAAATTAAATACAAACAAAAATTATTAGAAGCACCAAAGGAAAAACAACAAATTACAAGGGAATCCCCATAAGGTTAACAGCTGATCTTCCAGCAGAAATTCTGCAAGGCAGAAAGGTGTGGCAAGACATATTTAAAGTGATGAAAGGGAAAAACCTACAACCAAGATTACTCTACCCAGCAACATCTCACTGAGATTCAACAGACAAATTAAAACTTTTACAGACAAGCAAAAGCTAGGAGAAATCAGCACCACCAAAGCAGCTTTACAACAAATGCTAAAGGAACTTCTCTAGGCAGGAAACACAAGAGAAGGAAAGACCTACAATAACAAATCCAAAACAATTGAGAAAATGGTAATAGGAAAATACATATCGATAATTAAGTTAAATGTAAATGGATTAAATGCTCCCACAAAAAGACACAGACTGGCTGAATGGATACATAAACAAGACCCATATATATGCTGTCTATAAGAGACCCACTTCAGACCTAGGGACACATACAGACTGAAAGTGAGGGGATGGAAAAAGATATCCTATGCAAAGGGAAATCAAAAGAAAGCTGGAGGAGCAATTCTCACATAAGACAAAACAGACTTTAAAATAAAGACTATTACAAGAGACAAAGAAGGACACTACATAATGATCAAGGGATCAATCGAAGAAGATGTAACAATTTTAAATATTTATGCACCCAACAAAGGAGCACCTCAATACATAAGTCAAATGCTAACAGTCATAAAAGGGGAAACTGACAGTAACACAATAATAGTAGGGGACTTTAACACCCCACTTCCACCAATGGACAGATCAACCAACTGAAAATAAATAAGGAAACACAAGCTTTATTTATTTTTTAAAATAAATTTTATTTATTTATTTATTTATTTTTGGCTGTGTTGGGTCTTCATTGCTGCCTGTACTTTCTCTAGTTGCAGTGAGCAGGGCCTACTCTTCGTTGTGGTGTGCTGGCTTCCCCTTGTGGCGACTTCTCTTGTTGTGCAGCATGGGCTCTAGGCGCTTGGGCTTCATTAGTTGTGGTTCGCGGGCTCTAGAGCACAGGCTCACTAGTTGTGGTGCATGGGCTTAGCTGCTCCATGGAATGTGAGATATTCCCAGATCAGGGCTCGAACCCATGTCCCCTGTATTGGCAGGTGGACTCTCAACCACTGCACCACGAGGGAAGCCCAGGAAACACAAGCTTTGAATGCCACATTAAACAAGACAGACTTAATTGATATTTATAGGACATTCCATCCAAAAACAACAGAATACACTTTCTTCTCAAGCGCTCATGGAACATTCTCCAGTATAAATCATATCTTGTGTCACAAATTAAGCCTTGGTAAATTTAAGAAAATTGAAGTCATATCAAGTATCTTTTCCAACAACAATGCTATGAGGCTAGATATCAATTATAGGAAAAAATCTGTAAAAAATACAAACACATGGAGGCTAAACAATACATTACTAAATAACCAAGAGATCACTGAAGAAATCAAAGCGGAACTCAAGAAGTACCTAGAAACAAATGACAATGAAAACACGATGGCCCAAAACCTATGAGATGCAGCAAAAACAGTTCTAACAGGGAAGTTTACAGCAATACAATCCTACCTCAAGAAACAAGAAACATCTCAAATAAACAACCTAACCTTACACCTAAAGAAGTTACAGAAAAAAGAACAAAAAAACCCCTCAAAGTTAGCAGAAGGAAAGAAATCATAAAGATCAGCTCAGAAATAAATGAAAAAGAAATGAAGAAAACAAAAGCAAAGATCAATAAAACTAAAAGCTGGTTGGTTCTTTGAGAAGATAAACAAAACTGGTAAACCATTAACCAGACTCATCAAGAAAAAAAGGGAGAAGACTCAAATGAATAGAATTAGAAATGAAAAAGGAGAAGTAACAACTGACACTGCAGAAATACAAGGATCGTGAGAGATTACTACAAGCAACTATATGCCAATAAAATGGCCAACCTGGAAGAAATGGACGAATTCGTAGAAAAGCACAACCTTCCAAGACTAGACCAGGAAGAAATAGAAAATATAAACAGACCAATCACAAGCACTGAATTTAAACTGTGATTAAAAATCTTCTAATAAACAAAAGCCCAGGACCAGATGGCTTCACAGGCGAATTCAATCAAACATTTAGAGAAGAGCTAACACCCATCCTTCTCAAACTCTTCCAAACTATACCAGAGGGAGGAACACTCCCAAACTCATTCTATGAGGCCACCATCACCTTGATACCAAAACCAGACAAAGATGTCACAAAAAAAGAAAAGTACACGCCAATATCACTAATGAGCATAGATGGAAAAATCCTCAACCAAATACTAGCAAACAGAATCCAGCAGCACATTAAAAGGATCATACACCATGATCAAGTGGGGTTTATTCCAGGAACAGAAGGATTCTTCAATATACACACATCAATCAATGTGATAAACCATATTAACAAACTGTAGGATAAAAACCATATGATCATCTCAATAGATGCAGAGAAAGCTTTCAACAAAATTCAATTCCATTTATGATAAAAACTCTCCAGAAAACAGGCATAGAGGGAACTAACCTCAACACAATAAAGGCCATATATGACAAACCCACAGCCAACATCATTCTCAGTGGTGAGAAACTGAAACCATGTGCATTAAGATCAGGAACAAGACAAGGGTGCCCACTCTCACCACTATTATTCAACATAGTTTTGGAAGTTTTAGCCACAGCAATCAGAGATGAAAAAGAAATTAAAGGAATCCAAATCAGAAGAGAAGAAGTAAAACTGTCACTGTTTGCAGATCATGATACCATACATAGAGAATCCTAAAGATGCTACCAGAACACTACTGGAACTAATCAATGAATTTGGTAAAGTAGCAGGATACAAAATTAATGCACAGAAATCTCTTGCATTCCCATACACTAATGATGAAAAATCTGAAAGAGAAATTAAGGAAGCACTACCATCTACCATTGCAACAAAAAGAATAAAATATCTAGGAATAAACCTACCTAAGGAGACAAAAGGCCTATATGCAGAGAACTATAAAACACTGATGAAAGAAATTAAAGATGATACAAGCAGATGGAGAGAGGTACCATGTTCTTGGATTGGAAGAATCTACATTGTGAAAATAACTCTACTACCCAAAGCAATCTACAGATTCAGTGCAATCCCTATCAAACTACCACTGGCATTTTTCACAGAACAGGAACAAAAAATTTCACAATTTTTGTATGGAACCATAAAAGACCCAAATAAGCAAAGCAATATTCTGAAAGAAAAATGGAGCTGGAGGGATCAGGCTCCCTGACTTCAGACTATACTAGAAAGCTACAGAAATCAAGACAGTATGGTACTGGCACAAAAACAGAAATGTAGATCAATGGAACAGGATAGAAAGCCCAGAGATAAACCCACGCACATATGGTCACCTTATTTTTGATAAAGAAGGGAAGAATATACAATGGAGAAAAGACAGCCTCTTCAATAAGTGGTGCTGGGAACACTGGACAGCTACATGTAAAAGAATGAAATTAGAACTCTCCCTAACACCATACACACAAAAAAATCTCAACATGGATGAAAGACCTAAGTGTAAGGCCAGACACTATAAAACTCTTAGAGGAAAACATAGGCGGAACACTCTATGACATAAATCACAGCAAGATCCTTTTTGACCCACCTCCTAGAGAAATGGAAATAAAAACAAAAGTAAACAAATGGAACCTAATGAAACTTAAAAGCTTTTGCACAGCAAAGGTAACCATAAACAAGATGAAAAGACAACTCTCAGAATGGGAGAAAATATTTGCAAACGAATCAACTGACAAAGGATTAATCTCCAAAATTTACAAGCAGCTCATGCAGGTCAATATGAAAAAACAAACAACCCAATCGAAAAATGGACAGAAGACCTAAGTAGACATTTCCCCAAAGAAGATACACAGATTGCCAACAAACACACGAAAGAATGCTCAACATCACTAATCATTAGAGAAATGCAAATCAAAACTACAATGAGATATCACCTCACTCCCATCAGAATGGCCATCATCTAAAAAATCTACAAACAATAAATGCTGGAGAGCGTGTGGAGAAAAGGGAACCCTCTTGTACTGTTGGTGGGAATGTAAATTGATACAGCCACTATGAAGAACAGTATGGAGGTTACTCAAAACACTAAAAATAGAACTACCATATGACCCAGCCATCCCACTGCTGGGCATATACCCTGAGAAAACCATAATTCAAAAAGAGTCATGTACCACAATGTTCACTGCAGCTCTATTTACAATATCAGGACATGGAAGCAACCTAAGTGCCCATCGACAGATGAACTAACAAAGAAGATGTGGCACATATATACAATGGAATATTACTCAGCCATTAAAGGAAACGAAATTGAGTTATTTGTAGTGAGGGGGATGGACCTAGAGTCTGTCATACAGAGTAAAGTAAGTCAGAAAGAGAAAAACAAATACCGTATGTTAACACATATATATGGAATGTTAAAAAAAAAATGGCTCTGAAGAACCCAGAGGCAGGACAGGAATAAAGACACAGACATTGAGAATGCACTTGAGGACATAGGGAGGGGGAAGGGGAAGCTGAGACGAAGTTTGAAAGTGGCACGGACATATATATACTACCAAATGTAAAACAGATAGCTAGTGGAAAGCACCTGCATAGCACAGGAGATCAGCTGGGTGCTTTGTGACCACCTAGAGGGGTGGGACAGGGAGGGAGATGCAAGAGGGAGGGGATATGGGGATATATGTATATGTACAGCTGATTCACTTTGTTATACAACAGAAACTAACATAACAATGTAAAGCAATTATACTCCAATAAAGATGTTAAAAAAAAAAAGACCTGACACAGCCAAAAGTAAATAAATAAATATATAAATAAATATAATATTTTTAAAAAGGGACAGTCTCAAAGACTTTGTAACCTTCAGAATCCTATCCTCTTTGAGTTACTCTCGTTTTACTCAGCTTTACCTGACTTTTCAAATGAACTCTTTACCCACAGAATTTTCACAAAACTCACGCACATACTGTAGTAGATCAAATCAACTCTGTGAACGATAGGGAACTGAATGTA
Organism: Phocoena phocoena; assembly: GCF_963924675.1. Classification (NCBI taxonomy): domain Eukaryota; kingdom Metazoa; phylum Chordata; class Mammalia; order Artiodactyla; family Phocoenidae; genus Phocoena; species Phocoena phocoena. The sequence goes on from NC_089232.1 coordinate 64,209,748, forward strand.
CAGATTCTGGCAGAATAAAGGTACAGACACAGATAAACCACAAAGGTAATGCAGCTTAGGTTTTATGGCCCCTCTCAAGACTCTGGGAACGGACCTAACAATTTAGTGACCTGATCCTAAGATTGCATAAAATTTGCAATACATAATAGGAAAGTAGGTTAATGATGGTCTAGGGCTGGTGGGGGGACAAGGGGAGCAGACAGTGATAACTAAAAGATATGGGGTTTCTTCTTGCGATGATGGTGGTGATGGTTGCATATATCTATGAATATACTAAAACCCACTGAATTTTACACTTCAAATGGTTAAATTGTATGGTGTGTGAAATATATCTTAATACAACTTTTTAAAAAAATGATACTTTTGGGAATTTCCTGGTGGTCCAGTGATTAGGACTCTGAACTTCCACTGTGGGGGGCATGGGTTCAATCTATGGTTGGGTAACTAAGATCCTGCAAGCTATGCGGTGTGGCCAAAAAACAGATACTTTCATGTCAATCACTTAGGTCTATTGTACCTTTCACTGAGATATACTTCCCCTCTACTCAGGTGGCTTTGGAGTGGCTGTGGTAATCTGGGGGATCCAGGAAGTTGGGGATGTGTTTAATTTTGGATGGGTGAGATAGATTTATATAGCATGCTGTCATTTCTGTGGATATTGCTAACCACTTCAGTGTAGGAACTGGCTTCCAGGAATATTCCTACAGCCTCTGTACTGACCTACCATGAAACAAAATTGAAGGCTGGAGGTCTTAGAATAAAATGAATGAATGAGTCCTGTGGTGCTCAACACGAGAGGTAGGTGGGTAATAGAAGAGAAACAAGATTTGAAATGCCCACAACCAGAAGCTGTCAATGTAAAATTCTTCCAGTAATCAGAGTAATCTAAAATTGTGAGAAGATTCAATCCACATCAATGCTTGGCCAAAATGGAAATCCACTCCTATCAGGAATATACTTGATTTTTACACTGAGTATGGATATCATTATAAATCCATCATGTTCTTTTCTTTTGTGATGGGAATCACAGAATACAAAATGTATGTGTTGGTGGGCCACAAACCTGTTGGAATACTATAAACAGTGTATACGTCCATGGAAGAAGTTGTATGTTTTATGCATCCTTACCATCAATAATAAAAACAAAGTTTGTTCAACCATGCAGGAAGAAATAATGAATTCTCTTTCTATTCAATCTTAGAAAATATTACAAAAACCGTGGTCCTATGAAGAGGTAATCAAAAGATTACAGGCAAGAAAAAACAAAACAAAAAAAAAAGATTTTTTTAAAAAACTGCAGCCAAAATATATAAGGGAAAAGTAGTATAAAGATGTACCTGTCAATTAATTAATTGATTTTTTTCTGCATTTTATGTTTGTGGCATTTTAATTGATTAGGGTCTCTTTTCTCATTTTAAATAAATATCCTTTTGTGTAATACAAAAAGAAAATCTAAAAACAAAAACCAATCAAACAAAAAGACAAGTACATTGTAAAACTGCTAGGACAGAAAGACAGATTTGAAGTTAAATTAAAACTACCGTCAATGGGCTTCCCTGGTGGCGCAGTGGTTGAGAGTCCGCCTTCCAATTCAGGGGACACGGGTTCGTGCCCCGGTCCGGGAAGATCCCACATGCTGCGGAGCGGCTGGGCCCGTGAGCCATGGCTGCTGAGCCTGCACGTCCGGAGCCTGTGCCCCGCAATGGGAGAGGCCACAACAGTGAGAGGCCCGCGTACTACAAAAAAAAAAAAAAAAACAACACTACCGTCAAGAGTCAAGTAAAGGACTATAATTAACTTCATCATCAACTTCAGGAAAACAGATAAAGGGACAAGATATTTGAGATAGGTTACAGTCCTGGACTATAGCTCTGTATCAATTAGTTCAATTAACTGTTAGACTCTTAGATGGGAAAAAAAAAGTTTCAGAATAGCAGGGTAAAAAAAAGATTTTGGGCTTTCCTGGTGGCACAGTGGTTAAGAATCTGCCTTCCAATGCAGGGGAAATGGGTTCAAGCCCTGGTCCAGGAAGATCCCACATGCCGCAGAAGAGCTAAGCCCGTGCCCCCCAACTACTGAGCTTGCGCTCTAGAGCCCGCAAGCCACAACTACTGAGACCAAGTGCCACAGCTACTGAAGCCCGCGTGCGTAGAGCCCGTGCTCCGCAACAAGATAAGCCACCGCAATGAGAAGCCCGTGCACTGCAACAAAGAGTAACCCCCGCTCACCGCAACTAGAGAAAGTCTGTGCACAGCAATGAAGGCCCGATGCAGCCAAAAATAAATAAATAAAAAATAAATAAAAAGAAAAAAATTTTATAAAAAAAAAGATTTCAATAAAGCCTCTAAGTAAAATTTGAAAATAAAAACACTACATAAAGTTCAGAAGCCTTTCTGTTAAGGTTGGATTAAACTTAAAACCTAAAGTTTCAAAATTATGAAATACGGATTTGAAAGACTTTAAGAAAGTTTCAGGCAATATTCTAGAGTAGACTCAAGGTGAGATAAAGGGAGCCTAATAACCTCTTTTATAAATGGGCTCAAGCATGAATTATTGAATTCAATCAGAAATAATACATGAAATTGCCAGGTTAAAAATATCCACTGTGTAGTTAGATATTTCCGGATAGTCTTAGAAAGTAAGCAAGTGAGAAACCCATATAACTTATGTCTCTCTCTATAAAACAACAAAATGAGCCTTTCTTCTTTAAGACTTGGGGGCCTACATATAAGGATAATGGTACAGATTACAAGCAGAAGGCCCATTGAAAGAAACATTGATCCACATTGCCTAAAAAACAAAAGGACAAGTGTCTAAAATCGGCCCAATGGTGCCATTCCAAGAGATATTAGCACCCAAAAATATTCTGTCCTTCCTCTAAACTCCCAAGGAGAATTATCTATAATAATGGGACGATAATTCTTGTTGATATAGTGCCATTTTATCTACCTCATTCCTACTACTGTAGAACATAAAATCTTGCTGTGAACAATTTTAAAGTTGGCTGAAAAGCAAAAAGGAAAGCAAGTTCACTTTTCTTAAGAAAAAAGAGAGGAACTTCTTGTGCCAGTGTGTGGGGGAAAAAAGATAAAAGACAAATTTGAGGGTATACAGTAAACTGTAAAGAGGTTGAAGGGAAATGAACTTTATTTACATTGGTTTAATAGAAGCATTCAAGTAGTAAGAATCTCTAATGAGCCTATATCCTAACCTATGATTAGTGTTTTGGAACCATTAGTAGAAGAATACTTCTTTATTCTATGGGACACAACACCTACAATTTTAGGATTTGCTTCCAGACAGAAGGTACTGCAGCTCTTATGCAGGATCAGATTATGGCTGAACTAGACATTAGAATACCTAGACTATGTATAATTCAGGAAATTATTAAAAATAATACCTCTGATCAGAGAATCTCTATAGGTAATATAGGATAAACACAGGAAGATTATGAACACAGAAGAGTCCAGATTAACTATTCCTAGAAAATTATAAATCTTTCTTTTCGTACAAATATTGAAAATGTTAGTCTGTACTTTTGGAGTATTACCTCAATAACATGGTACATATTGAAGAACCATTGCCAGATAAAGTATATCCTTTAATTCAGTAGCCAGTGCTTAGCCTTGCCTCACAGCAATTACAAGAGCCAACTGGTCAAAAAAACCTTATAGAGCTAGAGCTAAGATAACAAGGATAGCCACTTGTAGAAAAGGGGCACCAACAAGCTAAAGGAGCTCTAGCTGGTCCCTCTAAATAATGATAATGGCTCCAGAGAAATGGGAGGTACTCTGGGGCTAGGTATGCCAGTTTTGCAGACAACAAGGTGAAAAGAGGAAGAGATAAATCAAAGAACAAAACCTGTAAAAAGGCTAGGGAAAAACAAGAGCAAGGAACAGAAGGGGAGGGGGTGGTGAGAATGGGGGAGATCTGTGTCTACCCTTGTGACCCAGCCCTTGGAAAAGAGAGAGGCCAGGGAGGTGGAGAAGATCAATCACTCTCCTAGGAACCCCCCTAGGCAGAGATACTTAACCAGAGGCTGTGTGCTGCCAGTGACCCAGGGCAACCTGAAGCTGACATAGCTGGACTGGGCATTCCCTCCTTGGAGAAGCTCCAAGTGAGTAAAACTAAAACACTATCAAAACGGTGGCCTGTTGCAATCTCTTCCTGCACTGGAAAACATAGCTGGTGCAACCTGAGGAGGGACACATGAATAAAGCAAAGAAAACCAGTTTTTTGGTGGAGCCCATGGGATCACTACAGGATCACATCCAGGGGCTGAGGGAAGAAGGCCAGAGGATGCCTCTACTGCCCAGGAAATGCATAAGTTCAGAGGGCTGTCAGCTCCTTTAGTTTGAAGAATCAGGAGACTAGAAGCTGAGACAAAGGAGGATGGCTGCTGGAAACTGGACAGATTTTGAAGAGAAAAAGAGGAAAGAGTTTCCTTTCAACCTGGTGTGCCCCGTCCAACTCAAGCATGTGGCCCCTACATTCTTACCACCTTGCTGGGCTCTGGAGGGGATGGGATGGGAAGCAGAGAGCTTTTAGGCCTGTTCCAATTTAGCTTCAGACAGGTTTACACCAATACCAGAATCAATCCTAGTTAGAAAATATATATGATTCTTTCGTCTTTGTAGAGGGGAGTCCTGAAAAAGAGTAAAAAAGTAATTAAAATCACAAAGGAGAAGATCAATAGATGATTTCATGATAATTTAAAACTTCTATGAGGGACTTCCCTAGTGGTCCAGTGGTTAAGAGTCCACCTTCCAATGCAGGGGACGTAGGTTCAATCACTGGTCAGGGAACTAAGATCCCACATGCCACAGGGCAACTAAGCCCATGTACCAGAACTACTGAGCCCACGTGCCACAACTAGAGAGAAGCCCACGCGCCACAACAAAGATCCCCTGCATGCCACAACTAAGACCCAATGCAGCCAAATTAAAACAAACAAAAAACTTCTATGAGAAAAATTAAAAGTTAAAAGGCCACCTGGAAAACATACAAATATGATAAAAATTAATATTCCACCACACAAGTAGCTCATTTACATTAAAACATCCTAAGACAATACAAAAAATGGGGAAAAGGTATAAACTGATTATTGACAAAGTAGAAATTCAAATGGCTAATAAATATTGATATAAACACCGTTGAAAAAAAAAGCAGACTAAAGCATGTTTCATGATGATACACAAAAATTCCAGATTAAAAAGTTATAATCCCCAATGCTGGCCAGGGAATAGGAACATTAACTGAACCTGGAAGTGTGAAATCAATACAATCTCTCTGGAAAGCAATTAGTCATTAAATATCAAACCCTTTGACCTAATAATTCTAGGCTTTATCATAAGGAAATAAAAGATATAGACCATGGTTATTAGAGCATTATTTATAGTTAGCAAAATAGAAATAGCTTAAATGTCCAACAGTAAGGGATTAGTTAACTACATTCATATCATGCAGTCATTAATTTTTTTTAAATAAATGTATTTATTTTATTTTTGGCTGCATTGGGTCTTTGTTGCTGCACGCAGGCTTTCTCTAGCTGCAGTGAGCGAGCAGGGGCTACTCTTCCTCGTGGTGTGCGGGCTTCTCATTGAGGTGGCTTCTCTTGTTGCAGAGCACAGGCTCTAGGCGCGCGGGCTTCAATAGTTGTGGCATGCTGGCTCAGTAGTTGTGGCTCATGGGCTCTAGAGCACAGGTTCAGCAGTTGTGACACATGCTGCTCCACGGCATGTGGGATCTTCCTGGACCGGGGCTTAAACCCATGTCCTACTCATTGACAGGTGGATTCTTAACCACTGCGCCACCAGGTAAGTCCCACCATTAATTTTCTTTATGATAAAAAGTGCATAATATATTGTTAAAAAGGTGCTAAAATTGTTCATACAATATACCAATTATATAGAAAAGAGAAGTATAGAAAATAGACTATGAAGAAAGATATCAGAAAATTAAGTGTTTTAATTTCACATGTTGTATTTTTCAGTATTTTCCCAATTTTCCTTAGTGAGCTATTTATTATAGAGTATAACTATCATCAAAGAGAAAAAAAAACACAACTCAAAAAGCTCAGTATTACTGAAACCAAATGAACCTGAGGCCCTGTCATGTTCTGACCATCTTGTCTAAGACTGAAACACCAGCGCAGCAGCTTGGCCCAGGCTCCTCATTCCAGTCCTCTTGTACCCTGGCTGCCTGCTCCAGCTGAGTATCTAGCTCCCAGGTCTGCAACTGGGTCTGTTCCCATCTCTAGGCTGATCCAGCAGGCATGTCTGTTTCTTCCTTGGAATCTTTTGGTCTAACCAATCTCATGGACGTACCAGAGTATTAACTCTTAATTGTGGAAAAGTATGTAATATGGTGGAAAAAAATGTAACTGTAGAAATTTGTCTACTAAATAATTCGCTTTGGTTTAAGGAATAAATGGCCAGTCAGCAATGCCTAGCTAGGGACCAACCCTCGTTTGAGTTACTTAGTACAGGGCCGATCAAGCCACAGTCCACAGACTGCGACCAGCTGGCAGGGGGCTACGTACAGAAAGTGAGTAAGCAACAGGACAATGCTGCAATGTTTTCACTGTATTTTATAAAGTACTGGTCTCTAATGGAAAGAAGGGTAACCGAAAACCTTGGTCCCTCACCACAGTTTGACACACTAACTGGAATATTTCACCTCACCCATCTTACCCTAAGTAAACCAAATTATAGGACATCAAAGAAAAATTGTCGGGAATTCCCTAGAGGTCCAGTAGTTAGGACTCCTGCAGTCTCACTGCCTGCTGAGGGCCCGGGTTCGACCTCTGGTTGGGGAACTAAGATCGCACAAGCAGCAGGTGCGGCCAAAAAAAAAAAAAAAAGAAAAAAGAGTTTACAGTACTTTCTACATTTGTCTGACTTCGGGGATACTGGTCTTAACACTAAAATGCTAACTAAGCAGTTTATTTTTGTACTTCTCTTTAAGATCACAACTTCATCGCTAATAGTTTTATGAACTGACCATTGGATTTACTGATTTCCTCACGTCCTCTTGGACCTAGGCTATCCCATGTCTGCTGGCATCTGCCCCAGCCTTCTCCAAGGCCTTCACACTCACCCTTCTCCCCTGGCTCCTCAGCCTGTAAACATCCTGGAGTTATTCTCATACCAAAAAATACGTATTTCCCCAAGTTCTGTCACTTTTCCCTTCCTCTCCACCCTTTCATTGTCCTAGTTTATGACCACGACCTTGACTCTAGTGTAGGCTCTCTACTGACCTCCTTGCCACCCAACAGTTGGCAGAATGATCTTCCTGAAATACCATCTGACCAGGTTGCTCCTCTAATTAAAGCTACTGGACAGCCCTCCATCACCTACAGGATGTCAAAGCTCCTTAACAGGACAACCAAGTTCTTCCATGACCCAACCCCTCCTATCTTCCTGACACCATAGCCCACATCGCACCCATTCAACTATCCCCACTTTGCCTCTTAAAGTCCAATAGTATCGAACATGGTACCATTAACTCAAGCTCTCCTTTTTGCTCTCTTGTATCTGGTATAACTTCTTTCTGCCTGGCTAACTTACTTATCCTCACCCTTCCAGACTCAGGATATCTTCCTTTTTTGTTGTTTTTGTCTTTGTTTTGGCTGCATTGGGTCCTTGTCGCTGTGCGTGGGCTTTCTCTAGTTGTGGCGAGCGGGGGCTACTCTTCATTGCAGTGCATGGGCTTCTCATGGTGGTGGCTTCTCTTGTTGTGAAGCACAGGCTCTAGGCACACGGGCTTCAGTAGTTGTGGAACGCAGGCTCAGTAGTTGTGGTGCACAGGCTCTAGAATGCAAGCTCAGCAGTTGTGGTGCACAGGCTTTGTTGCTCCGCGGCACGTGGGATCTTCCCAGACCAGGGATCAAACCCGTGTCCTCTGCATTGGCAGGCAGATTCTTAACCACTACGCCACGAGGGAAGTCCAGGATATCTTCCTTTAGGAAGCTCTTCCTGACCATATCACCTCAGTACCCATCAACATTTTGCCTGAGGTAGGTGTCCCTCCTCTGTGCTCCCAATATACCCTGTAAATAACAGTATCAGAGAACTTACCATTTTGCACTGACATGTTTGTCATTCAATCCTCAAGTGCAGGAACCTGTACCTAGTACAAATGGAGTGCTCAAATGTTTGTTGTAGTCTAGATTCCAGGTGGAACCAAATTAGACTAAAGTCTCAAATTCAGACTTTAGGCCTTGGTTTTTAAAAAACATGAACTGGAACTTATAGTACTGATATTGTTACTTCGCTTTTATAAAGTTTTCTGAGGACTAATGGTGTGAAATGGGGAAAATGACCCTACCTTATTTTAATGATTAAAAATAAAATCCCAAATTGGAGGTAAACAATATACTTGGATAGAAGCTTTTATCACCTGTCCCTGACAGGACCCTGACAGACCGAAAAACAAAAGGCCTAGAGGATTGATGACCGTCCTTTTACTACTTATTGCTGCTAGTTTTATACTGAGATACAAGATAGCAGGTCTGTGAGTAACATTTAATTGACTCTGCTTCCTCACGAACTGACTCGATTTTGTCATGCTTGTGTAATCATCACCCACTAGACCTGATGCTATGTGTTTTGGAAGCTGATTTCCTGGCCGCACACTTTATTCACTTTAAGGAGCTCTGTACCTTGTTGAGAGGGTATCATGATCCCTAGTTCCCCTTTTCCTTCAGAGAGTAACCCACTGCTCAGGATACAGCTTCTCCCTCAGGCCAGCTCCAGATTCAGGGTTCCCCGTTTATTTTATATTAACACTATCAAGAATCGCCTTAGCTCCTTTGTGATAACTGGTCTTGAAAAAAATAGCCTTCCCTTTCCCGTGAGTAGCTCTTGAAAGTGTCCAATTCTTTGTAGAAATAGCATTTCACACCATGGCAAACTGTTTTAGAAACAAGACATACCAATACACCTAAGTCTTTATTTATTTGGCTCTAGGAAGAATTTGCATGAAAATGAGCCTATATGGCAAGTACAGAATGTACTGTAACAGCACCAGAGAGGTACATCCTCTCTGCTCTACAGAGCCTCAATGTTTAACATATACATGTGACGTTAGTAATAAAACCAGATAGTCCAGGAAGAAAGGAGCCCTTTAGGAAAAACTCAGTTTAGAGTGACTTTTCAAATTGACCATTCCTCTTCATATACTTAAATTCAAATAACAGATACATTCACAGGCCCAAATATTGGCATAGAATAAAATCATGTTCATTTATTTTTCTGCATCTTAGAATTTTAGAAAGCATAAAATTAAATACGTTGAATGTAATAAATTCATCCATACAAGTGCAAGTCTCCAGCTATAATGCATTTTATGGCAGATTTATCATTTAAAAAATGTACCAGTAAATCAAAAAAGAGGGAGTATGTCCATTTAACTTTTATTGAAGTGTATGTAGGAGGTCTTCAGAAATCATATATGAGCATGAAGATATGGCCAAACATAAAATCTATCAAATTCAGTGAAAAGTTGCTGACTTTAAATAGTAGTTGTAAGAATGACCAATATATATTCTTTGTTAACAACCCTTCACTCTACAGTAAAAAAAAAAAAAAAAAATTCAGTAAACATTCTTTCCTAAGGTAGTTTCCCTTATATAATCAGTGATTTATCCATTTCTTTGTATACACAAATTTGTTGAACATACCAATCAGTGGTTCTCACAAGTGAAAAGTAAAAGCACAAAAAAGTTTACACTCTTGTACAGGTAAATAAAAGATCACCTTGAATTAAACTGGATCTCCTTAAGGGTGTAGTATAATTTCAGTTTCATTACCTATTACATAATTAGTTTCTTACATACAAATATTGACATATTTGGCTTGTGCTTCAAAGCCTCTGCGTCTATGAAGTCCACATCAATGCAGCTCACAATTTGAAGTCACTGGGGAGTTCTTTACTGCTGCTGGGTTTGACCTGATCATGCATTAGAGTCTCCTCAGTACCCGCTGTGGCACTGCACATCTCCGAGGCATCATCGGCATCAGGGTCCAAGTCTTCAGGACAGGGAAGTTTCAGTAGCTCTTCTCGGAGCTGAGCAGTGTGACGCTACGCAGGGGAAAATGAGTGATGTTAGAACTGCAAACCCTGGGATACTAGCACAACATCACTGGAGGGAAGAATTGAGTTCAAAACAAAACCCAAAGCATTAGGTCTACAAAAATCTATTAAGACCTTCCTTAAGCTAGCTGCTCTAACAGGCAGTGAACAAAGTTGGCACAAATCTCTAACCTCAAAGTAACTGATGCTGCTGGTAAGCCCTGAGTACTAAGTAGCACGCCCACAGACCCTACCAATGCCCCAACACCTGTAACAAAAACAGTATTACTAATGACTTAAGAGGACACCCGTCATTTGCCATATAGAGTTTTAAATTAAAGAGAATAACATCTTAACTTGTAATACATGCTGCCTCTGACTAAAATTTTTGAGAGACAGTCCATAAATTAAAATAAAACCACTGCTATTTTAGTGAATAAAAACTAGGCCCTATGTAAAACGTTTGAAATCTTTCATACTCATTGCCTCATGTAATGCTTGGCTTACACCTTATAAATAATTTAATCATAAGAAGTTTTTAAAATGTAAGCAAATGAAAAAGAAGATCTAGAGAGAGTACATAACTTTGTATTACCCCATACTGCCATTTAGGGAAGGATATAGAGATGTTAACAGAGAGTGGCTGGTTGTTTACAAACATTAAGTTTTAGTTTATAAATTTCTAGTGGGAGAGAAATGACCTCAAATCTCACACCAAGGGCTTTGAAAATTAGTTGTGTCAATAGCTGACTTTGAAAATTAACCAACATTTATAGAACAAGGAACTGTGCTCAACAGTAACAATGTAAAAGCAATGTGTAAAATAAGGAGGACACAGCTGGATAAAAAGAGCTGACTGTACTACGCCATTTTATCTAAGGGACTTGAGCATCTGTGGATTTTGGTATTTGCAGGGGATCCTGGAACCAATCCCCTGTGGATATGAAGGACCAACTATATGATCTCTGATTTTACAGAGCCTAAACTTTGGTTAGAAGTAGAAGACATACAGGCAAGATAAGACAACTACACATTTGCAGCCATTTTTAAGGTTTCAAAGTATATTTACATACTGGTAACTCGAAATTTTTCTAGTCCCAATTTCCCTTCCACCATGGACAACAGAAGAAAACACTAACTAGGGAAGAAGAAGAAGAAAAAAAGGACAATTATGAAGGCCCAGTTGAGGTGGGAATACTATGCCTTTATTGTGAAATTAAACTGAAGAGCTGCATACTTTTCTCAAGTAGCACTCAGCAGCAAAAGTATACCTGAGATGATATAAATTTGGACTGATTCAGGATAGAGATTTCCAAATCAGGGCATTACAGAAACAAAGAATAAGAATTTGAGATAAAAACAAGACACTGACTGAAATAACAAAGCAAAAGAGGCCTGGACTTTAGCCACCGAGGTTTTGTGTAAGGGAAAGATATATCTAAACGACTGAACTATGGGAACTGAGGAGAATAATGGGGAGGAGAATCCCCATATGAAGGCAGCACTGATAGGACCTAGCACTGACCAGGTAGGTATACTAGATGAAGCGGGAGTTAAATAAAATCTGAAGATTTTTAGACAGAGAAAAAGTTGTTTAAGATTAAGAAAATACAGAAGTTTATAAAATTTGATTGAAGGAAAGATAAGTTCTCTCTTTTAGATCTTCAATGAAGAGTGATGACAGGGCATCCAAGTAAAAATGCCAGTAATATGTTTCTGTGAACGCCCTAGTTGAAAACAACAGCTCACTGCCCCCAAAACACGATTGTATCACAGATGCTTCCACACCAATCAGCTGTTGGAGGCTCTGCAGCTACCATCTCCCTCATTACTCCAAGTAATAAAATTCTGGAAGGTAAGAGGCTCAGGGAAAAGCTAATGCAAACTGTCATGGAGAACATTTTGTTGCCATCATTGTCAAACAACTCTATGAAACTCTGTTGGCTCAGTCCCTATACTCATTTTTAATTTTAGGAACTGTCACTTCATTGTCAAAAGGAATGTATCTTTTCTATAGACTTCTGGGTAACCTCTGAACTTAATAAATTTAATGTTTCTTTCTAGCAGTCATCACGGTTCTGTCAGTGAATATACAACTCTTCTTTTGAGGCCACCGACAAGGCTCCTGTTAGGGAGGGTTACTCACCTTGAGAGCTGCTGCATGGTGAGACATGGTCCTGCCTACCCGCTTATCACTGCTGTGCTGCTGGATGTCTGCAATCCACTCCTCACACTGGGCCATGATCTCAGCTCTTTTCAAGTAAAAATGTTTATGTATAACCTTAAGAATAAACCAAGCAAGAGAACAACATGTGATTGGGTCAGAATTTAAAAGACAAAGTATGTGGCATTACAAAAACATGAAATTTAAAAGACATGGCATTTTTTTTCTCCACAAAACTCAATGTGGTGAACACTCTACATTATTAACAGGGAAGAATCAGGATTATGACATCAGATGACTTGTGTTGAAATACCCAGTTCTATAAGCAGAAAATAATGCCCAATCCCACTCAGACATTTCAGTAGTTAATCCTATCCAGAGAACATAGAGTCAGAAGGCAAATGTAAATAAAAGAATAACCAGGAGAAAAAGTATTGACAACAGAAAAACTGTCAATTTCTATCTTTCAAAGAGAACTCAAAGAACATTTAGATGAGTAAAGAGATACTCAATCACAGGCATTCGCACAGATATCAGAACATAGCCCAAAATAGGCAATATTATTACTCTTTTAATTTTGTCTTCTGGTTAACTTATGAACAAGATTTTATTTTATGACGTTTAACTCCTTAAGATAAATGTGCTTTACATTCAGATTTTTAAAATTCTTTCTTTGAAAAACTGAGTAAAATTTCTGTGTATGTAGTAAAAGTCTATTTTTGACAAATTTAAGCTACAAAATAGATCATTTTGGAATTATTATTCTGTATTCTGGGTGAGCTACTTACTACGTTGCCCAAAGAGCTTGTCTCCTCTAAAGAAAAGGCAATAATACCTACAAGGGAAAAATTAGGAAAAACTGGGAATGGACGTAAAACACCACCAATAAGTTATTGAGTTTGATGCATACAGGGATACAAAAATGAGTACAAAACCACCTGATATGAAGAACCATGATAACCACAGAATAAGATGGGAGATGAGTGCACAAGAAAAAGATACGTTTTGAAAAATACAAAACAACAATAAAAAACAAAAACAAATCCCATGAAATTAAAAAAGTAGCAGGCCACAACTGATTGGGAAAATTAGAAAAGCATTCATGGACAAGGGGTACCCCTTTAATGTGAGCTACGTTCTAAAAGATGAGAAAGAATTATTGTTTCAAATTATACGTATTTCCTTTTTGTGAAAGTCATGTCCCCACTCTGAGTCCCCTGTGTTAGCAGTTTATTCTTCCAGAAAACAAAACTTTAAGCATGAACCAACAAATTACACTGACTGTGTATACTTACAAATTTCTTTTAATACATTTAAAAACTGATGTTTAACATATACAGAAAAGTGCCCAAATCGTGTGTATAACTGAACGCATTTTCTCCCACAGTGAACACAAGAAAACAACCTCTACTTAGATAAGAAACAGAACATTACCAAGCATGCCAGAAGATCCCCTTGTGCTACTTCTTACCATTAACCCTCATCCAAAAGTATACACTATACTAACTTCTTTAAGTATGAGTTTAACTCAGTTTTGAACTTTTTATAAATAGAATCATATAGAAAGTACTCTTGTGCCTGGCTTCTTATGCTCTTTATTGTGTTTATGATATTTGTCCATCTTAATGTGTGAAGGAGTTCACTCATTTACACTGCTGTATTCCACTTTATGAAAATTCCATAATTTCTCCATTCATTCTGCTGATCAGACTGTTTCCAATTTTTGGCAATGTTATGAACATTCTCTACACCCAATATGTACACAACTGCTATTGAGCATATACCAAGGAATGGAATTGCTAGTCATAAAGCATATATTAAGCTTATTACCTGAAAGTATTGATATGTTAGAAAGTATTGATATATCAGAGCTCCAGTTGTTCCACAACCTAACATTAGGTATCAAAAGCCTTTGAACTCTTAGAGATGCTGAAGGATAGTAGACAGGAGCCAGACAATGTAGAGTTTTGAAGGCTATGGTAAGGACGCTGTGTTTTCATCTTCATTTAATGGGAAGTCAATGGAGTGAGATGATCTGATTATGCGTGGAGAACCATTGTAGAAGGACAAAGTGGAAGCAGCAAAATCAGAAAACTACTTCAACAATTCAAGCAACAGGTGATGGTAGCTTGATTTTTTTTGTTTGTTTGGTTTTTAAAAAATATTTATTTATTTGGTTGCACCAGGTCTTTTTTTTTTTTTAAATAAATTTATTTATTTATTTTTGGCTGCGTTGGGTCTTCGTTGCTGTGCACAGGCTTTCTCTAGTTGTGGGGAGCAGGGACTCCTCTTCGTTGCGGTACATGGGCTTCTCATTGTGGTGGCTCCTCTTGTTGCGGAGCATGGGCTCTAGATGCGTGGGCTTCAGTAGTCGTGGCACGCGGGCTCAGTAGTTGTGGCTCGTGGGCTCTAGAGCGCAGGCTCAGTAGTTGTGGCACACAGGCTTAGCTGCTCCACGACGTATGGGATCTTCCTGGACCAGGGATCGAAACCCATGTCCACTGTGTTGGCAGGCAGATTCTTAACCCATGTGCCACCAGGGAAGTCCCTGCGCTGGGTCTTAGTTGCGGCAGGTGGGCTCCTTAGTTGTGGCTTGCTGGCTCCTTAGTTGCAGCATGCATGTGGGATCTAGTTCTGTGATCAGGGATCAAACCTGGGCCCCCCGCATTGGCAGCACAGAGTCTTAATCACTGCACCACCAGGGAAGTCCCAGTAATGGGAGCTTGAAATAGGCTGGCCAGAGTGAAGATTTAATTAATTAATTAATTGTAGTACAGTTGATTTACAGTGTTGTGTCCGTTTCTGGATACAGCAAAGTAATTCAGTTATACATATACATACATATTCTTTTCCATTATAATTTATTACAGAACATTGAATATAGTTCCCTGTACTATATGGTAGAACCTTGTTGTTTATCTGTTTTATATACAGTAGTTTGTATTTGCTAATTCCAAACTTCTATTTTATCCCTCCCCAACCCCCTTTCCCCTTTGGTAACCATAAGTTTGTTTTCTGTGTCTGAAAGTCTGTTTTGTAAATAAGTTCATTTTAGATTTGCTTGTTCAATCTAATGTTCAATTAGATTCCACATATAAGTGATATCATATGGTATTTGTCTTTCTCTGTCTGACTTACTTCACTTAGTATGATCATCTCTAGGTCCATCCTTGTTGCTGCAAATGGCATTATTTCATTTCTTTTAATGGATGAGTAGTATTCCATTGCATATATACCACACCTTTATCCATTCATCTATCAGTGGACATTCAGGTTGCTTCCATGTCTTGGCTATTGTAAATAGTGTAGCTGTGAACATCAGGGTGCATGTATCATTTTTTTTAAATTATTTATTTATTTATTTATTGGCTGCGTTGGGTCTTTGTTGCTGTGTGCAGGGCTTTCTCTAGTTGTGGCAAGCGGGCACTACTCTTCGTTGTGGTGCACGGGCTTCTCATTGTGGTGGCTTTTCTTGTTGCAGAGCATGGGCTCTAGGATTGCGGGCTCTAGAGCGCAGGCTCAGTAGTTGTGGCACACGGGTTTCGTTGCTCCACGGCATGTGGGAACTTCCTGGACCAGGGCTTGAACCCATGTCCCCTGTATTGGCAGACGGATTCTTAACCACTGTGCCACCAGGGAAGCCCTGCATATATCTTTTTGAATTAGAGTCTTCTCTGGATATATGCACAGGAGTGGGACTGCTGGATCATATGGCAACTCTATTTTTAGTTTTTTAAGGAACCTCCACACTGTTTTCCAGAGTGGGTGTACCAATTTACATTCCCACCAACAGTGTAGGAGGGTTCCCTTTTCTCCACACGCTCTCCAGCACTTGTTATTTGTAGATTTTTTAAAAATTTACTTTATTTATTTTTGGCTGTGTTGGGTCTTCATTGCTGCGCGCGGGCTTTCTCTAGTTGTGGCGAGCGTGGGCTACTCTTCATTGTGGTGCGCAGGCTTCTCATTGCGGTGGCTTCTCTTGTTGCAGAGCACAGGCTCTAGGTGCGCAGGCTTCAGTAGTCATGGCACGCGAGCTCAGTAGTTGCGGCACACGGACTCTAGAGCGCAGGCTCGGTAGTTGTGGCCCACAGGCTTAGTTCCTCCGCGGCATGTGAGATCTTCCCGGACCAGGGCTTGAACCTGTGTTCCCTGCATTGGCAGGCAGATCTTAACCACTGCTGCACCAGGGAAGCCCCCCTCACTGTAGTTGTGATTTGCACGTCTCTAATAATTAGCAATGCTAAGCATCTTTTCATATGCTTATTGGCCATCTCTATGTCTTCTTTGGAGAAATGTCTCTTTAGGTCTTCTGCCCATTTTTTTGACTGGGTTGTTTTTTTTGT
This sequence comes from Phocoena phocoena, assembly GCF_963924675.1. NCBI lineage: Eukaryota > Metazoa > Chordata > Mammalia > Artiodactyla > Phocoenidae > Phocoena > Phocoena phocoena. The sequence goes on from NC_089232.1 coordinate 64,226,329, forward strand.
TATTGAGCTATATGAGCTGTTTGCATATTTTGGAAATTAAGCCCTTTTTGGTCACAGCGAAAATATATTTTTCATCAAATTTTGATTATGCTTTGAATGGTGGAGTGAAATTTGTCAACAGATTGAATGTGGTATGTGAGTAAAAGAATGAAGGCACACGTGGTTAGGGTTTTGGGTTTAGACCATGGTGCTTTTACTGAGAGAAGAAAGGAAGGAAGAATCAAGAGTGCAGTTTTGCAGTGTTAAGTTTGAGGTGGTTATTATACATTCTAGTAGACTTGTCAAGTAGTTTACATATCTGGATACGTTATTTGAGTCTTAAGGGCACTAAGAAATTAATTTATGATACAAACAGGAGGAATATAAGTTTATCAAGGGCAGGAACTGACTTTCACTTTTCCCTGAGTTCAGAGTACCTTAGTGCAGTACCTAGTAACAGCTGATATTCCACACGGCTGCCAAATGAATTACTTAATGTAAGTAGCCCAAACTTGAAAAGGGACAGAACATTATGCTTAAGAGTACAAAGAAATGCATGTTTGTATTTCCTGTAATATTAGGAAAAGTAATTACCCACAGCCTTGAATACAAGCCTTTGCAAAAGTAAAATACCCAACTATGTCATTCAAAGTGCAAAGTCATTTAGTAATAACAAAAGGAAGAAACGTTTTTACATTCCTTCAGAGTATATTCATCGATACTACTTAATGAGGAGAGTTTCGCGTATAATGCTACATATAGTTCACACATAATATTTGCTTAACTGTATTAAAGATCAATTTTCTATCAGGTAAATACGCCAATTCTTCCTCTAAAGTGTGTTTCTAGCACAAGCTAAGAAACTGATGATCAAGGGAAACAATTTAGGAAAGAAAAATGTTTCATGACAGAGTTAAAGTAAGATGTGATGAAGTAATCTGATGTGATAAGTAAAAATACAACCATATTTTAGGCAGACTAAGGAGAGATAACTAAGTACAGGAAAAGAGCCACACTTCAGGATGTGGTAAAAATGAAAGCACGTGACAGTATCAAGACTGGTTTCAGAAACTAAGTTCAACTTTTCCTAAAGAAAAGAAAATGTCTTTTTCTTCAATTTCACACACAGATATTAGTATAAGGGCAAAGTTTCTATTTGCAAGACAACTAGAAAGTATCTTAATCTCTAATAAAAAAGAATATTTTTATGAAGAATATTTTAGTAACATATTCTAGCATATACTAACATAATAACTAGCACAGTATGCTAGTAGAACAGTAGCCATGAAAAATAAAGAATTAATAAAACTGTCCAAAAATATAGTCAGATGCCTTTTAGGAAGTAAACGGTTTAAAAAATTCATCTGTACTATATTATTACTGATTTTTCATGACTAAAAACAAGAGTAAACTTTAGTATACCACAGATATAAAGGGAAGTATAAGACCTAAACTATATTCTATTATGTCTTTAATAAAGTATTTCATTACTTTTATTAAACATACCTCTTTAAAACATGGTGAAGGGTTTCTGATTTGTTCTAGCATTGCCCACTTAACCGTTGCTTGTCGAATGTTTCCATCATATTCTCGAGAACTCTGTGTGCCACTGGGAGTGCCCCTAGACCGTTCATATCCTGGTTCATTAAAATAAGGCTCAGCTACTAATATAAGGGACTGAACAGACACCAACACCTGAGGACCAAAGAAATAAAGATTAGTTATGATAGGACATTTTTACTACCAGTAAACTAATACCTTGCTTTATCAACTAGGAGTGCCTTTTAATATGTGCTTCCACATAACTTTATCACCATAAAATTGATGTTAATAATTGACACTGAAATACTTTATTATTAGAGCAAAATTAAAATAGGTACAGTAGAATCTTATATAATATTTATATATATGTTTTATATTCTTGAATCCTTGAAGAAGAAAAATAGGTACGAAGATCCTATTTCCTGAAACTACTAAAAAAAACACTTGCTTATAAACATCCCATACCAATTTAGACATCATTTTGCTCGAACTGTCCTTACTCTTAAAGGGCATAAAGCTAACAATGTACTCCTAACAATACTCACTTGTAAGAAAAACTACACATGACGCAGTCTTTACTTTCATTCCAAGGAAAATTTACTTTCACGGTATCACAAAAATATTACCAGAAGCTTTCAATGGCAAGATGACATGGCTCTAAGACCAGCTCTGACCCCCTACTTAGATACCAGAAGGTTTGTTTCTCTAGATATAACCAACATTGAGAGTTCACTCTTAGTTAGTATAGTACTGCTTGCTAATATACTTACATAACTGGCTAATATGACATCTTTGGAGGCAGGAAAATATTAGCTATAATGTTCCCACTTCATAAATGAAAAACAATTAGCAGCAGTTGCCTTTTCTTTAGGGAAGATGATTAAACAACATCAAGGATATGCACCTTAGAAGTCAAGGAATACATTTTCTTAAAAAATGGAAAACTTGAACCTGAAATATATGACCTATGAATACACAAAGTTAAATATGACCTGAAGTAACCATGTTGCTGAGGCCAAGGTCAGCTATGGAAAAAAAAATTAACCTGTATAATTCTGAGGCAAAGATCTCATAATTTTTAAACTTACTGAAACTAAATATATCACTAAAGGAAAGTGATTTCCCTTGGCTATATACTTTCCCCCAACTCAAATCTGACACTTCTGAAATAATCTTCCAGGGCATATTTATTAGTTCCTTTCCTTTTCCCTTTTAAATAATCTTCCTCTTATATGAGTAGGGTATATTCCCATTATCTACGAAGGCAGAGAAAGAAATTTTGTAACATAGGATTCAGTTACTTACTTAACCTCAACTCCTTTGAGACAAAATATAGTTTTATAAATCTCAAGCAGCTGGAGATTCAAACAATTTACAAACTACTTCAGATTCATAACACATCTGGTTTTTTAAAAGAGCTAAACTATATACAGGAAATGAAAAATAGATGTTTTGTATACAGAACAAAGAAAACTATATTTGAAAATAAATTTGAGTTTAATATTGTCTGCTAAAAAACTGAACTATAACATCTGCATTTGATAACAAATAAATTAGCAGAGATCGATATTTCTTGGAATTAAATTCAAAGAATAATTTATAACACGTGCTCTTTTCTCACTGGGTGACATTATTATTTACTCTTTATGGGCATCTTCTATTTACTTTTTAAACATGTACCTTTTAGGAAATATATAAGTGCCACTTTATTTTTCTTTGGGGAACTCAGCTATTTCGGAGTCAAAATATTCATTTTATGGAATTTCTGGAGCCTTGAATTATCTGACCTACTTACTCATTTTATTTCACAGCACACTTTATTGTAGCCCATAAAACACTCTCATGAAAAACCAGTAAATAAATCCTTGGGAAGAGGATTTCTCTTTTTTAAAAGCATTTGATTTTCAATATTCTAAATTAATAGGATTTATCTAACTCTGAGAAACACTATATTTTGAAGTCAGAGAGACCAAGGTAGGCAGAATAACTTTATCCCCTCAGAATCCATTTTTTGGTCATCTGTAAATAGAAATAATACCTATATAGGATGACTGTGAGAATTAAATAAGGGGTTGAGAGGTGTAAAACAATAGGGCTCATACGTGTAATTAATACACAATAGCTATTCTTTCGTGGAGTGAAAATGACAGCATACATCCAGAAGATAGCAAAATGCAAAACAAAATCACTTCTACTCTAAAAACAATAAATTTTAACTTATGTAATAGGGATATGCAAAAAAGCAGTCAGCATGAGTTCCATTTTGATCAACAAAACTTAATTAAAAGAGCTCTCTGGATCAAACCAAAAAACAAACCAAAAAAACCCAATATTTATCATAGCCACATCTGGCTAAAGTGTTTTCTTAGAATGAGTTGAAAATGAGTCGGTAATTAACAGAAAAATATCTATTACGTACCATAATATACTATATATAAGTTATACTTAATAATAAACAGAGGGGCTTCCCTGGTGGCACAGTGGTTGAGAGTCTGCCTGTCGATGCAGGGGACTCAGGTTCGTGCCCTGCTTCAGGAAGATCCCACATGCCATGGAGCGGCTGGGCCCGTGAGCCATGGCCGCTGAGCCTGGCGTGCGGAGCCTGTGCTCCGCAGCGGGAGGGGCCACAACAGTGAGAGGCCCGCATAACGCAAAAAAAAAAAATAAATAAATAAACAGAATATATTTGCATTCCATAGTGGAAGTTCACCGATTCTTAGTCAGCTCTTTGACATTTTCATAAAGTCAAGAGTCAAAAAAGCTTTTATTCACAGGCTGAATTTACAGTCCCTCTCCTCTTTAGCTTTATGTTAGCACCCACAAAACTGCAAGATGTTCTCATTATATTTTATTCAGAGGCTGACTAAATCAAGAACCATATAACAGCTTCCTTTCACTGTTCTGTGTCAAACAAAAATTTTAACCCTACCAGGCCATAACCAGTCAGCAATCTTGCCTCCTACGAATGCCTTTATTTTCAAATTATAACTTGTCAGAAGATTTAATTCTTTGACCTGGTCTGGTATGTTAAAAATTTTCATTATAGGTATTTCAAACACAGGAAAGTACAGAGTATACAATCCAAAATATTAATTTGCAACAAGAAACTATGTTATACAAACTAATAACTTGTTTAGGGTAATGGAAAGAAACAGTCTTAGTTAAAAATGCTTTTAGCCTTTGAAAATAGTAAGCATCCTCCTCTACGGAAAATTATGCTGCTATTGAGTAGAACTATAATCAGTGGCTGATTTCCAGAACTTTCCATCTTAAGAAAAATGGTAGTATTTATATATTATTATATTATAAATATATTTATAAATGGTTGATTATGTGACATTAAATATGTTTAACTCCTCTTGCACATGACATCTTTATTAACATCCAACTGGAACAAACTATTCATAACGCATTAATATGTATTTTAGGTAGATTACAGCAACATTAAAAACCAGTCACATATGGGAATTCCCTTTTGGCACAGTGATTAAGAATCCGTCTGCCAATGCAGAGGACACGGATGAGAGCCCCGGTTCGGGAAGATCCCACATGCCACGGAGCAACTAAGCCCGTGCGCCACAACTACTGAGCCTGCACTCTAGAGCCCACGAGCCACAACTACTGAGCCTGTGTGCCACGACTACTGAAGCCCGTGCACCTAGAGCCTGTGTTCCGCAACAAGAGAAGCCACCGCAATGAGAAGCCTGCGCACTGCAACGAAGAGTAGCTCCCGCTCGCCACAACTAGTGAAAGTCTGTGCACAGCAACAAAGACCCCACGTAGCCAAGAATAAATAAAATTTAAAAAGTAAAGAAATTAAGTAATTTTTCCTAAGGCTCTGTAGTCTGCCTCTGAAGAACGAATCTAATAGACAACAAAGGACAATGTGTTCCTGACTAGATGCATTTGTTTCTAGTATGATGTTTATAAAGCAGTATAACACAAAAAAAACTACAGGCCAATATTTCTTAGAAATATGGATACAAAAATCCTTAAGAAAAATACTAGCAAACTGGGACTTCCCTGGCGGTCCAGTGGTTAGGACTCGGCGCTTTCACTGCCTGGGCCAGGGTTCAATCCCTGGTTGGGGAACTAAGATCCTGCAAGCCGCTCAGCATGGCCTATATATATATATATATATATATATATATATATATATATACACACACACTAGCAAACAATCCAGTTACATACAAAAAGAATTACACACCATGACCAACTGAGCTTTATCCCAGGAAAGCAAAGTTGGTTTATATCAAAAAATTAATATATCATAATAATAGAATAAAAAATAAGAATAATACAATCATTTCAATAGATGCAGAAAAAGCATTTGACAAAATCCAACATCTGTTCATGTTAAAAATACTCAAGAAACTAGTAGAGGGGAATGTCCTCAACGTGATGAAGGGAATTTATGAAAAATCCACAGCTGTTATCACACTCAATGGGGGAAGACTGAAAGTTTTCCCCTAAGATCTGGACAAAACAAGGCGATTCACCCTTGCCACAGAAAAGATATAGCCTCTCTTGTTCTTGCTCAAGTCAATTTTGTCACAGATCTGGAAATCTATATTCAGTAAACTATCTAAAATGTAGAGAAAGTCATATAATAATGGTATTATTTGTAAAACTAAAATAATAAAAGTGAAATATTTAGTCAACAGTGGTTGAAATAGTTCAATTATACTATATGAACTCAAAAGATTATTACATAGCATTTACAAATTATAAAATTGTAAACAGGGAAGATGGACATGCTCTAATGTTAGGTGAACAAAGCAATATACAAATAATTATCTACTATGTTAATTATGACTGTAAACTATGTATATGACAAAAAACCCTAAAGGGAAAATACAGAAAAGATCATACTTTATGTGTAGTAAGGTTTCAAAGTTGTAAAATTTAAACACTTCCGAATAAGTTTCTTTATTTCACAGGATTTTTGGTATATATTAGACATACAGATAATATAAAAGTTAAAAGCCAATCCAATTTTAAACTAAAAAACTTTGAAAACTGTAAATTTATTTTTAAAACTACATAAATCCAACAAAAATTTCAAAAATTGATTCCACTTCTCAGGTAAGTCTAATTTACTTCATGAAAAACAGGATATCTCTGAGTTTCCTTTCAGAGTAAAACTGATCATAAAAATAGTTTCTGTTGACAAGAGTAACATACATGTAGACAAATATTTTAAGGTTTTTGAACTAGAATTGACAATCATTTCTTTTTTAGTTTTTTAAATTGAAGTATAGTTGATTTACAAGGTTGTGTTAGTTTCTGGTGTACAGCAAAGCGAATACATATATTCTTTTCAGATTCTTTTCCATTATAGGTTATTACAAGATACTGAATATAGATTCCTGTGCTATACAGTAGGACCTTGTTGTTTATCTATTTTATATATAGTAGCCTATAGCTGCTAATCCCAAACTCCTAATTTATCCCTCCCCCTACATAATCATTTCTCAAATGAAGAAGTATTATAGTTACTTGGGGGAACATTCTAGTAACTTCCTTAGTTACTTTGCATGAATCATATAACCTCTGTTTTTCTTGAGTCTCCATATTAGCACAAAGGAAAAACTTATATTACAGTACTATTTAATTCACGGGGCTGCTTCAAGGTCTTTTCAGAGAACCTAAAAAAGTCACATCCTAAAGAATGATTTTTCATATCTCTTTTACCTAATTCAATGTAAGAATGTAGGAAAAGAATCCTTTCAAGGTAGGTCAACTTTAACAGGCTGACCTGGGCATAATTTATGGTGGTCTTTCTTAAAATAAACACTAAACTGCAAATGTGAGTTTAAACTATCATGCACCAACAGTGGTTTATTTCTGTTTCCTCAATGATCAAGCAACAAAGTTAATTCCTATTATTAATATGTCTGTCTCTTTGCTGGAATTCTGAACTATTAAGATAAAGCATCAGCGAAGAAAATTTGATGGGATACTATATAACATTTTATTTTATGTACTCAGATGGCTTGTGAAAATTAACTTAAAAAATTCAAGACTATGAAACATGTGTGCTAAGTGCTCTGCCAAATGAGAATGGCAAATCCCAAGTTTTATGAATTCCAGGACAGTACCTCTAAACCTCAGATGAGACCCATTATTTTTTTATTTTTATTTTAAAATTTATTTATTTTATTTTTGGCTGTGTTGGGTCTTCGTTGTTGCATGCAGGCTTTCTCTAGTTGCAGCAAGTTGGGGGCTATTCTTCATTGCAGTGGGAGGGCCTCTCATTGTGGTGGCTTCTCTTGTTGCAGAGCACGGGCTCTAGGAGCACGGGCTCAGTAGTTGTGGCCCACGGGCTCTAGAGCACAGGCTCAGTAGTTGTGGCGTACAGGCTTAGTTGCTCCGCAGCACGCGGTATCTTCGCGGACCAGGGGTTGAACCCGTGTCACCTGCACTGGCAGGTGGATTCTTAACCACTGCGCCACCAGGGAAGCACCGAGTCCCATTATTAACTAGATTACAGAAGAACCATATCATGTGTGGAGAGATATGTAACACTAGTAGTTATTAAATTCTACTCACCTGAGTTTGAGCCTTATAGTGACTGGGAGATGGAAGAGGCTAATCTGTCTTGCCTGATCTTGTTGCACCAGAGTGTACTTTAAGGCAAGTTAGGGATTTTTTAAAAGGGAATTTTGACAAAAAGAAAATTCTAATGTCCTAACTTAAGATTCTAAACTCAAAATGAGATATAACTCCATTGTACTAACTGCTCACCTATAAGCTATTTAGTATGTACTTCCTATCGTTTACTATGTTTATTCTTGGTCGCTAAAAAAAAATGTTCTTAAACCAAGATGGTTCCTTATTTTCTAAGTGAAATTGTAAGAGAAATTTGTTTACTTGCAAAAAGCTTGAGGTCTGAGGATTCCACTTCTCTTCTGGTCTTCCATGCCATGTATTTAAGATGCTTAAACAAACCTGAGGAAGAAGGGGGAAAAGTATAAACAGGATTGAAAGGAGTGCTTTTTAAAAGTAATCTGCCTGAACTAGAAATAAAATTGAAATGTTATTATGTCAAAGTTTCTCAGTTTTATGTACCCCCAGAAAACCCTAAGGGTTGGTATGTTAAAACAAATTGGTATCTTCAAATGTGATCCAGATCTGTGTGGCATTACAATTTCTTCATAATGAAAAGTGAGTTAGCAGCTATTACACATTAATACAAATAACATTTTTTTAATGAAAAATAACTCTTTTCCAAACAACAAAAAAATTTTTGGTGAGGAAAAGTGGTATTGTTTTACATTTAAGAAAATCTCTTTCAAAATTCTGTAAATTTTGAAAATGGGTTATAGCTTAATAGAAGAGATTTTTTTTTTTTTTTTTTTTTTTTTGTGGTACGCAGGCCTCTCACTGTTGTGGCCTCTCGCCTTGTGGAGCACAGGCTCCAGACGCGCAGGCTCAGCGGCCATGGCTCACGGGCCCAGCCGCTCCGCGGCATGTGGGATCTTCCTGGACTGGGGCGTGAACCCGTGTCCCCTGCATCGGCAGGCAGACTCTCAACCACTGTGCCACCAGGGAAGCCCAATAGAAGAGATCTTGATTTCATACCTGCCTCTACATTCGATTTGTTGTTATATATTGCTTTGCTTGAAATGTATGAATAAAATCTGGCCTCACGCAAACATGAAGTGGGAAAGGGGAGGACCCTGCAGATTCCCTGAAGGGTCCTGAGGATCCCTAGAGTTCCTCAGAACAAATTTGAAGACGCATTAGTTATATGTTCACTCAAAGAGCAAGAATGAACTCAAAGCATCTGCCAAACACAGGTCAACAGTCACTCCAGGAAAAAGAGAACCAGGGACATGTTATCTGTACTTGTAAACTAATAATTTCATGTAATGGGCAACAGATTTAGAAAATAAGTGGTCCTTAAAAAAGCAGAGAAGTCCATCTCCTTGCTATTCTTTTAATGCTCTGTGAAAACAATAATGCAAAATACATCAATTTGTTTAGTAGATAAATTCATTAATAATTTTAAAAGACTTGTATCTGAACAGTTTTGTGAATTATTGTTTGAAGCACTATCATACATACCATCCCTCCTGGTTTTTAGAGCATCCCTGTGACTACCAATGGCAGGGATCTTCTCCCTAACTACAGATCTAGATCCCAAGGTTAAATGTTAGTCCCAATGTATAATAGAACAGACTATACAATTCAGGGTACTGGAATCTCAAACTCTAAACCTCTTCCCTATACCAGTAAGTCTTAAGGAAGTAATTTCTATTTTTTAAAAAATTTATTTATTTATTTTTGGCTGCATTGGGTCTTTGTTGTTGCACGTGGGCTTTCTCTAGTTGCAGCGAGTGGGGGAGGGGCTACTCTTTGCTGTGGTGTGCAGGCTTCTCACTGCGGTGGCTTCTCTTGTTGCAGAGCACGGGCTCTAGTAGTTGTGGCATGTGGGCTCAGTAGTTGTGGCTTGTGGGATCTAGAGCGCAGGCTCAGTAGTTGTGGTGCACAGGCTTAGTTGCTCTGTGGCATGTGGGATCTTCCCAGACCAGGGCTTGAACCCAGGTCCCCTGCATTGGCAGGCGTATTCTTAACCACTATGCCACCAGGGAAGTCCAAGGAAGTAATTTCTTAAATAATTCTTAACATCTACACTTAAACTCTATTCAAGTTCCAGACTCTCTCTTGAATAAATTCAACATTGCTACTTTGTCTAATTTGCCCAGTTATAAAAGACCTGTTCTTTGCTTTCCCCAACAAAGTAAGGTTTACCTCTGGTTAAGTATCCTACAATAAACCCAGAAAATGAATTCCAATTTTATGATTTGAGCTTATGGTGAAGACAAAATGATAACTTGTAAGCCCAGATCGGAGGCAGGCTGCACTTTTTAAAAACAGGAAGACAAAACCAAGGGAAAACTTGGGCCGTCTTTAATAAACCAGATCAAATTCAAGCATCTATTATTCTCACATCATCAAAGAGTCTGCTTATGAAATCGAGAAATTTCTTCTGACCTTCTAGTAATTTTTAAACATTAAATACTCTCAGCATGGAATTTACTATTGAAATTTCATCAAACTGTCCAAAATTACTTTGAAAGGTGATGATTATTCTTTTAAATCGAATTTTTAAAGGTTTATTGCCATATGAAATGATTTTTATTATACCTCTTCGTTAACTATTTCTGTGGAGACAGGAACGCATCTTCCTACTTACAAGAAAATATAAAACATTTTAACACAAATTAAACTTTAAAAATAATGGTACACAATGGTACGTATCATAGAAAACATGGATAGTATCTTCAGGTAATTCTGAAAAGATAACTGGAATTGAAGATATAGAAAGTAAACAGGGGCTTCCCTGGTGGCGCAGTGGTTGAGAGTCTGCCTGCCGATGCAGGGGACGTGGGTTCGTGCCCCGGTCCGGGAAGATCCCACATGCCGCAGAGCAGCTGGGCCCGTGAGCCATGGCTGCTGAGCCTGCGCGTCTGGAGCCTGTGCTCCGCAAAGGGAGAGGCCACAACAGTGAGAGGCCCGCGTACCGCAAAAAAAAAAAAAAAAAAAAAAAAAAAAACAGTAAAAAGAAAGTAAAGAAAGGTGAATGGCAAAGACAGGCATCTGGTTCTATTATCTTCTGAGTGGAGATAGCTCTCAATTGGCCAAGGAATGTGTTGAATAAGTTAGTCCCTCACAATAACCCCTTAAGACTATAAGTGCTTTGTAACACTGTTGTGTTTCTGCCATTTTTGGTTCCTTCTCTCTCATTCCTCAGGCTAATCTTTGCACACAGGGAAAAGAAGCACAAAGAAACGCATGTACTTTTGAAAAGATGATAACTAAAACAAAATTTCTGTTCAAATTACAAAGAAACTTTGGGTTACAATACTTTGGCATTAGAAACAAAAGACTGCAATTACATTACCTTGCCATCATTATAAAGGTTTGGATTGAATCGCACACTATGACCACCAGTCGTCTCTAGATTCACAAGAGGAGGTGAACTGGGATAATCTTGAGGAAAATAGACATCAAACTCAAAGCAGCCATTTGCATAAGGAGTGTCTGCTGGACCAGTTATCAGAACCTAGTATGCACATACAAACACAAAAACCTGTGTTACTATTCCTAAATGCTACTATTTAGAAAAATAATTCAACATGAAATAAGAACAATCTTCTTACATCCTATATACATCTCTACCAAAATGTGTTAAAAATGAAGTTAAAAGTTAAAAACATACACAGGACTAGGAAACAGTTTTAAATTACAATTAAAGTGATTTGGTTTTGGTGAAAATGGGCTTTTAAAAGAGAGATGCCCAATTGGCAGCAGGAAAGCTTACCTTAACAGCAAATACCTTTTAAAATATTAAGTTACTTTTTTTCTAAGAGCTTTCCTTCATGATCTCTACATTACTGTCAACAATTTGAGATTCTAGATATATTCATTATCATATCTCAAAGGTAAGAGAGTAACTTTCTGCTTCAAATCTTCAAGTTAATGTTTTAAGAAATAGCTTACTTTTTAAAAAAATAAATTAACATTTAAAAAATAAATGTATTTTATTTATTTATTTTTGGCTGCGTTGGGTCTTCATTGCTGTGCACGGGCGCTCTCTAGTTGAGGCAAGCAGGGGCTACTCTTCGTTGCGGTGGCTTCTCTTGATGCAGACAGAGCATGGCTCTAGGCATGTGGGCTTTAGTAGTTGTGGCACATAGGCTCAGTAGTTGTGGCTCGCAGGCTCTAGAGCACAGGCTCAGTAGTTGGGGCACACAGGCTTAGATGCTCCACAGCATGTGGGATCTTCCCGGACCAGGGCTCGAACCTGTGTCCCCTGCATTGGCAGGTAGATTCTCAGCCACTGTGCCACCAAGGAAGTCCAAGAAATAGCTTACTTTTAAATATTTTCTTCTGGGATAATGAGACAAGTGGGTAAGAGGAATAAATGTTTTCACCTAACAACTTATGATAAAAAGGTTCTGAGAGAACAGTAGGTGTGATGTTTCCCTTAGGGTTACTGGTAGTCCAAAAAATAGCAGAGAACCCAACAGTGAGTGTCAGAATTATTTAATGAATTATGTTTGAGTCAATCAACAGATATTTAGTATACAAGACATGAGCAGCAAAGCCTCGGGTCCCGAACAGCTGTGCGTGGAGGCAAATGGTACTAGAGTCCCATTCTGTGACAACTCTGATTTACATTTTGGGGCTCCAACTTGGGATCCTTTATGTGAGGTACAGCATAATGCTTAACAGTCACAAGTTTGAACTTGTTTGGTCTATTTAGCAATAAAATACTTCCCTAGACAATCATACAATAATCAGCTCTACTGTTTGTAACAAGGAAAAGTGTGATCAATAGGCAACGTCTATGAGATTTCTACTGAAAATTTATCCAAAAGAGCAAAACAAAAATGCAAACAAGCAAAAAACCTTTTTCAAATCAATGGGTCAATAGTTTTAGCTGTGTATCTAAAGAAGACACAATATTTAATCCATGAATTAAATCAAGTAAAGAAAGGTTCCTCCCACCCCAGGCATCAAATCTTTAAAAATTACTAGCTGCAGCGTCTCTTGGAATTTAAGGGCAGATCACCACAGTGTTAAAACATAAAGCTGCTGGTTTTATTTATTATTGTACTACCATTACTTAAATCATATGAGCCTGTAAATACATAAATTTCCTAGAAAAGAAAAAGAGAGAAAAAATTTTGAAGACTGATAGTATAAAACATGAGAGAAGTACTCTGGATTACAAAGAAGAAGTCCTGTAACTTTTTTTCAACTGACCAGCATTAAATCCTTTGATAGTATGTTCTAAAACTATGACAGGCTGCACACAGCCTTTGTTCAGGGAAGGTATCTTGGTATTTTCTTCTAAATCTTTATTTTGAATAGTACTCTCATCCACATACTCTGAACTAACATTAGAAAAGGACTCCCTTGGGCTTCCCTGGTGGCGCAGTGGTTGAGAGTCCGCCTGCCGATGCAGGGGACACGGGTTCGTGTCCCGGTCCAGGAAGATCCCACATGCCGCAGAGTAGCTGGGCCCGTGAGCCATGGCCACTGAGCCTGCGCTCTGCAACGGGAGGGGCCACAACAGTAAAAAGCCCGCGTACCGCAAAAAAAAAAAAAAAAAAAGGACTCCCTTCACTGATGTCCAAAATGGTCAACAGAATTTTTATTAAATTTATTTAAATTCATGTTATTTCTAGTGCTTTATATGAATACTTGAATAACTGGATTAGCCAGGGAAATAGGAAAAAAAGTTGTTTTTTCTACCTTCATGATGTCAAGTCGCTCCTCATCACAGCGCACAAAAACACTAGAGGACGATGAAAGAGGCAGTGAGGTTGACAGCGTCACAGCTTCCTGTGCAAGGCGGCGGGCTCTGGCAGCACTGTTAGCATCGTTTGCATTTTTCACCTGAGACATGTAGTGGTAGTTTACTTTAAAGCCCAATTTCCCATCTTCATCTTCAGAAACCATCTCAAACGTATCTAAAAGAAAAGAAAAAAAAAAAAAACACTGAAAAAAAAAAAAAAGAACCAGAATGGAGGATAGCTGTCATAATAACAAAAAATTACAAATAAACAAATCACTAACCCTTCTTCCCCCACAAAATGGAGAGGACTGCAATGTGGAAGAAGAGCAAACTATAAATGTTTACGTAATACCTACATGTGTGTTAATGCTGCTAGAGCGATGGAATGTGTCATGGAAGCAAAGGAAGAAATCAACTTAAATTTACAATTTGGCAGGCAGATTATATAACATCCAGCATTTAAATCAAAATGCAAAGTAGTAGATCATTTATTCTTAAAATGAATGGTATATAATGTTTTTTGCCAAAATATTTCAGAACATGAAATGCCAAAAAGTATTTCATTATATTTCATTTTTAAAAAGAGAATAAGTCTTTATATATTTGCACTGATTTGGAATCAGAAAACAGAAATGACAGGCTGAAGTTTATTTCTGTATTACTTTTGAAATTTAAGTTAATAGGATAAAAGAGGATTATTAGGGAAATCTTTGAAGTACTTTGGCAGAATATAAGTAATGGGTTAATTCTTAACCATTTATTCAGGCAGATTTGGAAGGACTTAAAGTTATGATTTACTTATAAGCTATATGTCCATACAAAATAGAAAGAAAAAAAAGTGGATTTGAACTACATCTCTAATTCAGATTAACCCTACCCCACCAATGGATGAAAACAAAGATATTTAAATATCTTATAAAACTAAATTAAAACCACTTACTGATACAAGGGCAAATACAAAGAAACAATGGTAACTTTTGATCTTGTGTTCATACAATTCTAAATATACAGAAAAACAAGAAAACTACATTATAATTATCATTAATGCAGTAAATTTTACCAAGAACTTACTAAGTGCTAGGTCCTAGGCTAGGCTCTTTCAGTTAAATAATAAACAGGAAAATATATCTGCCTTCAAGAAGTTTATAATCTAGAAAAAAGGGGAAGACCTATAAACAGTGTCATGGGTCTGTGCACTACAAATGTACTATGTCTCAACAAGACTTCTGAGTAGTTTCTATCAGTAAAGTTGTAAACCAGAGTTATTTCATCTGCTCAACTCTGCTGCCTTTCACATAATACAGGGATAAATTTCCTTTGAGTTTTATAAACAGCAATCCACCAGATACATACATGAGCTTATCCCCACGCCTGGATGAAATTTTTATATCATATATCTATAAGAAAACAGGGTCTTCTAATACCAAAATTTTATTAAAATATACAATCGAAGATAATGGCTAGTTGCTGAAAACCTACATACTGCTTGATTCAGCAATTCCTCTTCTATTAATTTGTCCTATGGAAATAATCCTGGATGTGTACAAATATTTATATGCAATAATGCCCACTGAGATGTTGCAGACGTTACTAAAAAACTGGAAACAACCTAAAGGTCTAGTTATTGGTTAAACAAATGAGAGTACTTTATATGAGAATATTAGGCAGTCAAGGACTTCCCTGGTGGTCCAGTCATTAAAAATCCGCCTGCCAATGCAGGGCACACGGGTTCAAGCCCTGGTCTGGGAAGATCCCACATGCCGAGGGGCAACTAAGCCTGTGCACCACAACTACTGAGCCCACGTTCTAGCCCCTGCTCACCACAACTAGAGACAGCCCGCATGGAGCAACAAAGACCCAGCACAGCCAAAAAAAATTTTTTTTAAATATATAAAGTACTTTAAAAAAATAATTAGGCTTATAAAAAATATTAGGCAGTCAATAAATATCAAGTTGTATAAGAATCATGATATGAGAAAATATTTGATACGTAAGTTAGAAAACGCAGATTACTAAAAAACAACACAACAGAAAACCCGTTATTTTTTCTAAATTATTCTAAAAGTCAATGGATAGCAAAACTCAATTACATTTAAAGTCACGTCCAACTGGCAGAGTTTATGATTTTAAGTGATATGAGAGAAGCCTCCTGGCTGACTAACATTAGTCAAAGGCTCTGGCCTATGACTCTGACAGTTATGACATAAATCTACATTTTTTTTTGGACTCCTACTTTGGTGTTCTTTTTAATATAGTCAATGTCCTTTGGGCTGGTTCTCAAGAATAAAAAAGAGGGACATACAATAATAGTTAATAATGGTCATCAAAATTTGGAATTCTAGTGTTTATTCATAAACCAGCACCTTATGAAGGGTGCTTATATGATCTTTTCATCAGTCCTTACTTGTCAAGAGTTTGGGAATGGGAAAGGCTACATTTTCCAAAGGTATATCCCTTGGAATTCTAAAATGGTAAGAGTAACAGACTTGGTTCAAAGTCCCAGGTCTTGGCTTCCTTCAGGCAAGGATATGCAGACATGGAGGGGTAAAGAAAGAAAACCATTTTCTGCCTGTTTGTTAGACATTTGGCTTTGTTTTTTTCCTGGTTTCTACTGAATCATGATTTCCAAACATAACTATAAACACAGATATAAATTCAGAGATAGAAAGATGATAAAAATTTTTGCATGTGTGTATATATAAACATACATACACACACACATAGAGTATATGAATAATTCATGGTAAAAGCAAGTTTGAAATTCTTTAATTTTACTAGAACACATTTCAATAGCACTATTAAAAATGTAAAATGAGAGCTGAAGAAATAAAGAGTACAATTTCAACTTACCAAACTGTAATTTCTTCATGACAGCCACATATTTTTCTTCAAGTGATTTCAATACTGATAAAGGTTTGGGTTTCATAGCCACCTTCTTTGAATATTCACCTAGTTTTTTTTCTGTTATTTAATATTTCAAGATAAATAACATAAGTATACATTTTCGAAGAGTAAAACAAGAAAACTATTAACTTCTAGAGTTCAGAATTTGCATTCTGAAAAATTACCAAACTCTTCATAATTATCTTCCTATTGTACCATTTTAAAATTAAAAGATTTCTTTCTATTTCATAAAAATAACTAATAGGGCTAAAAAGCTTATCAATTTTAAAGCTTAAATTCTTAAAATGCTAATTAGATTTCATCTATTCAGGCAAAAACAGCAGAAATAAAGCAATAGATGATGAAGAATCATTTATTTCTTCCATTGCTAATATGTGAAAATGCCAATTTCAACTGAATTCTTACACACTATTAATGTACTGTTTTCTATCCAATACAATTGCATTTTTCAATTTCATAACTTTCAGTGGGAAGAGAAATTTATAATGCATGCTGTCAGCCTACCAACAGTCTTAGAAATCATACACAGTAGAGATAAATATTTTAAAATTAGAGACTATACATAATTAGCTTGAAAACCTGACATAGAACAGAATCTTTAAGTAAATAACTTGCTGGAAAACCATTAACATAGAGGGAAGAGAAGGCGGTTTTCAGTAGTAAATGAAACATCTTTGTATCAAAAGAAAAGGAGCATAAAGAGAATAGTGCTGTACCTTGATTTGCTTGCCGCAAACTGGTAGTGGCTGCATAAACAATCTCAGCAGTCCTCTGAATGTCTGGCACCAAAAGAGTAAGTCCTTCTGGCTCTTGATCAGATGCATCTGGTTTTACTCCTGCTTTAACATTTTCCCTTTTAGATCTGAAAAGGTTTTTTTAATATGGAAAGAAATGCAAGGAAAATTAAGATTTTAGTTTTGAAAAATAAATACTTCCATAAGTCAGTAACAGTTTAAAAATCAACATGATAGTCTGCATTTCATTTGACATACACATGATATATACCAGGAGTGGTTTAAATTAGATTCCTTTTGAAACCATAGGATAATGCCTAGCATAATAACCAAAGTTTCCGGTAGGTTGTCTCTTCATATGCAAAAACAGACAAGAGTTAAACACTGTAGAAATGTCATACTGTAAAAAGATCCCAATACCTGGTATGTCCTTCGATCCACACCTTTAAAAACATACTTACAGTAACTATGTACCTAGAAGTAGAGAAATCACTTCTATATCTAAAAGTAAAAGATCCTCTGCCTTCTAAGACTTGGGAATCAAAGATCCATAGGTGGTTTTTCAGTTTAATACTATTTGTAGTTCACTTAGAGTATATTAATTTCCAAGGGGCGGAAAAAAAGAAAAATTCCAGAATAAAGTGCAGGTTCACTACTAGGTAACTTAATTTAATGTGCTTCTTCTATACACTGAATCTTTATTTAAACGTTAAGTTTTAGGGCATAATCATTTTAAAGATATTCTTCTGTATTCCCTATTCAGGGTCTAATACAGACTCAAATTAAATTTTCTAGGTGAATGCAGTAGCATTTTATTAACAAGGCTCACTAAAAACAGCAACTAAATATCAATTTCCTTTTTTCTATTTCAACTCTCAGCACGTTTTATTCACATCATCATTACACTACTTCTTAGATACTAAAAATCTACATCTTTGTTAATTCATTAAATAGATAATTTAAAACAAACTGAAATCACATATAAATATAAAGCGTTTAAAATGTTTATGCTAAGGTATGATCTAAACTACGCATCATTCATTTTTCTAGTTTGTACAGCTACTAACAAAAGGACATGGCTATTATATTAAAACAACATTTCACAAAGTGGGCATGGAGCCTTAGAGAACTATAAAAAGACTAACAGAAGATAGAAGAGTCTTTAACAAAATAATATCATGCAATCTATGTCCAAATAAACTGTTCTTTATCACAAAGACAAAAATCTGCTCAGAAGCGATTCAGTGCTTAACTTTAGGTAGATAATAAGAGGTAAATTAAGAAGAGCCACTCAGATGGATAACAAGGGTAACCGGATTTAGTGTTATGCATGAGTCTTGAATTGGCTCCCACAGTGTGAAAATCTAGCATCCACAGATATTTTTACACCACCTCATACACCACCTCACCTGGCAAGAGGATTTAACTTAAGAACCATAATGTGTCACTGGGTTACTGCTTTTTCTCCTGCCCTCTCTTATCTTCCCTGATGTATATGTGGGAGTCACAGAGAACACATGGCCAACTCTCATTTGCTACTCAGGAACCACTTGGTAGATGTTTTGCTGTGTATCATATTAGGCATCAACCTCTGTGTGTGAACATGTATACGAACATATATGTTTGCATATGTAAGTAAGGAGAATATAGTGAATGAATGTTTTAAGACTGAAATAGACATTTTACTGCTAGAATCAAATAACATACTGCATCTTTTATAGCTATGAAGTTAAGCTGAGACTACAGTTTAATAGTGAGTCTGACAATTTTTTAAATAAAGATATGATTCTGGTAGACAAGATCAAACAGATTCTCAAATTCTGCATTTACCAATGGCTGTTCACAAACTTTGTGAAACACTGAGAGTCAAGAAAAAACACTTAAGTTGATTGATAGTACCCCCTCTGAATTTATAAAGACTCTCTCTCTCCCCATTTGCAAATGATTCTCTTCCTGGGGCTTAAAAAAATTCTTAATTAGAAGGGCCACTGAACAATAGGAAAACAACAGTAAGTAGTTTGAGAAAACAGAAGAGTTATGGTTACAGCTATAATAAAATAAAGATGGTTTCCTAAATCTATCATTAGTCAGTTGATCCATTATATTCTCAATAAAGATGTCACTTAAAGAAACATATCTTGCCAAGCAGAGAAGGAAGATTACAGGAGTGAAGCTCATTTTTCCAGAATTAGGGTATTTTCTCCTTGAAGAAACAAGAACCTCTGGCATGGAGAGTAAACTGCCTCAATGCAATTTAGAGCAAGTTACCCTCAGAAAACTACTGATTCTAAATTTCAAGCCCTATTCATGAATACCAATTTCCTAACTCCAGTTTTTAAAAGATGATTAGTAGGAGAAATCTCTATTATTAAAATACTGCAAATAGGATAAAAATTTTTGTTATTTTTGACCCCAAAATTTTAAAAATGTTTAAGAATTGTGCAAAAAAATCCACAGAAATTTTAAAAACAGCATTTTTTACACCAAATGCGTAAAAGAAATAATCACATACATCTTGAAGATAATGGCTGAATCATAAAGCAGACATAATTAGACCTTTACAGCAGGTTCTAACGAGAATTTTTTATGTGGATAGTCTTTTTGAAAAAACATACAGCAGAAAAAGGAATAATCTTCAAAAGGTAAAAGTACTTCAAATATATGAAGAACACACACTACCTGCCTGATGATGACTACAACTAGTCATTGTCTGACATTAAACTACAGACAGCAGTCTCTTTTCTATAAAAGCTGCAGGTTACTGTCAACCCATATGTAGGCCCAGCTCATGAAAAAAGGCCATACCTTAGCTCACATCCTGAAGTCTGTGTGAAAAGCTATTTGAGTTCAAGGCACCTAGCTGGAAGTAGGTCTTTGAGACTGACAATGGATCCAACATGGTAAAAGCAATCAGCGACGGCCGCTACCATGGTATCCGCTGCTTTGTGCATACGTTGAATCTGGTTGTGATCACTGCCCTGAAGAAATACGAGGAATCAACTGAAGTTTCTACTATTGCACAGAATTATCTGCAAACATTTTCCACTATGCTGTGAATTCCAACGACACAGCTAATAAATTAAGCAAATTTTGGCTCTGTGACATATAATCTAAACTAGGATGTGAGCAGAATGGGCAAATCTTGTGAAAACAAAAAGAAAAAAGAAACCCATAACTCAACATTCAGTTATATTGAACTGCTTCTTCTAATTCTACCACCCACATTAAGTTGGATATTTGTATGACTACAAGATATCAGAATTATGTTCTCTTATAATCTATAAACTAAAAACAGCTTAATACAACTATTTTCTTGGTTGGACATTAGGAAAGACCACTTCAATCCCCTGCACTCCTAATACTAAAATCAAAACTATCAAGCTGTTGAAATAAACATTTAAAAAGCAGAGCCACATTGAAGAAGTAATCAGGACACCATGTGCTGAAATGTCCAGATTCAGAAGTATTAAGAATTAGTGTCTTAGAGGAAGATTCTAAAACTACAAGAGAATGAAACTTCTATATTTACCTATAAAACAATGCACCATATCCACAGTTCTAAAGCTCTTTGCCAGGAATTATAGTTTAAAAAAAATTAAAAGTAAAAGTAAGCAGAAAGATTTTTAAAAATATTACTGTGGAGAATTATTTGCTTCTAATGTCTATAGAAAACACGAAAATAATTTTTGAAATGCACTACTAAATGGGATAAGACCTTTGTAAGATGAATGTTTTCCATGCTTATTTTAAAGCTTAGTTTTAAACTTTAGATTCCCTTTTGTTTTTACTTAAATTCTTTCCAAATGGAAGTACTGGTTTTAGTTTTCAATATGATTTAAATGAAAGTAGAAAATAAAATCTTCTTTGTCTTAAATGAAGCATAAATGAGCAATAGGAGAGAAGGGAATATTCAAAACAGAGGTATGAGAAGCCTTTGAAAATAAAACCTTGATTTTTAGATTAGATAAAAATATAATAGTTTTCCAGTCAGATTAAACATCACAGGACAAATACGGCACTGTGTGCTGCTGTGGAATGGAGCTGCCACAAGTAATATGCTTCACCAGGGGACAATCCAACCGGGGCTAAGAGATATTAAAACAAATGTTGGCACTGCTGTCTCCACCACCAGGTAAAAAAGGTTGACGAACCACTGAACTTGTTCAAGGTCATCACAAAAAGAAACTTAAAATATATATATATATGGTTGCAACAAATGCTTCTTGTCTAAGAAATCAGGTCTTTTTCACTTTGTAGGTTTGAGAAACAGAGGAAAAAGAAAAGATAGGAAATGTTTTTCCAATGAAAACAAATGTAGGAGGACTGGAACTGAAATTCTTTCTCAACTGAAGCCCTAAATGAACTAACTTAAAGGAGTTAAAACAAGAGAGTTTGATAGAGAATATGCCGTTTAAGAAGTAAACCAACTAATCTTATTGCTTAGCTGGATAAAAAGGAATTGGGTATTTCTACAAGACAATTCAGTTATTTTTAAAACTGATGAACTTTGCACCAGAAGACACTTTGGGATAGCTAAGGGAAAGGGCAATCAAGGATGCTTACTTTAATAATGCTATTAAAGAGAAGTTCAATGTTGAGAACACCTTACACTCAACAGAGTCATTTGTGTCACGTCCTTATTAGCAATTAAGATTATCTGATTGGCGGAAAGTGCCTTTTTCAAACTTTTGGTGAAGCTATCAAATACTAAATATACAAAATATGATTATTTGTCTACTGGAGTCGAGCAGGAAGAGTCTGCACAAAAGATCAAGGACAAAATATCTGCCTTTGCTCCAACTCCAAGGAGGCTACGAAGTGCCACACTTACTCAAAAGTGAAACCAAACTACTATGGCTGTACTTTGACTTCATTTTGAGGTTGAAATGACCAGCAGATGAATTTCACCAAGAATGGTACTTAAAATCTGAAGGGCTCACATTTTCACACTGCGATTATTTTGTGGGCAACAAAATGAATTTTCACACTAGGTAATTATATTTCAAGTGGAAACAATACATATATAAAGGTTTGAAGTATTACGCTACTGATGCCACAAATCCCTTTATTAATGGAGGTGACAGAGTTGCTTTCAAGTTCTTTCTTTTTTAAGAATCTAAAATAAAATGCTGATCGACAACTGGTCATAAACAGGCAGGAGTTGTTTTTGCTATTTGTTATTTAAATATCGAGTTTTGCTAATAAACTCTTTAATTTCTTCTTGACAAGGGAGTTAAAGATATTACAAATATAGGACATACTAAGATAGTAACAAAATTCAGGAGATGGAAAACAATAGGGTGTTTAGTGGGGTGGGAAGAGGCTTCTCCAGCAATATAGAGAAAATAATTATATCTCCAACACACCACCCTAGTCTATGCAAGTAGACACCAAATCAGCTTGAAAAGACAGTAAAGGAAAAATACATACATCAATAACTAAGAAATTTTCAGAGGAAATGTTTTTATTCTTTTGAGCAAAAAAAAAAAAAAATCAAATGGGTAAAGCTGACTTAATCCTCATTTAAGTGATAATTACATGAAGTTGCTACCAGCTCATGTTCTACAGACCACAAAACACAGTTTGCCTTACTTAGGTGACCTTAGTGATCTAGTAATTATTACTTAGGCACAACTCGAATGGCTATGCATATCTAACGAAATATGCTGCCTTTTAACATCTTATCATAGTGTTAAAAAAAATTCTTCAGGGGAGTGAAAAAAGATAAGCATAAGAAAATATAAGAAAAATTCTGTAGAATCTGCATTCTTATATATACTTTTTTAATTATCAAAAGCAAAATTTTCAATTAAAAAATTTTACTTGTCAACATTAAAAATATTTATGTATCCTAAATTTCCAAAGCCAAATCAGAAATAAGTTCACACTTCAATTTCTAATTATTCATTGATGCATAAATCCAATTGTTCTTTGGAAGTTAAGTTCAATTTAGTAAATAAATATACTTGATTGGGACATTAGGAAATCTGAGGTCTTATCATAGCTCTCTGCCACTAAGCACGAGACCTTGGAACAAATCACAGTATTTATGGACCTTGTTTTCATCATTTATAAAAAGGGGGATATGAACTATCTGAACTCTTAAGAGCATTCCTTATAGTTCTAAAACCCTGTAGATATTATGGGACAGGTTACTTATCGTGAAGTGCCCAGAAAGATTTACAAACTAAATCTTACTTAGCAAGAGACTTCAAATTCAGCAATTAAGATTGCTTGAGATTTTGTCAGAAGTAAGATAGTGGAAACCATCTTGAAACATAAAGCTCATCTAATGCAATCTGACAAGGAATAAATAATCATTTTATATGTTATGCTACTGAGGTAGAAGTATTAAGTCAATTTATAATTTTTAATGAGTTTATGTTTGTTAATCACTTAAATAATAGAATAAGCTGTACTTTGGTACTTGATCTAAGTGTTTTTCAGGAATCAGCTAAAGCTGAAGTCTAGCCATTACACAAGCATGTCACCTTAGTGATCAATGAACAATTTTGGTAAAAGGTAGCAATGGGGTATAAAAATAGAAGTATCTAGACTATGGGTCAATCGTCTTTTTTTTTTTTTTTTTAATTATTTATTTGGCTGTGCTGGGTCTTAGCCGCAGCATGCAGGATCTTTAGTCACTGTATGTGGGATTTAGCTCCCTGACTAGGGATTGAACCCAGGCTCCCGGCCTTGGGAGCATGGAGTCCTACCCACTGAACCACCAGGGAAGTCCCTCTTTCTTCATAAATGTTGTTTTTGATAATGAACACTACAGGCATCAGGAAAGTGGGGAGCTAAATCCCAGATTTATTACCTATTAGTAAGTTTTAAATGTTAAATTCTAAGTAATAGTTTCATTCTTTGTAGAATAAGAATATTTTCTTGTCTACCACACAGAGCAGAAAATACTAGTAATACACATCTAAGAACTTCTGAAACTCTATATCCTACACAAAAGTTAGGTTATAATATTATTCCTTGTATTTTTTACACAGCTATATGCTACTATATATTTATTATAACTTTTCCCACATTTAAAGCAGTTTGGCTTATTCTTCAGAAACAAGAAGGGAAATCAATAAAAACATAGAGGCTGGAACATAAATATTATACTAATCAAAATTATTTCAAACTGACAGAACAAAAGGAATTCAGAAAATACTTTTGTCTTTTATCTGCCTAAGTCATTATCTGACAGTTAGAAAAATTCATTTTTACCAGATTTTTTTTTTTTTTTTTGCAGTAGGCGGGCCTCTCACTGTTGTGGCCTCTCCCGTTGCGGAGCACAGGCTCCGGACCCGCAGGCTCAGCGGCCATGGCTCACGGGCCTAGTAGCTCCGCGGCATGTGGGATCTTCCCAGACCGGGGCACGAACCCGTGTCCCCTGCATTGGCAGGCGGACTCACAACCACTGTGCCACGAGGGAAGCCCCATTTTTACCAGATTTTGATCTCTCATAACTGGCATAAAATTAAGTGGTAGTGACCTTGGACTTACGCGCAGTAAACATCTAATCACAGGCTGTCTTCGGCATGTGTCTAACAAACACTGCTTACACCTTTATACATCCTTTACCTCCTACTTTTGTATCAGGGTGTCATTCTCACATGCGCTCTCCCTCGCCCCCTGCCCCAGCCTCTCTCTTTTGGCCCCTAGGGAACTATTTCTTCCACTGCTTGTAGATATAAAAATTAAAAGTATTAAACACAAAAATCATCAAATTATAAAACTAAAAAAAAAACAGAAAGTAAGGCTTTTTGGATAAAATAAATGAAAAACTGGTTTTTTTCTGCATTCGGCAAGAAAGAAAAGTGTCAATATTGCTATACTGAGGGCACTTGAAAAACGGAACATTTATGGTAATAAAGTTTTCAAAAACTATGCAAGGGAGTGAATTCTACTTATCCTTCATAGACAAATGTTAAACCTTTTGTTCTTCGTGTCTATTACAGCAATAGACAGGCAAAAGAATTTTATTGTTTTGGAGGTCCTCTGATCTTTTTATTGCAGTGATTATTAAGGTGGCTTCTGAATAATTTCTCTGTAATAAAGTAAATAAGCTACTTAATATTAATGAGGCAAACGAAGTTAAATAGAAACAATATTTAAATCAACCATTTCCTATTTTTGTTCAATTATAAAAAATTTCAACTGAACAAGAAAAAAGTACAAAATTTCCATATGATAGCATCATGAAATGTCCCAATTTTGTTTAAATTTTAAGTGATAGATGATGTTAGAAAATGGCCTAAGTAGAAAATTACATTTAACATTATAGGTACATTTAAGGTATGTTTTCAAAATGGTATAAAACCAGTGTACAAAACATGCTATTATATACTTAGAAAAAAATTAATTTCTGAAATAGTCCTCGTAATTATCTAAATGTTATCTGTTTCAGACAAAAGTTGGAAAGTGCTGAATGTAAAAATTCTCTATTTTGAAGCAATACACTTTTGCCTAGTCTTTAGTTAGGAATGTTTCCCTGACTTAATATAAATATTTACTAATAATTAGCCAACAGCAATATCAATCAGTTTATTTATGTTAACCATTAGACTCAAATTGACTCTAAGCAGTTACTGCCAATTGTGAATCTTGAGAGGACTTATTAGGAGAGGTGGTAGACAGTAAAATATAGAATCATGAGTAAAAGAATATTAAAATATCATCATCTTTAGGAAGTTCTTAATGCAATTTGTACAGTAAGTATTTAACAACTTTTTAAAGACAGACTAAATCACTCCTAGGTGCCACCTTACCATGTCAACAGGTTAGTCTTGCCAGGAAAGATGAACATAATAAACTAGAAGTATATACATTTATTCCTTGAATAGTGCTCTGGTTTACACTAATACCAATCCCATCAGAATACTGTAATTATCTGTCACCAAACTAATCCTCATCCACAGGAGAGTGAGGATGAGAATCAAAATACCACTCTAAATTGTAGCCACATTAAAACAAAAGCAAGGCTAGTCTGGTTTCTGCTAACTTTCGTTTCTCCCAATTAAGCACAGATAAAAGGGGGAAGGAGAGTAAGACAGTCAATGGACATACATCATCCCATTTCTTCTCCTTTTTAATTTTGTTAGTTTATATTTGCAAAATGCCATTACTTTTAGAGGACTTGATATATCCTATTAATAAAGTTTCCCGAAGCGTGAGAAAACATTAAGTGATAATTAGACATGGTATTAGTTAACTGAAGAGTGAGAAAACTAGTCTCTTTCCAATGAAAAGAAAGGTCTCAGTAAGCCTTTGGTAATTTCTTAGCATTGTTAAGTCTTCCTTATTAAAACACAAAACGGGTCTGGAGTCAGACACTAACTT
This sequence comes from Phocoena phocoena, assembly GCF_963924675.1. Classification (NCBI taxonomy): domain Eukaryota; kingdom Metazoa; phylum Chordata; class Mammalia; order Artiodactyla; family Phocoenidae; genus Phocoena; species Phocoena phocoena. The sequence continues at coordinate 64,253,143 of NC_089232.1, forward strand.
TTTTTTTTTTTTAATATTTATTTATTATTTATTTATTTTTGGCTGCATCAGGTCTCAGTCGCAGCACATGAGATCTTTGTTGAGGCACGCAGGATCTTTCATGGCGGCACTTGGGCTCTTCGTTGTGGTGTGTGGGCTTCTCTCTAGTTGTGGCGTGTGGGTTTTCTCTAGTTGTGGCGCAAAGGCTGCAGGACGCATGGGCTCTGTAGTTGTGGCGCATGGGTTCCAGAGTGCTTGGGCTCTGTAGTTTGCAGCACGTGGGCTCTCTAGTTGAGGTGCACGAGCTCAGTAGTTGTGGCAGACAGGCCCAGTTGCCCTGCAGCATGTGGGATGTTAGTCCTCTGACCAGGGATCAAACCCACGTCCCCTGCCTTGTAAGGTGGATTCTCTACCACTGGACCACCAGGGAAGTCCCAGGCACTAATTTTTTAAATTTAGTTTATTCACTTTTAGACTTATCTTCTATTTATGGCAAATGATACTGGTCTGTCTGATATGTTAGTAATGTGAAGTTTCCTCTTTAAATAAAATGTTTGGTTAAAAAAGAAAATCTGATCTAAAGAAAGATTCTAGCAAAAACATGGGTGGTATAAGGTTTGAAAGTTCCTCCTCATAAATGCTGAGGCTCTTCACTCTAACAAAGAATTTCTACCAAGAAAAATTTCCTTCAGTTTTCAACCATGAAAATGGTTTGGTTTATTTTGATCTGATTAATAAAAATCCCATTATCACATGATACTCTTTTAAGATGAATTCTAAAATAATATAGACAAAAGGCTCCAGAAAAATTAAATCTAAAGCCTATTTACTATCATATAAGTTTTCCACATATACAATTTTGGCTGGATGACAGCTTTAAGGAAATAGAAGAATTGTATGAAAATGAATGTAGTCTCACCCTGTCATTCCTAAACCTTAATATAAAAGATTTTAGATTCTCTGCTAATGATTCTGAGCCTCTGTCAAGCCAATAGATGATTGTTTTCTGTCTTCAGTAAAATAACCTAGTAGCATTAGTACTGGAGAACTTCTGCGTAGGATTACAGACTTCAGATTCTGGTATGTTAACAAAGGAAACCATGCTCCGAAAACCATTTATTCGATAGCACTTACACTTTATTGAAGGAGATCCCCAGGGATAAATCCGCAGTCACTGATACTAACACATAGGCAGAATAATGTAGTTAATAAGTAATTTAAAGCCTGAGTTATATTATTTCTTTTTTAAAGTCAAACATCTGAAACATAGACAGTATTTCTACCTAGGAACTAACTTTCTTTTAAGTCCATAATTTTAGAGCAAGAATGCTAATAGACTCAAATCCTCAGTCCCCAGAATGGCAGGATGGGAGAGGACACAAACAGCTCAACTGTCAAGATAGAAAGGATGAAAATCTCTTCCATGGCAATTTAGTCTTGTTCTAACTCCCACCCTAACCATTCAGGTACACTGCAAGACAATCTTTTTATAATGCAGATCTGATTAGATCTCTGCTGAAATCCTTTCAATGGCTCATCACATTTAAGAGTAGGTAACTATGAAGTTCTTCAAGCCCCTGCTTTCCTCTCTAGCCTCATTTCCCACCCCTATTTCTCACCCAAAGGACACCCAGGCACACCAAACTTCTTTATTCTCTACATTTTGCTGAATACTTGATGCTTTCTTTTACTCCTAACATTCTTCACACAGCCTGGTATATCAGGCCCCTGCTCCTCTTTATTTAGCCAATTCTTATGTATTCTTTGGGCTTCCAAATCTGGGTTGATCCTCCAGTAATGTTTTAAACTTCTAATATGCCATGTACTGTGTTATTAAAACTGCCTAGTTATTGTTTCCCCCATAATCTGTCAGTCCCTTAGAAAAAGACCTAATTTTCTTGTTATGCTCTCATGAACATTCAATAAACATCCGTTAAATGAACAAATCAGTGATGCTCTTGTGACCACGCCAGATATCACCTATCTGAATATAAGCGCAAGTTTCTAAAACACAAATTAGATAAAAGCAAAGTAAATGATCTGCCTTTTCAGCTTCTTAATGATATTTTCCTATTTCCTCTTATAGAAGGTTTCAGGCTTGGAGGGGAGAGTCAGTTAACCTATATAATCTCTATCATTCTTTGAATTTTGGGATCAAAATTAGTTGGGTTTAAGCATTGTCCTCAAGATAGGGTACTTTTTTTTTTTTTTTTTTGCGGTACGCGGGCCTCTCACTGCTGTGGCCTCTCCCGTCGCGGAGCACAGGTTCCGGACGCGCAGGCTCAGCGGCCATGGCTCACGGGCCCAGCCACTCCGTGGCATGTGGGATCCTCCTGGACCGGGGCACAAACTCGCATCCCCTGCATCGGCAGGCGGACTCTCAACCACTGTGCTAACCAGGGAAGCCCAAGATAGGATACTCTTAATTGGATTATTCCAACCAGTAAAAGTAAACTTCCTCTTTAGATTTGGGCAAAACGTTTTAATTTCTTTCATCCAAAAAAGCTAAAAATTGTAAGTATAACATATACAGAAGAAATAATATCAATGTAAATCATTATATGTAACCACAATTATCATCCAGAGACCTGCAAATTACATAGAAAATCTATCTTTTCTTTATCTAATATGACAAAATTGTGCTATGTTAAATTTTCATTTGGAGGGAAAAAACTGCATGCCTTTTGTGTATTCCTGGCTTTTAGAAAGAAAAAAAAAAGTAACAAATAAGAAATGAGAAGAAGAAAACAAGGCAATACAATAATATACATAAACATAATTAGTAAACTAGTACTTGCTTTCTTGCTTAAAAAAAAAAAAGAAAAACCTATACTAAATAGATGTACTCTATCTAGCCTTATCTATTTTTCCCCTGAGCCCCCAGGTGCAGATGTGGCCAGGACATCCCAGGGAATCACCCACAGTCAACGCATCCCCCCCACCTGCCTTATTTCTTACTGAGAGAAAAAGAGACAAAAATAATGCAAAAATGTTCTGAGCTGGGGAACACCTACACATTATTTTTAAAGTCATAACTCCAAATCCTGATGAAGCACTAAAACACATCCTAAAAGTGATATGTAAACAGAATGTAATTTGCCTTGACCATCCTCTTCTCAGAGTATCCTGGGTTTTGTTTTTGTTTTTAAATACAGTTGGGGATCAGGCAGAGGGGAGGGGGGAGGGGGAAGCTTTGCATATTGAAACAGTGTTAAAAATAAATTTAGACCAATTTCTGTGGGTATAAACTTTACAGGAAATTGGACTATACTGTTCACTTTATTAGAGTTCTAGTCTGATGAAAATACGAAAAGAAATACACTTAAGTTTTGACAGGCCGGAAAAGAGTAGATTTCCCCCTCTTTCTGTGAAGTGGAAAGTGAATTCTCAAGGTGCCAAACCTTGACAGGAAAGTAGGGATGTTACAACATGTATGTCTTTGCTGGCTTCTTTTTGTAACAGAGGCTGTATTCTACACATACATAAAAAAATAACAGATATCATGAGGAATCTTGATGAAGAGGCACATTCAAACCATAATACAAAACTCTCTTTAGTGCTTGTCAGTAAAATAGCTTTAAAATATAGTTAAACTGCACAGGGTCACTGTAAAGAGAAAATAAAAAAGGAAATGATCTCTGTGAACAGTCATTATGATCTTTATGTGCATGTTTTTTTTTTCAATTAAAAAAAATTAACTAATTTATTTATTTTTGGCTGTGTTGGGTCTTCATTGCTGCGCGTGGGCTTTCTCTAGTTGCGGCGAGTGGGGGCTACTCTTCGTTGCAGTGCGCGGGCTTCTCATTGTGGTGGCTTCTCTTGTTGCGGAGCACGGGCTCTAGGTGTGTGGGCTTCAGCAGTTGTGGCTCAGTAGTAGTGGCGCATGGGCTTAGCTGCTCCGCGGCATGTGGGATCTTCCCAGACCAGGGCACGAACCTGTGTCCCCTGCATTAGCAGGGGGACTCCCAACCACTGCGCCACCAGGGAAGCTCCCTACATGCATGTTTTGCTGGTACAAAATTTAAAAGTTTGAAGTGTCATTTTTTCTTGGTGAAAGATTTTAAAGAATTTTTTTTTCCAGGTAACCAAGTTGAAAAATAAAGAGCTCCTGTTAACTGAAACTCAGTTATCCTCTATCCGCAATTAAATTTTTGTAGTGGTTCATTAATACATTTCATGCAGAAGTTTAATTTTTAAGAAACTGTACTGCATGTTATGTGAACAGGATATACATTAAGAAAAGCAGCAAAAACGGCACTCTAGGTCTACAAATTCCATTCACTTAGCTCAGATAGAAAATCAGACCTTTAGTCTGATGATACCACACTATTTTTGTACAATTATGTTAGCTACCTAGGTTACCAGTTAGAAAGATTTTTGCCATAATGAAGGATGGGACCAAAGATAATATTATTTTCTTCTCTACAACATAAAAAAGTCTCACACTATGAAAGAAAATATACCTTTACATTTTCCCTCCCTGGTAAAAGAGTATGAACCTACAGCTTTTTATATCGCTACCAACTGGGTCTTCTTTAATCTCTTCTCTAATTCATGTTTCTTACTGCCTGGCAGTGAGCCACTAGTTTTTAAAGTGATATTGACAGTACAATAAAGCTAAAAGAGTCAGAATAATCTGAGGAGCTGATTTCTTCTGAAAAATGAAAGCTGACAAAAACTATTCCTCCAATGACCAATTCTCTGCCATCATTTGATGTATACTGAGTTTCTCAAATTTTAGGCTACTAAAAAAATAAGTGAGAACAGGTAGGACAAATATATTGCAAAGATGGTAAAGAAGATTAACTGATTCAAAAGACCACTAACAAAGAAATAAGCTTCCTCTAGCCTAATTCTGAATGTTTATGCAAACATCAGAATTTATGCCATCTTTAAGTAAAACTGACAACCATTAAACAGATTCTGCTAAGAGAATGAAAAAGGTTACCAGGAAAAGGTTTTTAAAAAAGTTTTTGATAAGAGGACTCATCATCTGATTTCTAGCAAGGTATAAACTTAACCAAAGATTCATTTAAAACTTCAATTTTCCACAAAGATAAAATACTAACTTTACTATAACTTCAACAAATAAATACCAAATCCTCTACCTTCTAAAAAACATTATAGCATGAATTATAACATACGTATCAAAATGAAACTAGTAATTCCTAAAGCCAACAGTTCTAATTCTATGAATCTACTCTGCAGAGATTTCTGCAAGTCCCAAAAGATGTATGTCAGAGGTTATTACAAATTAGAAATAACCCAAATGTCCACTAATAGATGGTTAAGTAAAATACAGCATCTATATACAATGCATAATCAGAAATATTAAGAACAGTATCAGCAATATGTATTTACTGAGAGTGAAGGTGTCTTTCACCTCAATATTGAGTAAAACTAGCATCTATCTGTATAATAGGTACAATGTGATAGCATTTAAGAAAAACTCTATCTATAGCTATAAGATCGCATAGGGCGACGTCTGGTAAGCCACTGTTAATAAACGTTTCTGAGTGTAGGATTTGGTGGCTACTTTTTCTTTGTAGTTTTATTTACTGCTTGTGCATATGTTTGTTTAATTAGCATACATCATTTTTAAAAAACCAACAAAGCTATTTTTAAAAAGATAGTAAAAGCCAAGGTCAAAAGAAATGAACAAAGTATAGTACCTTAAACGGTTGGTGTAGGTATCAACACAGGTCTTCATTTTGGCTAATAATGTACCAACAGAAGTTTGACACTCTGACTGTTCTTCTTCCTCTTCACCATTCTCTGCAGAAAGAGGCAACAATAGGGGCACCATGCACGTACAAGAAGCAATGGCCCGGAGCAATTCTAGCAGAGCTCGATAGAGTGGCACATGTCTTGCCATGTCGAGAACTGTAAGAAGGAAGAAAGGGAAAGCATAAAATGAGCAGATGTGCAATATAAAAGTAAGTCCACAGCAATGTAGCTTCTACTTGGATCTTAAGATTAACTGCTTGGTTCGTAAGTGGACTAAAGTAGATGTTCATGAAGCACCAATGTACAAAGTATAAGAGGCACTTTTAGGGAACAAAAAAAAATGAAAATGGCAGAGTTGGGGAGACAGCAAGAAATGTAATTAAGTAACTATTTAGTTATATCACACATAAAAACGATTAAATAGTCCAGATAATACATTATGGCAGTAAATACATTTACTTATTTACTTTTTTAAAAAATTATTTATTATTTATTTTTGGCTGCATTGGGTCTTTGTTGCTGCATGCGGCTTTCTCTAGTTGCGGCGAGTGGGGGCTACTCTTCGTTGCGGTGAGCGGGCTTCTCATTGTGGTGGCTTCTCTTGTAGCGGGGCACAGGCTCTAGGTGCGTGGGCTTCAGTAGTTGCAGCATGAAGGCTCAGTAGTTGTGGCACACGGGCTCAGTAGTTGTGGCGCACGGGCTTAGCTGCTCCGCAGCATGTGGGATCTTCCCGGACCAGGGCTCGAACCTGTGTCCCCTGCATCGGCAGGTGGATTCTTAACCACAGCGCCACCAGGGAAGCCCTAAGCTGTGATCTTATCCCAGTTATAAAAAGCAACAAACAATATTAATTAATCCTAAAAATTAATCTGACCTCTATAAAAAAGAAAAATACTTAGTGTTTTAGATAGTGTGTTCATTAAGAGGTAGAAGATTATTTCCCAATGTTATTAAATAATGTATAGTTATAATACTTTCCTCAGAATTTGCTGTTTCTCCTTACATTCTTTTGAATGGAGTTCTATGAATGTAATTTATGCTCCGTATTACAATATTACCTCCAACTAATCCACACTTCACTGTTAAACATTCTATTCCCAGAAAAATAAAGCCAACTATAAGAAAGCATAGTTGTTTTTTTTTGTTTTTGCAGTACGCGGGCCTCTCACTGTTGTGGCCTCTTCCGTTGCGGAGCACAGGCTCCGGACGCGCAGGCTCAGCGGCCATGGCTCACGGGTCCAGCCGCTCCGCGGCATGTGGGATCCTCCCGGACGGTGCACGAATCCGTGTCCCCTGCATCGGCAGGCGGACTCTCAACCACTGCCCAACCAGGGAAGCCCAGCATGTTTTTTTATAATATAGTAAATAACATATATTCTTACATTAGAAAAGCAGTAATATAAATTACCTGCTAAATCACATCACGTTAAGTAATTCTAAACATTAAAGTGACAGAGGGTTATTATGTATACACAAAAACTGTGTTAGGGGTTTAATAACAGACACTTTGCCAGGATAACAATCAATGCGATTGAAAATGAGGCAATATTGTGTTCTTATTATAAGACAATAAACTTGGAGAATTAAATCTAAAATGTTCTGAGATATAAACTATTTGATCCAAAGAATATAAGAAATGATTTGACATAGGAAAGAACTTGCATGAAGAACTTGCTCAAGACTGTATAATCAGTGAAGTGGAGCAAGCAGGATGCACACACAGGTCATCCAGTTCTGAAGTCCAGACACTTAACTACTAAAATATAATGGCACTCAATAGTCACAATTTCAGAAAAAAACACTAACATGATTTACCAACAGAGAGGAAAAACAAGTGTTTTAGGCATGGGAAAAAATTTAGTATGGCCTGAAATTCCTCCTAACAGGTTCCTTAAAGCACACTAAAAAGTGCTAGATGCCTTTAAGCTTTAATCTGTATAGTTCATAATCTTAAATATTTTCAACATACCTTACAGCATAGTCTCAAATTTAGCTTTCTACTACAACATTCAAATGGTAAAATAAGAAATTTCCCTCTTCATATAATTTAATTCTCTAGAATCTTTAAGTGGCACTTGTTATTAAAAAAAATTAAAACTCTAAGTAATCCAAGCAAAATCACAAAATCATTTCCCGATGAATTATTTATAACTTTCAAAATCAACTTATTGAGGCACAACTTACAATCAATAAAATGCACTAATTTTAAGTACATATTCAATGATATCTGACAATATACACTCCTGTGTAATCACTGCCAAAATGAAGATACGTAATATTTTTACCATCCCAAACACCTTTGTAGTTAATCATTGTCCTCTGGCCAGCTTCAGGCAACCACTCCTATGCTGTCACCGTAGAAAGCAGATAAGCAACAGAGAAAACCAACAATGCCAAATCGGTTCTTTTTTTTTTTTAAACATTTTAAAAAAACCACTTACTTATTGATTGATTGATTGCCACACAGTGCGGCTTGTGGGATTTTAGTTTCCTGACCAGGGATTGAACCCGAGCCCTCGGCAGTTAAAGCACAGAGTCCTAACCACTGGACCGCCAGGGAATTCCCCCAAATCAATTCTTTAAAAATAAATAGCAAATCTCAATAGCCCCCTGTCAGTTAAAAAAAATTGAATTCTTACTTAAAATCCTTTTCATTAAAAAGCTCCATATGGCTTCACAGGTAAATGTTATCAAACACTTAAAAAACACATACTTTTTTTTTTTGGCCACACCACGTGACTTGTGGGATTTTTGCTCCATGACCAGGGACTGACACACCCCCCACCCCACCCCCCCACTAACCTGGCTGTGAAAGCACCTAGTCCTAACCACTGGACCACCAGGGAATTCCCTAAAAAACACATACTATTAATTGTATGTGGTCTACTTCAGAAAACAGAGGAAGTGGTAACAACTCATTTTATGAGGACAAAATTAACCAGATACCAAAATAAGACAAAGACATTACCAATAAAAAAAAGAAAGAAAAGAAAAAAGAAACTACAGATGAGTATCCCTCATGAACACAGAAACAAAAAAGTAAAATAAATCACAACCAAGTGGCTTTTATTCCAGGATTGCAAAGTCGACTTTACATTTGAAAAATCAATGTAATTCACCATATTAACAAACAAAATAAGAAAAGCCATATGATCATCTTACCAGATCTAAACAAAGTATTTAATGAAATTCAAAATCCATTGATAAAACTCTAACCAAACCAGAAACAGAAGAAAACTGCCTCAAGCTGATAAAGGGAATCTAAAAAAAACCCTACATCAACCACAATATTTAATGGTGAAAAGACTGAACACCTTTCCCCCAAACTGACAACTTCTGCAAGATCTAAACAGTACAATAAGAAAAAAAAAAAAAATCTTTTAAAGAAACAAACAAAACTCGTATAAATTGGAAAGAAGAAATAAAATTGTCTGTCTTTAATGTTCATGGCACGATTATCTTTCTATACAGAAATCCTAAGGAATGCAGCCCAACTACTGAGCTGTACAAGGTAGCAGGCTATCAGGTGAATAAATAAAAATCAACTGTATTCTTATATACGAGTAACAAGAAAATAAAATTTTAAAAAAGTATAATTTACAATAGCATAAAAAATGAAACTGGGATAAATCTGACAATTTCAGAAGTATAAAAACACTGCTGAGGCTCATTAAAGGAAATTTAAGCAACTAGATATACAATGCTCATAGAAGACCCAATACTGTTAATAAGTTAATTCTCTCCAAATTCATGTACAGATTGAATGCAATTCCAATCAAATTTCCAATGGGCTTTTAGTTGGGGGGTAGAAACTGACAAGATGACTCATATATATGGAAATGCAAAGGACCTAGAGTCAAAATAATTACAGCTGAATTTTGTTTGCCATAAGATTACAAATTCTGCAATTAATGCATCTTAAGAGTTAAGTAAACTTTATAAATATTAACTGGTCAAATGCTTGCCTTTTTTGAAACTATCTAGTAGGACAAAGGAACAAGAAACAAACAAATTTACAATGATACTTTGACTAATAAAATCTCTGAGAGTAGAAATCCTCTAGGTAAAAACAAAACAAAAATATTTTGCAAATCATGCAAAGCCTAATTGTTTAGCTGAATACCTATGACTGACAAAAATACTTCCATGTAGAATTTCTATTCATTCTAGCCCACATAAAAGTTACAAGGGCTTGGGTATATAATCGCTGATGTCCCAACACCAGCCTTTTACTCTTCTCTCCAATTCTGGTAGAAATAGCTAATCTGTGTAAGTTCCAAATATTCCAAATATTTTCATACTCTCATCTTCTATTACCAATCTGTCTGTTCATACTTCTAGCTATACATGCTAGATATAATGTTACTGATTACTATTTCTGGATGGTGGTCCATGAGGTAATTTATGTTAAAATTTATTTTTACTTTCTCCTTTGTGCTTTTAGGCATTGCTTAATACTTACAGCCTGCATAAAACGATGTCTTAAATTTGCTTTAAAATAACCTATTATGTGTATACATGTATGTGTTTGGAAAAAATGGGTTAGTGAGCATGTAACTGAAAAGCATGGCCATATGTTTATCTGATGAAGCTGGTGACGGAACTCAAAGGGGTTCATTATGCTACATTCACTAGTTTTACATATTTTGAACTTTTACATAATAAAAAATTTTATTAAATTGTCATGGTCATTAAAGACAAAGTTGGAGGAATGTTACAAACTGTAGAAGGTGGAAAAGGTTACAAAATGATCCTAGATTAAATTTTGGACAAAAAGCAATTTTTTTCTTTGCTATAGAGGACATAATTGGGACAACAGATGAAATATGAATGGTATCTGTGGACTGGATGATTAGATAGGTGTATTCTATCAATGCTTTTTTTCTGATTTTGGTTACTGTAATGTGGTTATGTAGTAGGCTGCCTTTGTGTTTTAGCAAATAAACAGTGAAATACTTAGGGGTAATAGAGCTATCATATCTGCAACATATGTCTCACAATTGGTGCAGAAAAAATAATGTGTGCATGTATAAAATTTATATATGCTTACATGTATAGATAGACAAAAGAAAGGAAGGAAGTTGTTATCAAACTCCTAGAAAGGCATGGGGTGCGGGGGGACTTCGCTGATAAGACTCCGTGCTCCCGATGCAAGGAGCCCGGATTCGATCCCTGGTCGGTAAACTAGATCCCGCATGCATGCTGCAACTAAGAACCCTCATGCTGCAATTAAAGATCCCGCATGCCAAAATGAAGACTCCGCGTGCCACAACTAAGACCCGGTGCAGCCAAAATAAATAAAATAAATATTTTTTTAAAAAAGAAAGGTGTGGGGAAATAGCTACTCAACATTACTGGTATAATGTCTATGGAGCACAAGTTACAATCTGTCAAAACAACAAATTGGCATACCCTCTGAATCATCAATTCTAGCTAATTCCGAAAACTAATCCTACAGATAAAATTATCAAGGTCACCAAAATTAGTCACTGCAACATTGTTTATAACAGCAAAATAATCCATTTATGCTCATTAGATGGAGCTGTTTCGATTACTAAATATCAATTACACAGTCATAAAAATGAAGATGTGCCTTATGCTGCATTGGAACAAATTCCAAAATACCTAAGGTGGGAACAGGAGGAACAAGGAATAGAAATGGGGTTGTATGGGGAATTCCCAGGCGGTCCAGTGGTTAGGAGATGGTGCTTTCACTGCCGGGGGCCCGTGTTCAACCTCTTGATTGGGGAACTATAAGACCCTACAAGCCTCATGGGTGTGGGGAAAAAAAAAAAAATGAAAGAAAGAAAGAAAGAAATGGGGTTGTATGGTATAGTGCCATTTCGGTAAATATAACAACAACGTAAAAGGTAAGGAAAGAGAATATGTATTCATATTTACTTGTTTTTTATAAATACATATATATACACACACACAGGATCTCTATTAAAAAATATAAGAAATTAGTACTATTGATTATCTCTAGGGAGCTAAATTGGTCAGCTAGAGGACAGGTGCAGGAAGACAACTATTTATTAGATACCATCTTAAAGCTTTTGAATTTTAAAACAAATGAAGAATGTAATATTTGGATAAAGAAAAAAATGTGTAATTTAATATTTAATAAAGCTGATTAATGTTACAGGTAAAAGGCACATGATATAGTACATTTAGGTATGTGCTGAATTTTTACTTTCAAGGAATTAATGGATGCAAAATATCCCACTATAAGGATATAGAACAATTAATGAGGTTAAAAATTTTACTAGGCTTTTGAAACCTAATTTTTTTTTCACACCAGCATGACAGCATGAAGAGTTCAGTGAACCTGCTCCGCCATGAAACAGATACAAATTTTTTAAAAAACATCACCACTCAAGGCCCTAGAAATAGTCCAAAGAGCACACAACAAACTGAGAAAACATTCATTTAAGAAAGTCTACTAAAACTCAGTAAGAAAAACAAGAACCTAAAGTATTTGAACCAAGATCTTACTCTCTTCCTGCTCTCAGCTCAGCAAGAAAGCAAATTCACCACAGACTGGTAGAACCTGAGCTCCCTCTTCCCCTAGCTTGAGTTAGAAGATTATCTCCCCAGGAGGGGAAGATCTCAGCATTTCTCACCCTACCACCAGCTACTTGCTGCTGTGGCTAAGTTTCAGATAAGTAGAGCTAAGAGGCAGATGCTTCCTTTTGCCCAGACCCCACTTATGGGACAGGGGACCTGAATAGATAATTCTCCAAAAAAGATACACAAATGACCAGCAAACACATCATCATTAGTCATCAGGGAAATGCAAATCAAAACCACAATGAGATACCTGCCATCTCACATACACTAAGATGGCTGTAATTTAAAAGTCAAGGAGGGGCTTCCCTGGTTGGCAC